>NC_056747.1:141555479-141915479 GCF_019279795.1 Protopterus annectens
ATGATACTGATGTCATACAATCTTTATGACCTAGAATGGATGGGGATATGGGCTTATCTTGAAGCAGTGGCCTCATTAAATCTCTCATTTCAAGGCAGTAATCAAAATAAGTTGACATTCCCTGACAATGGAAATGCATTTCAAAAGACTGTGCATTTGGAGAACCCAGATTGAAAATGGAGGACATTTTTCACCTGTTATTAGCCTTTCTCAACAGCATTGGCATTAACTTTAAAAGCATCAGACCAAACATTGACAACAATCTATCTGTGTTAAGAATACATTTTCCAGGTACTTTTTTGAGCTGGAATCTGACACATCTTGCATCTATTTTTCCTGAATACTGTATAGTCAGACAGAGTTCTCTGGATGGAAAGGCTGAGATGTATGATCTTGCATGTGACAGATCTCTGAAGGTGAAGTTTGGATCTCAGTCAGTCTCTCCAGATGTTCTGGTTAGACATAAAGGATAGATACATAGCCTTTTCAGAGATAGCCATAACCATAACCATATTGCTACCATTATGTATGTAGCACTTATCTGAGTAGCAGTTGTTTAGTCTGGCAGTTAACACACTAGCTATGTCTATGAGCTGTTAATGAGCATTTTCCTATAGTCCAGGGCTCATGGTTCTTCAGCCTATATTTGCCTACTGTGTAAAACTGAGGAAGTCACTTATCAAGACAGTGCTCTGAGGCAGCTGGGTAATTGTGCTAGGCTCCTCGGTGGTCTCCTGGACTGCATGCCTGTAACTACCTATGAACTACTGGAGAGACCATCCTCTCTGTTTTGTCCTCAGTGCAACAAACTCTTTTGATGATGAGCTTTACCTCTGAATCACTAAAATCAGTCCTGTAGACGATCAGCTCTGGGAGGTACCACAGGCCCATTTTTCATACTGGAATAGCTATGTATGAGCTGTTTTTTTAGATTTTTTTTTACTACAATATGCAAATAAAACTGATGTTGATTATTTTGCATGGGTCAGAAGAGCATTGCAAAGTTCATAAGAGGGTGATTGCAAAGACGAATGTGTGACCTGTTGATCTTGATAATGAAACTCAGGTGTTATTAATGATATTTCTATGGTGTGGTGCACCCAAGTGGCTGATGAAAAATGTTTTATATAAAGCATTTATCCACTGAAGGATTTGCTGGAATAAGTTAAACTGCAGTTAATATACACACTGAATATACTTTTTAATGCCAACAATATGACTACATAATTGTTTTCATTCTAGATGTTGTTTTCATTCCTGGGTTGACTCAGCCACTCATTTTGACATGCCTTCTTGTAAAAGGTGGAAAGTGATTTATTTACAAAGACAACAGTCATTAAACAAACAGAAGAGAGTTTTAATTTATGAGGTTCCTGTTACACTTCAAAGAAGTCTGCATTCCGACTTTGGTCATGCCAGAGAGCTAAGTTAATGTACCATGTGTATGCATCATCTGCACTGACTTGCATCTTTTTGTCTTGTACTTCTGTATTCTTTGCTATTTTATTTGTTCGGAGTGCCCTCAGCTTACACCTGAAATGCAGAAGCAAAGAAAATGTTTCTCACAGTCACAGAATTAGCTTTACTTCACACTAATTTATATTTATAGGAATAGGGGATGTGAGTGCTACACAGATATTTCAAAACAATTTCCTGATGCAATGCCACATTGAACTTTGTGGTTACAAGTCTTCTAGATGTTATTGTTCTTCATTAGTGGCAGTTCTCATGGCTTTGTTGGGCAACATTAGAAGCAGCCAGGATCAAACTGCCATCATGTAAAAGATCTGTGTCTAAGTGAGAAGGAAGGTCTGTAAGGTTATCATGTTGGGCAACTACGACGCTTGAAGAATCTGTTCTCCTTTCTCTCTTTGACACGTGATTTATCAGTTATTGTATTATTATGCTTTAAATACAGCAGTATCAACTTTGTCTTTTAGTAATTATCCACATTTTTCAAACGTTTTTTGATAATTCATGCTAATGCCTCATTACAAAAAAAATTACAATTGTAAATGAAGGCAGTTTTCTGAAGGTGAAATTATTTTTTTTTCATAACTTGAAATTATATTGCCTTCTGTAATTTCTGTCCAATAGTCCACATTACAAAAAAAATTACAATTGTAAATGAAGGCAGTTTTCTGAAGGTGAAATTATTTTTTTTTCATAACTTGAAATTATATTGCCTTCTGTAATTTCTGTCCAATAGTCCACCAGTGCAATTACTTGTATGCCTCCTACACACATTTTGAAGTAGTTTCAAATAGATCTAGTATAGCCCACTATAGATGTAACCTGAAATATGGTACTTGTGATTTTGCAACAGATACGTTGGAACTTAGCAGTTGTAAGCTCTGCTGATGTGCAGTTAAGATGTTTGATCAGAACAAAGTGACTAAGGTTCAAGACTGAGCTCTGGTCATCAGAGCATTGATTATATAGGCAACCCAAGGAATGTCAAGCATGCTTCTTCTGGACTGAGAAGGGAAGAGTGTCATGCCTGACTCTCTATACAGACTATGGTTAGACAATGGGCCTCTAGGGGTTATATAATACATGACAAGATGGTTTAAATCTACAAGAAATAATGCAGACATGCTGAACTGATGTCCTTGCATGCCTGTGATGTCTTGGGAATGGTTGCAGACACAGAGACAATGAAGGCTTGCAAAAATTCACAGGGAATGTCAGTCCAAATGAAAGCAAGAACATTAACTGAATATAAAAGTACCCATTTTCAGAGCTGTGGTCTGAAACTGCTGCTGTCCCATAAAACTGCTGTATTGGCAACTTCATATCTAATGGGGAGTGGGTTGTCTTGATATAATTCTTGGAAGGTAGATAAAACAGTTGTGGTTTAGCTTTTGAGGCCAGCCAGTGTATCTGATTCAGCATAGCATGGCACAGTATCTTTCCTGCATGGACATATATCTGGTGTCCAGCTAGGAGGTATCTGTCCATGTTGGTACTGGAAGATCACTGGCCTCCCAGTTAAAATCAGCACAAATGCACTTTAATTATATTTCCTTTCATTTTCAGGACTGAGCCAACACCATGTTGGATTATCTGTATCACAGTAAGTTTTTTCAAATGTTATACTGAAATTATATGATATGTGTTGCTAAATTAATTTAAAAACTACTAACATTAAAGGGCTTATCCACACTTTTTAGCAATGATAGAGTATAATAGCTATAACCATGTTTTCAAGGTTAAAACTTGTGAAAAATGATCATGTTAACACAGACCTGCTTTTAAATCAAATAACAGATGAACTGCACTCTCTGTGGTCTGTCTGACATATCTGTTTGCATATGTTGTATTTTCATATTAATTCTGAAGGATTCATGGTGGTGTTCAACAATTATTACGGTTCATTTGTCTTTCTGTGTCAGTCTACCTGTCTCTCTCTCTATATACACACACACACACACACACTTAAGCAGACAGTATTAGAGATTCATAGGTAAATACTAAGCTATCAGTCTGCAGACTATTACAAGCCTAGCTAATAACCACAGGTCAGAGTTACACTTTGTATCTATGAGGCTAAGACCTTAACATTATGCCAACCCCCCTAAATGTTGCAGCAGTTTTAATTTCTTTCATTCGTATATTATCTCCTACCATTTTTGGGGTTGCACCATAAAAGTGCTGTTTTTAAGTTAGCTGTTTTGCAACCTACTTATACCAGTCTGATATTTTGATATTCAGTCTGTTTTTTTGCAGAATATTTTGACAATGTCAAAATTGTCAATTGTCTTTGTTCCTTCTATTTGCCCATATCCATTTTCCAAAGTGCCTTCTTCACAAACTGAATATAAAATTCCATATACAAATTTAACAAGTATGAACTGAACAGAAATGCACATTATGTTTCCTGGTAGGCTTCCTGTTCTTTGTTGTTGTTTGTCTTTTGGCTTTTTCCCGGTAAGGGGTCGCCACAGCGGAACTCCGGTCCGCTAATGATTGGCAGTAGATTTTGTTACGAAACGCCGAGGTGCCAGCTCAACGCCCAACCTTCAATGAAAGCACGCCCATTTACACACGCATGTCTTTTGAACGCTACCCAACCGCGGGGAAGACATGCAGACTCACCACAGAAGGCACTCCCAAGCCAAGCTGAGAATCTAACGGGAGAATCTCTTGCTGTGAGGTAACAACGCTACCGCTATACTACAGCGGAATTAGCAGGCTCCCTATTCTTTGCTTACCCAATTCTGCTGAACCATTTACTGTAGCTTTTAAACAGTCACTTGTGCCTTGTAAACTGTTTGGTGAAATTCTCATCAGTTGCACTTCAGTGTCCTGTCAGGTCATTCAAGCCTGTCTCAGTGAATTTTATTCAGCTGAGGTGGACAGCTCAACAGTGCAAAATATAATGTGGCCCGAGGTTCAGAAACTTTAGATTTAGTTATACTAGAGAGGGGGGTGCTGAGTCTCTTTATCTGCAAAGGGTGGGGTGCAAACCCTTCTCTGGTAAAAAGTCTGAATGAGTGAGTGACTTAACTTGAATAACATTCAGTCCAGACAGAAATGACAATATTAGTTTCACCAAAAAGCTTCTGATAACATGTAGAAATTTTGATTGGCCTAATAAATGCTGAGGAAAAAGAATGATGAATACCTGATTATGACTGCATACAACACCAAAACTCTGCACATAAACCTCCACATATAAAGACTTATCAAGGAAGTGCAAGGCTTGAGTTTTAGGGAAACCATTATCTACATTATGTTTACTTAGCCATTTCTAAGGCAGCCATGATATAAAATAATAAGCTTTCAGGGAATCAGAAGGTGCACCCTAAAAAAGTATTAGTTTTCTTTTTTTTTTTCTCAAATATTTTTTTTTTATTTTCAATTAAAACAACATTTGCATAATATTTTTAAATATCATTTTAAACAACTATATACAATATTTACAATAGCCTGACATTCAAGTATATACACTGTTATTAAATATAGAATTAACAGATCAGTTATCAAAGATACAATATTGATTATTGCAGAGTGTCCAACAAAGATATAACTTTCTTCCAAGGATTATTTACCAGTGGCTTAGGATAGATTCATAGTTCTTTGATTTTTATTTCCATCTATGCAGTTGTGTTCAGTAAAGTGTAGAATTCTTCCAAGGTTGGGGGTGTATTTGAATTCCACCTTCTGGTTACACATTTCCTAGATATAGCAAGTATTGTCCATA
This sequence comes from Protopterus annectens, assembly GCF_019279795.1. NCBI lineage: Eukaryota > Metazoa > Chordata > Ceratodontiformes > Protopteridae > Protopterus > Protopterus annectens. Next base: position 141,560,686 of record NC_056747.1, read on the forward strand.
ACAAATACATATTTGTCTTATTCAGGTAGGGACCTTCATTTACATTTAGTGTTATCAATACTTTAGTTAAGGTAAAGGATTAATTAAATAAAGCTTGTAAAAAATGATTGATTCCATTCCAATATGATTTAATTTTATTACATTCATAAAAAAAATATGAACCCAGTCTGCTTTATTTGACTTTTCACACCTCCAGCAAAAAACATTTGTAGTAATACTGATCTTTTTAATTCTATCTGGTGTTAAAAATGCTCTATGTAAGTATTTCCAGTTAAATGTTTTCCAGTACTGTGTTAGAGATATAATTAACTGATAGTAAGATGTTACTTTTAATTTCTTGTAACTGCAATGAGTGACATTTTGTTAAAAGCTGCCAGTATGATGGTTTGGGAATTGTTTTATATGTTAACTCTTTATATAGATTTGAAATGGATTTTTTCTTTTCACAACTATTATATATAAATTCATATAGAAAACTTATTAGAGTTGGAATATCTTTAAATGAGGAATTATTAATTAATATGCATAAATCTTGAGTGTACATTATAATGCTTTGTAAGGTTAATCAGTCCTGTGTTGGAATATTGTAAGCAGTTTTTATTATATGTATATCTAAAACATTTAATTTATTTACACATTGAAACCAGCATAAGAATCCATTTTGTTCCCAGGAGGTTATTGTTTCCCTATTTATTTTGTGAGGAAAGTTCTTAGTGATGGTAAATGGGATTAGAAGGTTAAACCAAAGTTTTAGATCTATGTTTGCATTTAAGAATCCTAAAGGAATTGATGTAATGATTAATCAGTGTTGTTTTAGAAGGTTTTGTTATATTATATTGTATACTTATGCATAGTATGTACCAGGGTTTGTTTGATTTGTCTACTATTAAAAAATGTTTTAACAGATTAAATTTATTTGTTAATATAGCCGTTAATTATTTCCAGTTGGCAAAATAATTTGGGTTTAACCAGTCTATTGTAGTTTTAAGCACAGATGCTTTTATATATGTTTCTATTTCTGGGAAGTTCAATCCTCCTTGTTTCCAGGGTCTAATGCAATGAGTTAGAGCTACTCTATTCTTTTTGGCATGCCATAAAAAGTTTATCAAACATTTATTTATTTATTTTACATTTGTTGACTGGGAAAGTCCAACTGGGTATATGCCCATTTTCAGCGGAGGCCCGGGGAGAAAAGCTCCATATATACAGACATATGAGATTTGCATAATATGAGTACAGTCTAGCATATCAGATGAAAAACAAAAAAACAGTATAATTATAGTAAAGACACAGTTGAACAGGAGAAATGACCTATATGTCAGAGTATAATATCACAAGGAAGGCTCCATATATTCAGACAAGCAAAATTTCACATAATACAAGAGTATAATCTAGCATTTCACAGGAAAAAAAACAGCGTATTTATAGTAAAGACACAGTCTGACAGGTAATGACATATGTCAGAGTATAATAATATAAGGTGCAAGACATTTGTCTAGTAGTATTAATTTCTCACATAGAGAAAAGAGTAAACATCGTACTGCAATCATCTGCTAGTTAAAGGATATGAAATAGTAATGAAATACTGATAACCTGTTGATAGCTAATAGTAGAGCTGGCAGCTAATTAGTGGTACAGGAGAAAGCGGGGGGGGGGGGGTTATTTGCGGTAGGGACAAGGACATAGCCAGTGAGATTTTAGGTGTGCTTTAAGATCATTTTTGAAAAGACTGCTGGAAGGGAGGGTAGTTATGGCAGTGGGAAGTGAGTTCCAGATTGTGGATTACACTTAATAAAAAGCCAACAGATCTCCTTGTTATGTCTCAACATCAGAAGCATCTGTAACAAAATTCAAGACCTCCAGGCATACATACACCTGCATTCCTCTGACATCCTTATCCTATCCGAATCTTGGCTTAAACCTCACATCAAAAGTGAAGAAATACTCCCACCTGGATATAACATCCAGCGCAAGGACAGAATATCCAGAAAAGGAGGGGGAGTGGCACTGATGTATAAACATCACCTCAGTATCCAAATCCATACCCAGTCAGCTCCCCAGCTTGACAAGGAAGAAATCCTCTATGCTACCCTAAAATTAAATCCTAAGAAAGCAATCAACTTAATAGGCTACTACTTCCCTCCAGGCCAAAATATACCCCCCTTGAAAACCTATTAAACTGAGCCAATCTCTCCCTACCCCAAGAAACCATCATATTCGGTGACTTTAACATCAGCTGGCTATCCTGCAATAGTAAACCCCCAGCACTCCACCTAGATCTCCATGGCTTCTCACAGCTTATACAATCCCCAACCAGGATAAATAAAAACCCCAATAATCACACCATTCTTGATTGGGCCCTAGTCAACAAAGATCCTCACTCTTACCTGGCAGGCTCCCTACCTGACTCCCTAAGTGACCACTCCCCAACCTTCCTGCTAAAACTCCATATAAATAGCTGCAAACCCATTGTCCACTGACACATTCTCTACAAAGCTAAATTCAACTCCAGCTCCTTCTCCACCTCCCTACAAAAAATAAACTGGTCACCCCTAAAATACCTCAACCTAGATGAAGCAGTCCACTACCTTAACAGCACTTTCCTCAACATCCTTAACTCCCATGCCCCCCAAAGATGCACCAAAATCCGAACTAAAAAATCCCCCTGGCTACAGAAAAACACCAAAGACCTTATGAAATCCAGGGATAGAATATGGGAACAATGGCGGCACAACCAAAAACCCCTCAGATAGGCAACTATTCCTTGTACTACGTAACAAAGTCAAAAAGCAAGTAAAAGCAGACAAAGCCCTTTTCTATCAGACATCCCTAAACCCCTCCCAAAACAACCCAAAGCAATTCTGGTCCACAATTAACACTGTCCTCTGCCCAGGGAAGGTAAACACCCCCCCACCAACCACCCCTCTCTCCACCTGTAGCATAGCTGACTTTCGACTTTCAACAAACATTTCACAGAGACTGTTCTATCCTTAACTAAAAAACACTTCCCCACATCAACAACCCCCACACCCAAACCAACTCCACCCCTCCCTCCCTTCTTCCTTTCCACAGTACCCACCTCCAACATAAAAAAAACTACTGACAAAACTTAAACCCACAAGACTAGCAGCTGACAACCTGCCCACAGAATACCTAAAAACAGCAGCTGATATTTTAGCTTATCCCATCTCCATATTAATCAACCACTCCATATCGGAGTCCTATGTGCCACCCTTATGGAAAATATCCCACATCATACCCCTACACAAAGGCTGCCCCTCAACAGACATCTCCAACTACCCCCCCATTGCCATCCTCTTGCCTCTCTCCAAGATAATAATCTCCTCTCCTACACACAGCATGGTTTCAGACCACACCATAGCACCACAACTGCTCTGCTCTCCTTCACTAACACCATTCACCAACATAAAACAATGGCCTTTTCTCCCCTGCTGTATTTCTTGACCTATCGAAGGCTTTTGATATTGTATCACATGATCTTCTACTCTCTCTACTCTCCAACCTCTCCTTTTCCATACCTGCCATCAATTGCTTCCACAGCTATCTACATGGCTGCCAGCAGTCAGTTGTTTGGCACAACGATCTATCCCCTCGCCTCCCTGATATTGTCGGGGTTCCCCAAGTCTCCATCTTTGGCCCCTTGCTTTTCTCCATTTTTACCAATGACCTGCACACTGCCACCAAACATGCCTCCCTCATACAGTATGCAGATGACTCCACTCTCATCTGTTCAGCTCAAACTCTAACAGAACTACAACAGATCACTCGAGCATCTTTCTCTTCTGCCGAAAGTTGGCTATTAAATGCTCAACTCCTCCTCAACCCAAATAAGGCCAAACTCCTCATCTTTCAACCCTCAAAGTCTACCCCGAACATTCAACATACTTGCCAAAGATAACACTTCCATCTCACCAACAGCCCACACTAAGCTATTCGGTGTACAGATTGACAACAAACTCAAATTTTACACACACATATCACTCGCAATAAAAAAGGTCCACAAAAAACTGGGTGCCTTGTATAGAAACCAACAATACCTAACCAAACCAGCCAGAATCTCTACCGCAACTTCCCAACTAATCTAAACCCTACTCTATGCATCACCCATACTCACAAATCTTTGACAATCAGACCTAAAGAAATTCGAAGCCTGCTACAATAAAATTGCAAAATTTGCATCAGGGGACTCCCACCGCAGTCACTACTGTGTCTTTAAAAGTACATATTTCGGAAATTAACTGTATTGCTAATGCTACATATAGTATTTTTGGCAATAAGACCATTTTTATTAATTGCAATCTGTATTCAAAAGTTAATATAATTTTGTTTCACTTTTCTATATATATTTTTATTGTTTCACTAATGTTTTTATATTTTATTAATATTGTTTCATTTATATTTTTGCATAACTCTATTCCTAAATAATTTAGCGTAAGTCCTTGTTTTCCTATGATAGATTTATCTGTAACTTGTAGTTCTTTTTTCTTATTTAAAAATAGAAATTTTGATTTTGATCTGTTAAAGTGTAGACCTTATAAAATTTCTCCATTACTTCTTCTAGCGCTCCTAATGACTCTCTGGAATTTGATAGGGTTAATAAAATATCATCAGCAAAAAGCATTATTTTAGATATGTACTGGTCATAGACTTCTATTCATTTTATTCTTGGATTATTGCGTATTATTTCTGCAAGTATTTCTATAGCCAAAGCAAATAAAATAGGAGAAGGGGGGCATCCTTGTTTAGTACCTTTCGTTATATTGATAGATTCTGAGGTGAAAGGACCTAATTTAATGTAGGCTAAGTTATTAATATATATGTTTTTTAGTAATAAGATGAAGGGAGGAGGAAATTCAAATAATGCTAAAGTTTTAAATAGATATTCCCAGTTGATGGAATCAAAGGCTATTCCTATGTCTAATCCGATTACAAGTGTTTCTATATCTTCCTTACTCACATAATCTATAAGAGTAAGTATACTTTTAATATTATCATGTGTGTGCCTGTTATATAAAAATCCAGTTTGATCATTATTAATTGTCTTTGAAAGTGGGATTTTCATTCTGTTAGCTAGGATTGACATGAATATTTTGTAATCATTATTCAGTAATAATATAGGTCTGTATGAGGTGCAAAGGTCTGATGGTTTATAATCTTTTAGAATTGGTGTTATGAGAGAATATTTCCATGAGGGTGGTATGTTTGCTTCTGACTGGACTTCTAGCAAAGTTTTATGAAAAAGGGAGATTACTGTTGAAGGGAAGAGTTTGTAAATTTCCTTAATTATACCATCTATCCCTAGAGCTTTGTTAGATTTACTTTCTTTTATCTTGTCAACAATTATTTCTTTGTAGGATATAGGTTTTTGTAGGTCTAGTTTTAAGTTTTTGGGATTTTTTTTATATTGGTAAGGTTTCTATCTAAGTTTATTTGGTTGGTATCTAAATCTTCTTTTTTGAAGTGTTCCATATAATGGAACTGAAATGCTTCAAGGTTGTCTCCTATATCTGATACTTTTTTCCCTTTCTTTTCATGATATATACTACTAATGTTATTTGCTTTAGATTGTATTTTAATTCTTGTAGATACGTTATGTAGATATCTGGGGGAGGTGGCTAATAAGTTTATTTTTAATTTTTCCAAGGCTAGACAAGTTTTGTGTGTTAGAATTTCATTATATTTTTTATTTAATTCCTCTATTTCTTTTTTGACTTCTGGACAATTCTGATTTTTTTTAGATTTTGCTGTTGAGTCTGGTTTGTAATTCTAATGATTCAGATTCCCACTCTCTAACTTTGTTTTTGTACCAGCTAAGGGTCTTACCAAATAAATATGCTTTTAATGAGTCCCAAACCATGACTGTACTGATTTCTGTTGTATTATTAATTTCAAGAAATAATTGTAGTTCTGACAACATCCAAGGTCTGAATTCTTTAATTTTCATTATATATGATGGAATTCTAGTTGAGAGGATTAAAGGTTTAAACTCTATTTGGAGCTACATTATCAGAGAGTCATGATCTGAGAAGGGGCATGGAACTGTTGAGAAGTTGAGGATTTGTATTTGTAAATCTTGAACTATGAATAATTTGTCTATTCTCGTTTGTGTTCCAAAATTATGGTCTTTATGGGAAAATAATAAGGATTCATCATCTTTTACTTTAAAAGTGTCTATTAAATGAAATTAGTCCATTTTTTTAAGGATTTTGAAGTAGTTGCTATGCGAAAAGACCTCTTGGTTGTTTCATAAGCTTCTAAGGTACAATTAAAATCTCCCCCAGTATAAGATTTCCTTTATAATTGTTGGAAATAAAATCTAGGTGTTTTATTTTAACCGTTCCTGCTCCAATTTCTGGGAACCAATATAGATTAGCTAAGGTCCATATTCTGTTATTAAATTTAGTTATAACAAATACTAGTAGACCTTCTTTGTCTTCATATTTATAAATAACTTTTGGAGTGATTATGTTTTTCTTCCAGATAATTGATACTCCTTTTGTCTTTGTTCTATAGGAGGATTGAGCTAAGACTGTATAGTCCTTAGGGTTCCAAATAAAGCTATCATTAGTCTTAAAATGTGTTTCCTGGAAAAATACTACTTGTGCCTTATTTAGATTTAAATATTTTAGTAAGTTTGATCTTTTATTTGCATTATTTAAGCCATTAGTATTTAATGATAAGAATGTTAAATCCATTTTAAGTTATTGTTGGAAGAAACTTTTTGCTTCTTTTTTTTATTTTGATTATAGTAGTTATACCATATTCTCTGATAAAGTTGGATTTTTTTTTATGTGTGTAAACTTGGGAGTGTAATTTAATGTTCTTTCTTCTTTAAATATAAGTAGGTAAAATTCTGGTCAGGCTTTAAAAAAGTACTTCTATTAATTCTGCAGTATCAAATACAAGTAAATATGAATTTCCTATTAAACATAGAATGAAAGTCATTCCTAATCCAATAGATAAAGATAAATCTATTGGATTATCACTCATACCTTTAACCAATAATATCAACTAAGCTCCATATGTTAAATTATTATATGGAGATTTTCTTAAAAGATATGAAATTCTATATTATTCTATTATTGTTCTATAGTATTTTATATATCAGGATGGAATTTTAGTAGTGTACACAATTATGTTGACTTAGAAAATATCCAATATTTAGTTACCCTTAAGAGATCCCAAACATGTCAGATATGTAATTTTGGATAAATTAAATGCAACAGAGGAGCATGCACTAAATAACCCAACAACAAATAGATTATTACTAAAATAATTTGACTAAAAGGACTCTACAGGAGACAATGAGTGATTACCAATGAAATATGAATTTACTGTAGGTTTACTGTCTTCCTTTACTTTCCCACTCTTCAGCTCACCAACTTCAACTTACACTTATGAAAAGACATGGCTTATCAGTGGTATCCTGACTCTGAGTAGAGATGCCCTACATTCTAGTTTGCAGTGCTTTTACATTTTTATAGATTTACAAAGCAGAGTCTAAGAATGAACTATGATCACCCTGACAATTCCCATCTTGCACAGGGCACCTCCTGCTTCCAGAATGGGTAATCACATCAGATCTAGAATTAATGTGAAGGTACCTATATGGTAATCAAGACTTACCTTAGGTAAGTATTAATCAAATAGTATTTAGAGCATCTTAGAGAGTTCTCGGGGCAGTTAGAATACTCTTAAGCCTCTCCTTCCTTGACCAGAAACAGAGATTTCCCTTCCCTTTCTTTCCCTTGTTTTAAATCAGTACTAATAAAAGAAATTCAGCAAACATAGGTAAACAGAAATAACATTCAGTAGTCCGTCTTGTACATGACTCGCAATCCATTAAACAAGTCAGTGACTAACATCACTTTAGTAAACATTATAAAGACAAATTAGAAATAATTTCCTAGCTCTTTAAATTTTCTGATAAAGCAAAAAGTTAACAATAAGCTATTTTAACTAAAAGTATAAAGCATTTCAATTTTTCCTTGCATGTATACATTTCTACTTATATTGTAGTGTCAATAGCTGTCTTTGAAATCTGTACAATACTTCACTTCTTCAAATCATTCCTTTTTCAATTCAGGTTTTGTTTTGTCAAAACGGCAACAATATTTCAAGGGCACAATTAATATTTAAACTGATGTTTCAAATAAATAACTTGCCAGTTGCCAATTGAGTTAGTTTAGAATGTATGGTCAGTGCAAAAATATGTATTTTATGTGTGCTCTAATGACTCTCATATGCAAGTGAAATATATAATGTAGGATATATCGAGCAGATAGCTTATGGATTGAGGTTAAAGTAAATTATGCTTATTAATCAGGCAGTTACATTTAAATTCACAAGTAATTTGGGGACATTTCAGTTGAGTGTCCAGGAATATGTAGTCCACTGTGAGTAATTGAGTCCACTTTTCCTCATAAACATATGTCACAATTCATTAAACTAAGCAGAGTCTAACATCTGTCTAATAATCATTATAAAGACAAAGAATAGTAATTTCCTAGCTCTTCAAACTTTCTGATATCGCAAAATGTTTACAGTAAGCTATTTTAACTAGAAGACTAAAACATTTCAATACTTTCTTGAGAATATATATTTTTACTTTTACTGTAGTGTCAAGAACTGTCTTTGAAATCTATGCATTACTTCACTTCTTTCAAGCCATTCATTTTACAGTTCAGATTATATTTTGTCAAAATGTTAATAGCATTTCAAGGGCACATTTAATATTTAAACTGATATGTTAAATGAATAGCTATCAGTTACCAAGTGAGTTTGTACAGAGTGTGAGGTAAGTCCAAACATAACATGTTGCAAAAAGTAATATGTATCTTTTCATATACTCTAGAGACCGACAATTTCAAGTAACATATAAAATGTAACTTTTTGCAGACAGCTTGTGAAATCAGCATGTTAAAGTGAATTGTTGTCTTTTGGCTTTTCCCGGTTAGGGGTCGCCACAGCTAATGATTGGCAGTAGATTTTCACGAACGCCGAGGTGCCAGCTCAGCGTTCAACCTTCAACGAAGGCACGCCCATTTACGCATGTCTTTCGAACACTCACCGAACCCCGGCGAGGACATGCAGACTACACACAGAAGGCATTCCCTGCACTCCAGCCGAGAATTGAACGGGAGAACCTCTTGCTGTGAGGCAACAATGCTACCGCTGCACCACCGCGGAAGTAGCATGTTAAAGTGAGTAATACTTTTTAATCAAGCAGCTACATTTCAGTGCACATGTAGTTTTGGAACATTTCAGTTGTGTTTCCAGGAATATGTAATCTTATGAGGATAAAGCATAAAATATTTACAAACAATCATATTATGTATTTGTTTTACCTTATTTAGGTTGTTTTTCATTTTAATAACTAAACAACATTTTTTTTTATTATTATTTGTTATCTGTGAGGCTAAATGCACTTCGCAGATTCAGTGTCTTTAGAAACTGCAGCAATTGTTTACTGTTGCTATGACAACGCAAACAGAATGTAAAGAGAGCTTCACTTCTCTTAACCAACAGTACATTTTTACCTCCTTTTTTTTTTTTTTTTTTTTTTTTAATGTATTTGTTAATACTAAAAGTAAATAATTCAAAGGACATATGTACATGAATGGAACATTTCAGAGTTAATCACGAACATGTCCCCAATCCTAATAAGCATAGCAGTGACTATCATTAATCTAATAAATATTGTAATAATTAAGTTCACAATTCCAATTAGTCTACCTTAAAACTAGATTATTTTAGACAAAAGCCGAAAGATAAAGATTTATCTATGTATAGATAGTGAGTTATTAAATATATACAGACTATATTAGTATAGCAAATAGGAGAGAATTTAGAAAGGGAGACAAGATGCAGTTAAAATAAATAATGAGAAAAGAGAGAAAATTAAGAGAAAATACACATATACTATGTATGTTGATTTACAGTATAAATATTTTATGTGCTATATAACCCTCCTGTGAAAGAAAAGTACCCTGTTTTACATACATGAGGTAATGTGAAAACTCTCATGTAAGTATTAGTTTTTTAATTGTGGATTTTTTCATTATAATTTGAATATTTATGTTGTTTATTTTTTCACTCATTTTTGGGATTTGCAATTTACTTTGTTTATATTACTTTATAAATATAATAGGGTGTGCTTTATCTAACCTCACAGTACTGTTAGTTTAAAACTTCATCAGTTCCTGTATAATCATTTCTGTTGTAGATCTTTATCTCCATCCTCTATCTTAATTTCATAAATTATACCCCATTGTACTTGGAATAACAATTGTTAAAAATTAAAAAAATACATTTTTGCTTAATAATGTAGTGTAATGTTTAGATATATGTATAGATTTTATCCTAAGGGTCAGGACATTATAATTTTGCCATCTTTTATGGTTGCCCAATCAAGCTTTTTTATTGTCTAGTAAACTTTAGGGTTGACCAGATAAGGTGATGGAAAGGGAAATATTAACCAGTGCTAACTCCCACCACAGTCTAATAAGAACAGAGACAAGAGAGGCTAGGATTTGGGGCAAAAAGCTAACTTGCCATCATAAAATTAGATCCCAGGATCTTCAAAATATCTAAGGATGTGAACAAACTCATATGAAGCAGTAGAGGAAGTTTTTTTTTTTTTTTTAAGAAGGGCACATGTATGGACAAGAAAGTGTTGTCAGAGTTAAAACAAGCAAAGGACAGACCATTAGGACACATGAGTAGTGTTGATGACTAACAAAATAAGGGCTGCAATCTCAGTATACAAAAAATCCCAATGATCAACTAGTATGATACTACAGTAAAACTACGCCAACGTCTCTCCCCAGACCATGGAATATAAAAATGAAAAACATCTCTGCTCCTGAGGTTTTTCCCTGTTGGGATGAAACCAGTCTGGGGGATCAAACTTATAAGTCATTATGATACTATTTGTTAATTTTTCCAAGTTTCCTTCTTCCTTATCTTTGTGTGTGTGTGTGTGTGTGTGTGTGTGTATATATATATGCACACACACATATTTTTATTTATTTTTTTTATCATTTGTTAACCGGGAAAGTCCGACTTGGAACAAAGCCAATTTTCAGCGGTGGCCCGGGGAGAAAGGCTCCAGATGCATGTCTTTGTAATGTGGGAGGAAACCGGAGCACCCGGAGGAAACCCACATGAACGCAGGGAGGACATGCAGACTCCACACAGGAGGCACCCCAGCCGAGAATCGAACCGGAGAACCTCTTGCTGTGAGGCGACAACGCTACCACTGCGCCGATATATCATAGTGTTGAAAGATGTTACTGACTTGCTTCTTCTGATCATAATGAGATTCTTTTCATAATCTTTGATGGCATTATGTAATGCATCTATCACTTTTTTCATTACTGATATTTATATATTTTAGTGGAAAGTGCCCTGATCTGGTGTTAGCCCTTCCAGTGGTTTGTTGAATGCATAGACTTTCAAACAGAACTGGATTAAACATTGCCTTGAAGACCAGGCAGGGGATCAGATCTAAGTAAACTTTAAGAAACAGAACATAATGACGGCTTCTGAAGCTGTACTGAATTTTTCCGCTTTCAACCCTGTGATTTTTTTTTTTTTTTGTTAAAAACCCACTATACCTTTTCAGCTTCCTTCAGGTGGCTTATTTGAAGGTTACAGAACTCAATGCTGCATTTAATAATGGATGAGATCAATGAGGAATAAAGTGGCAGTGATGTCTGTGGAATGAATAGGTATGACCTTAATATTAGATGGGTTACATATTATATTGTTATCATTTTGATGGATATGCACTTGTGAAAGTTTAAATTATCTACCATTGTCTCCATTATCTTTAGTGATAATGTCACTTTCTGTGATCTGACATTTATTTTATAACTATAGTTTATGTTCTTTTTGGCAAGTCTCTGATTATTCACAGTAAAGGTATGGTCATTGCTAATCCACAAACTATGTGTTTCTAGCAAACCATCCTGGATAACTTTGGCACCTCTTTCTGAAATAAATATTTTACTCATTTTACTGTCATCAGGATATTTGTTTATCCAGCACCATTTTTCCACTTTTCTTTCTGAGAACAACAGTCCAAAAAGAATTGACTTCAGTACAGAGCCCTATGGGACACATTTGGTAAGGTAACATCACACCCAAAGTTACTATATTTCATTGCTTAACCTGTGTTTCACCAACTGAATTACATTTGGATTTACATTTAAATATACTTCCAATGTATCAATTATTAAATTAATGAAATAGTACTGGATAGGGTTGCCACCTTTTCAGATACCCAAAGTGGGACATTTTTTATTGAAGTTTGAGATTTTGCAGGACAAACTATAACCACAACCAGTGCAAATGATTGAACTTTGCTTTATATCCAAAATAAAAGTTCACTCTTGTAGAATTTGGGTTGTTCTGTTGTTTCCAATAAAAAATATTGTTTTAAAGCAGCTATTGAAGGAAAACTAGGAAATAAATTGTCCTAGAATCTCAAGACATTTGCTATTACCTTTATAGTGACTGTATTGCACAAAGAAGGATAGGTAGTAACCCAAGTATTGAATGCCTTAGCAAAGGCCAAAAGGATGCAAATTCTGAGCCAAATGCATTGGAGTGTTTAAACCTAAGTACTTGAATAGCAAAATGAATGGTAAAAGGACATAATATGGTAGTATAAAAAACAATATCATCTGTGGTAGGAATGAAGGCTATCCAACATGGTGTAGACTATAATGATATAATTTCAAGGGACATCCTAAAGCAAGCCACATAATTAGTAGATTTCAGAGGCACGGAGCTTGACACGCAAAAGACTAGAATGAGAGACATTAAGTCAAATCTCAGAAACCACTAATCTACTAACAGTTCTGAGATGGGAGAAGCAAATGTTCTAGGCGGACCATGAATAACAGTCACATAGACCCAGGTGATATGTGTTTAACTGCTGAGGTTTGGCCAGGAAGATGACACTTAAATAAGTAAGGATGCAGAGTGAGCATATCACATCATAACCCGCATGTTACCCATGTAATACAATGATTAGGGTGCTTTGAACTTTTATCATTATAAATAAATAAATAAATATAGCATGTTTGTGGATATTTGATGTCATTTTCTTTCTGCAAAAATGTATGTTTGTATTGAGTGTTTTTTTATTTTTTATTTATTTCTATTTGATAACTGGGTAGGTGACTGGTTGAAGACCCTTTTCAGACATGACCCAGACCCTAATGGCCAAAATGAGAGTGTTGCAATATATCAATTGAAGCATATACAGATGTAACAATTTTAAACATACACATAATATGTACAGATTACAGTATCACAGATGTAACAGTTATACCATACATAGGCTATACACAAGTAGGTAGTAGATTGGTTACACTGTACACAGGTAATTACAGTCAGTGTTTAAAACTAGAAAAAGAAGGAGGAACAGAGGCAGGAAGGTAAGAGAGAAGTTAGCCCTTGTAAAGCATTTAAACATTTATTATGAAAGATCTGCTTTGGAATAGTAGCTTCACTTTTTAATTTAGGAGGCAGATTAGCCTACATTGTAGCTTCTAGTCTAGAAAAGGCTCTGTCACCTACACCTGTTTAAGAGGATGCTCTGTTCAAAGGCATGTTGGGATTGTAAGTTTCTAAGGGAGTAAGTTGGTTCTCTGATTGGAAGTAGACTTTTGTTTGGGAGGGGGAAGCAGGACAATGACTTTCATGTAATATTTTAAATATTCTAGGTAAACAGGTGGAACTTTTGGTCACTGGGGGCCATTTTAAGTTCAACAGTGGGCAAGAGTGAGAAGGAAGGGTGTAGGCTTAGAAAAGATAGACAATATTATAGTATAAACAGAAGAAATGTTTTAGCTAAGGTGATTCTAGCCATGGGAGAAAGAAGGTGGGAGATTCTGTAGCAAAGGTTCAGTTAAGAAAGGACTTTGTTCACAATAGTATTTGCATGGGAGGAGAAGTTACGAGAACAATCAAGGGTAAGACCTAAACATCCATATTTGGTTACTGTGGGTAAGATGTTGTTTGGGTTGTCCAACACTGTAATTGCTGGTACTTGTGGCAGTTTTGGGGAGAATGAGAATATCATCACTTTTTATGGTTTATAAGCAATTTGTTACTAGACACTCACTGACATAGATTAGAGAAGGAGGTTCGCAGCTGAGATTGCAAGTCGAAGGGGATTTTTTAAAATGCATTAGTAGTATATCATCGGCATACAAAATTACATTTAATAGCAGAAGCTCTCTAGGTAGGCCATAGATGAAAAAGGAGGAATGTAAGGTACCTAGGACTGATCCCTGAGGAACCCCCTATGTTAAGAAAACTAATTGTGGATAGTTAGTTGGTTGAATGTAAAAAAAGCAAACAGGTCCACCACAAGAATAGAGTCACAATAAGGCTAAAACCACTGGAAAATGTAGGAAGCAGTTTAATCCACGACTGAGCGCTTTCACCAGAAACCTGGTATCATCAGAGTCAAAAAACAATTTATACACACCCAGCATGTTCTTATATACAATAGAAAAAACAATGAATCAATTATCATTCCATAATTGATGAAACATCCTTAAAGGTGAACTAGGCAAAAACCAAAGACATTTTTAAAAAAAGCATGTATATGAGTCAGTTCATTAATCTAAACAAATATAAAATGTACACAAAAGTGAATATAAAAATATAAATGTAAAAAATATATATGTATAAATATATTTCATAACTTGATAACAAACCTAACCTAGCTAGAAATATAAATCACAAAATATAAAAAAATAGTTGAATGAATCTGAAATGTATGCACAGAATGGGTTCAAAAAGTAATAATAGACATAATGGTGTTATTCAGAATGTAAACAGTAATATAACAAATTCAGATGCTTAATGTTTCCTAACAAAGAGCTAGTCAGTATAGTTGTGACAATGCAACATAGACTTGTTGTTACTGCAACCATCAAAAAAAAAATATATATATATGGAACTTTATATTAGACAGTCATCCAATAAATGAATTCTAATCTAAATAAAATTAGATCTGAATTTTAACAAAGGTTTTAAAGAAATACTTTCATTGATCCCCGGATGTTTGGTAGCATTTAGCCTAATCTGCCATTCCATTTCACGGAGTGCAACAAGATTGTCAACATCTCCAAATGCATCAGATTTAATTTTGTCCACTACAAAAAATAAATATTTTTTGAATTCGTGACAAGTCCTACTATGTAAATAAAGGGCATTGTGTTCATCCTTTCTTCTAATGGAACCACAATGTTCCCTGATTCTCTCTTTTAAGCATCTTGTAGTCTTGCCTACGTAAAAAGCATCGCAGGTCATACACGATGCAACATATACACAAAACTTGGTGATACAGTTGCATCTCCCAGGACATGCAATAGAACGTCCATAGCCTGCCACCATGAGGTTGGAACCAACTGCTATATATCTGCACCATTTACAATTACCACATTTGTTCATTGTTGATCTCAAATGGTGGTCACTTTTTCTCTCTAATATGTCCTTCAAATTGTTTCCCCTGCTAAAGATTATTACAGGGGCATCGCCCAAAATGGATTTTAAACTTTCACTTAAAAAATAATCCCATAACATTTTTACATTTGTACAAATTTCCAAAGAAATATCATTGTATTTCAAAATAAATTTAGGCCTTTCTTTGTCTAAACCCACATTATTGTCCTCACTGTTCAACCCATATGAGACTAAGTCCTTAACCCCTGTTTTCAAAATTGGGGAGTACTTACTTCTCCTCTTTTTATACACCTCTTTTTTTGTTCTAATTAAGAGTGCCAAAGGATAACCTCTCTCCAAGAAGAATCCAATAAGTGTATAAATTTCTTTCTTAAAATCCTCGTCATCACTGGTCAACCTAGAAAGGCGAACCATCTGACCTTTGACCAAACCCCTCCTCTGGTGCATGGGATGGCAACTGGTATAATGCAACATGGAATTTGCATAACAGGGTTTCCTATATATGTTACTAGCAAATTCCATTTCTCTCTTAGAAATCCTAATGTCCAAAAAATTGGCATGATCCCCATTCCAATTATAGGTAAATTTAAGGAATCCAGAACAGCTGTTGATGTAATCCATGAATTCCCTAACATTGTCTTCATCACCCTTCCATAGTATAAGTAGATCGTCCAGAAATCTGTTGTAAGATAAAATGTTGTTCCTAAATCTGGAATTGAATATGTACTTCTTTTCCCATGCTAAAAGAACTAAATTAGCATAGGTTGGGGCACATTTGGCACCCATTGCTACCCCAGTCATTTGTTTGTATCTTTCGCCCTCAAACATAAAGAAGTTGTTGTTGAGTACCAATTCCATAAGTCCATGACAAATCTCCAACTTGTCCTTATCAAATTTCCTATTAAGATGTAGACTGTCATAAAAAAGCTCTAAACCCTCCAAATGAGGAATTACTGAGAATAGATTGACAACATCAATTGTTAAAAAACCAAAGTTGCCAAGTTCCAAGAAATCAATTGAATTCAACCTTTCTAAACAGTGCCAAGAATCCTTCAGTATATGTTCAGCATCTGTTAAGGCCTTCTTACAATGAAAATCTACAAATGCTGCCAGTGGCTCGGTCTTCGAACCCTTGGCTGAAATGATAGGGCGAAACTGAAGAAAGTCAGTTCCCTTGTGAGTCTTAGGGATGCCAAAGAATTTAGGCATATAAGGAAACTTCACTGCTAAGAAGTGAAAGTCTGCCTCATTAATCACTCCCTGATATAAGGCGTCTAATAAGTACATATCAATTTTCTGGTATGCTGAATTGATCTCATGGATCGATACTCTTGTGTAAGTGTTGTCATTATTTAGGACGGACATCATTGGTTGAATGGACCTGGAAAATTCTGCCTTCTAGGTAGCTTTGGAACTGTTGGATGGCTTTGGAGCTAAAGTTAAGTTTATAAAGCTTCTAGAGAAGAATACTGTGATTAACAGTTTCAAATACCCTGATCATATCTAGAAAATACCTGCAGTGATGAGACCCTTGTTGACGCTACTATATATAGAGCTGGTAGCAACCAGCAGTGCAGTTAGGGGTACTGAAAGGATTTTCATTCTATAGGCTGTATGTAGCTGGGTCACTTCCATTATCAAACTAAGTTAGACTCCTTAAAATACTTTAAAATATATAAAATGTGGTATTAAATGTCCATCACTAATGAACAAAATAACACCTCCAGTTTATGGTTGTACAGCAAGCAGCTATGCAGCTACAAACACTAATGTAAGAACTGTAGCAGGGTGAGCAGCAAGACAACACAGGTAAAAAGAGGAATTAAGTTATTTTCTAATACGTCTTTGAAGGCTGATGCTATCAGATGAAAACCGCACTCAAGCTGGGAGCAGAACACACCTTTACTGTATGCTGCTCTGGCTTTGGGTAGAGAAGTGAGAAACCCTGGTGGCCCAAACTAGCTATGTGGGAATTTTTGCTTTTGTTATTTGGGCATTGTGTGGGAAATTATGGAGTTGGTCAACACTATATTCCTAAGTACCAGCAATGGGTGGTGGATAATGGGATGGTAAAATTATTTAAGATTATTTGTCAGCTGGGGAACTTTAATGAGCTTCTGTTTGACTCCAAAGAGCATTTTTTCTTTGAGTTACAGAGCAGCTTCCGTTATTGTAGCCAGTTTGAGAGTTAGGACATATCATCTTGTATTTACCATTCATTAGCATAAAGGATGAAAAGTATGTTGCCGGTCTGCTGGGAGCGAGTTATTCAAGAATGGGAAGATTAGTTATCTTTGGGCCTCTCCAGGGTGTAGTGGAGCAAAGATGGAGAGCTTCTTATTTGTTTTGACTTTGAAAAGCCAGTCTGGGAAGAAACTGCTAAACCACTGGTGAGCTTGCTTTCTAATTCCAGCTGTGGAAAGAGAGTTGAGTAGCTGAGTAGGAGAGAGTTGTCAAAATGTTCAAAGGCTTTGATGAGATTTATGGGAGTCACCCTGTGAGGCAGCCTTTCTCAAAGTTTACCAGAATGTTCTTGGTGAGGATAATCATGGTGCTTTGGATGCTGCGACTGGACCAGAAGCCATGTTGTTTTGGGGAGAGGATTTTGTAGGTTTATAAATAGATTCAGAGCTTTAAGTAGATGAGTTTTTCAAATATTTTGTGTATAGATATATACTAGGCTAATGAGCACCAGGGCCTTTATAGGCCTAGCTGTGCAACCCATACCAGCTGTGTCCCTATGTATCATGGCCAGTTATCATGAGGGGGTATGTTATGAAGTTTCTAGCAGTTATTCTGGGGGAGATGTGTTAGTTTGGGCACTACTGTTTGCCACTGTCTATCAGAGACATGGAGGCCAGACCTGGGGTGAATTACTGATTTCCCATACATTGGTCAAGGTTAGGCTTAAATAAGGTTAGGAATGGACTTTGCTTCACATGGATGGGGAGCCTATTCCAGAGCATGAGGATCCTTTGAGACACATCTGTCTTACCAACATGTTTTATGTATGTCACAAGCAAAATTTAACCCCTTGGATCTAGTGGTTGCGATGTTGTTCGCTTTACAGATGTGCAAAAGGTCCATCAGAGCTGGATCCAAAGATGCTATGTATGCCAGGCATGAATTGCCACTCAGTAACCTGTAGAAGACTGGGTATAGAGATAGAGCTTTAAGGTAATACCCTGGATTCTCCTGGTAAGAAACCTTTGTGGGTGTTCCAACTTTTGCATATGTCTGGTCAGGTACATGCCGAGGGGAACATTATATTAAATGATGAGTCTGATAAAGGGACTATGACTTCATTGGACTTGTGTGCCATGCCCTTACTTTTAATTAGGGAGGCATAAAATAGGTTTAAAGCCCTCTCTGTTGGTGGATTTGCTGTTTTTTTAAGAAGTTTGATACACACTAGTCTCCAAAGTGAAGACACACTAGTTTCCAAAGTGAAGACATGATGTTGTGTTTTGTGTGTGTGTGTGTGTGTGTGTGTGTGTGTGTGTGTGTGTGTGTGTGTGTGTGTGTGTGTGTGTGTGTGTGTGTGTGTGTGTGTGTGTTTGTGATAAAACAGGGGTGAATGCTATCGGATTCATTTAGGGCATCATAGAAGATTATGTTAATAACAGTTTGAATGTCTGTCTACAAGATGGTTTTAAGGTTTACTATCAAATGGGAAATCAGACTTTGATTCAAGGCATTCTGAAACATCCCATTCGATATTTTCCAATGAATGAACATAGAAATGTCGAAATGCACAACAGCGAATGCACTGCAGCATTCGCTGTTGTGACTTTCTACATTTTAATGCAGATTGCACCTATAAAGGGGATCTGGAAGTGTACCCTTTCCCTCACTGTAGCGCAATCTCGTAGTTTGCATGTATAAGTAGCAGGGGGTGTGGGAGGCAAGACCCCCCCACATGGGGGGTGCAGGGGGCTTGCCCCCCCCCCTGCAAAAATGGTCTTTACTGTGGGTTGCTCAGTACATAGAGTTGCAGAAGTGTGGTGAACAAACCGTGGTGAATTTGAACATTCAGCACTTCCACGTTCGACATTTTTCCCATTCATTTTTCCCATATTCGCCCATATGGTTCACATAGATGTTAACACGCATATTGCAGGATCGCATAAATGATAGTAAACCTGGTTTTAAAACAGAATAGTGGGGGGTGTGCTGGTAATTCTGGCATTGTAGGTTAAGGTGGAGATGATGTGAAGTTGACAGAATTCTTTGAGGAAGTAAGTGACTGAGAGGGGGACAGAGGGAGATGGTTCAAAGATATTCTTGGTGGGTGATGTGTGAGGAGGTTCATCATGTGACATGATACACAATTTTCCAGAATTGGTTAGCTTTAGCTATGGATAATTTTTAGGAAGAGATGAAGAATCCTGATGAGAAGTGTCCACTAGAAATGCTTCCCTCCTTCTCGTTAGGATTCTTTCCATGAGTTTCCTAGCCACTGCTGTTAAATTAACAAGCCTGTAATTCCCAGGATTTTTTCTGCACTACCACTTGTACAGTGATAACACAACTGCTGTCCTTTAGTCATCTGGCACTAGGCAATGATCTGTTTAAAATCTCCATTGGAGGTTGCCAACACACAAAGGCCAGGTTTATGAGAACACTGGGAGTCAGTCCATCTGCAGTGCTTCCCTCACTCTAAAAGCAACAACTTCCTTCTGAACATTGTCCATCACCATCTGGTATCTGTCCCCTGTTCAGCATGTTCCATCCTACCCCCATCTCAGCATGGGATCCTCTCTTTGCCTTGTTTCTTGAAGACTGAAACAAAGTATTCATTCAGTACCCATTCTTCTGTAATCTCCCTCCCATCTTTGCTCAGCCTGGCCGTTTCTGTGCCTAACCCTTCTTCTTTCTACGACATATCTAAAAGAGACCGTGCTTCCCTTCTTGACATTTTCTTCTAAATTCCTTTCAGTTTTAATCTTGTCTACACTTACCATCTCTGTTGCCTTTTGCTTGCATCCTTGTACTTTTCCCTTCACCTGGCCACCTCCTTCTTCCCATCTCCTACAGGGCTTATTATTTGCCCTGACGTCTAACCTCACATTCCTGGGGTCTTAATCACTTCACCAAGCTGTCACTTCAACAAACGGCATTCATCAAATTCCTCTCATGTTGGGGGCTCTGCCCCCCCCACTAATTACATATGCCAACTCTGAGATTGCACTACAGTGGGGAAAGTGCAAATTTACAAATCCTCACTGTACCATGATCTCAGTATGAACAGTTCAACAAATGGCATGCTCAATGTAATTGCACTGACAGTGCTGTTTGATGAACTGATTTTTTTCTCTGAACTGATAGGGACCCACATTCCTGTATAGCCACAATGGACTTCTCCTCTTTTGCCTTTTTGCTAATTCCTCATACCCTTGCGCATGACCCTAAGTAATCCTTTATTCCTTCAGTTCATCCCCAGTCTCCTAACTTATCCTTGTCCCTCTCCTACAGCACAGCATATTCTCCTCTCCTAAAATCTCATACCACTATCTTTATCTGTTTATTTTCACTCTTCCTCCTACTTTAAACCACGCAGCAGCAGCAGCTTCAGTGTTTTCTAATAGTTCCTTAACATAGATATCCCTGACTCCTCCTGTACTGCTTAGAACCATTTCCATAATTCTGTCCTTTCTGATACAGTCCTGCATCAGATGATTGAATCCTTTATGGTCCAAGGCCTCATTTAACTCCCACTTCCTTCCCACAGTGGAGCTTGGAATCTTGTTCTTGGCAGACTCACATCACTCAGAAGTGTTTCCCTCTTCCTTCTACCCCACTTCTTTATTCACTCCTCCAGTCTCTGATCCTCCCTTATTGGTGTGTGTGTGGGGTGCAACACATTGTAATGATCCACCATTTCTCCTCCCTTCCACTACTTTACCCACCAGGGCACTTAGCCTGGCTTCTAACCCTGGTTGTATTCTTGCTGCATTCCTAATTTAGTCTGCTTCCTCCTGTCTGACCTAATAATTGATACCCTCCTTTATAGGTTCATAAGTGTTTACTAGGCTAATGACCACAAGGGCCTTTTTAAGCCTAGCCATGCATCCCAAATCTCTGACAAGTTCTGATATCCTTGATAAGTGTAAGCAGGGGCTTGGGAGATGAAACAGTTACAAGCTAGAGTCTGGGAGATGACCCATTTACAGGTTGATGTGTCCATTAGAGACATAGATTGCTACCCTCCATCAATCCCTTCTCTGTCATTCCTGAACCATTTGTAATCAGACATCTGCATATTTCACCCCTTCTTGTCAATGGCCAGTGTTTCTCTGATACCAGCAATGCCCACCCTTTCCTCATGCCTCAGTGCTTGCAGCCTCTTCCTATTTTCCTACCCAGAATCCTTGAATTGCAGTGTAAAGATCACCCAGTGACACTCACCATTATTTCTTCTTCTTCTAGGACTGCATCTCATTTTGCCTTCTTTTTTTTATGGATTAAACACCTACTCTACCCTTTTGCATCTCTACTGTCTCAGGTACGATTCATTACAGCCAGAGCCGTAACTGGCTCATCAAGTACCTACTGCTACACTCCAGTATGCCACAAGACCACAATCTGGCTGGAGCATGAAAAAAGAAAGAAAAAAAAAAAACAGAAAACATTTCTTTGTCTTGCTACAGCTTAGGCCACACACAAAGTGCTTCATCACTGCTGAAAAGCAGTATCAAAATTAATTTCTGTACTGGCATTCAGAAATGTCGATAGAGAAATAAATACTGGTACTGCACTAATGATCAATCAGGATCTCCCAATCACACCCCCTAATACCTTACATCTGGGAGTGACTGCCCCCTTCACCCCACCCTAACTATTTTACTGGTTACAGCTGCCCATTTTCAGCTAAGATAAAGCCTGTCCCTTGAACAGAGCTGGTCTCTTTGCCAGGTCCCCAATCCTCCTAACGGTCTGAATCCTTTCTCCCTTGGTGTCTGCAGCAGCCAATAAGTATATGCCCATTGATCATTTTTCTGCTTTATTAACGGTTTCGATATATAAATGTACTTAATTCTTGAATGTTATTTTGTGGTTTATCTGTTGTCACTGTAGCATTTGCCTTTCACAAAGAAATGTTCTGTCATCCATTTAAGGATTCCTGATTTCGAATCCTGTGCAGAACATGTTTGCTGCAGGCTGTTGCTATTTTCATTAAAGTTGCCTCATGAGTTGGAGGCCTGAAATGCAGCCTGTTTAATGACAACGCAATGTCTGTGCTGTCTCTAAGGCTGTAAGTACATGTCATGACTGTTATTATTCGGGAAAGTAAAGGTGGATATTGATGTAGGATGACTAACTTGAGCATTATTGTGGCTTGCAGAAGAGTAGCACTGCTTGCCAAAGACAACTGGTGTGATTTTTGAAAAAGACAAGGATAGGTCCGAGTTCATCTAAAAAAAAAAGAAATGTGTGCACTGTTTAGTTTTTTGATTAACTAGATTGGTGTTTGTGGATTAATGATCAGTAATTACAGGTGCAGAGTGCTTAAGTTTAGGCAGAAGTACATTTTGCTTTTCTGAATATATGTGTTACAAAGTTTGAAAATTTATGGCATAGCTTTAGCTGGACCATTGCCTTGTCTACCATTTCTGAATGTGATTTAGAAGGAATTGTGTGTGTGTATGTGTTTGGGGGGGGGGGGGGGGGAGTCAAGAGGAAAAGGTAGATGTTTTTGCTAAGATGCCTGGTTATTGATATTGTTTGAGGAGTTTTTAATGTGGATTGAAGTGGCATTCCTAAGCTTTGTACTGTTGGAAAAGTCCCAATTGTTGGAATTTTGGAGAACTTATTTGGAGGTATGTACTGTGCCACAGTGCTTGACTTGTACTTCAGCAGGAGAGCATATGACTTACTAGCACAATTAAGGAGAAATGCATCATCTGTGCATGTGGTTAATGTCCTGTTTTAGACTATTTAAGTAAAGACAGAACAGAATAGGATCTGAGGCAGCAGGGCAAATACATTCACTTCGGACCACATTAAGTCTGAAAGTACTGATCACATATAACCAGCAGTTCTGTTGCATAAATGAAATACAGAGAGGAAAACTATCAGGGTCATTTCTCAATAAGCATTCCTTGAGACATTGGGAAATATAAAAGTCCTACCCAACACCATAATCGTGGGTGATTTCAACTACCCTGGTATAGACTGGGCGAACTACCAATGTTCCAACTCCTATGCTCAGCGATTCATAGAATTTATAAATTCAAATGCCCTTGAACAACTAGTATGTTCCCCCACTAGATGGGACAACATATTGGATTTAATCATCACAAATATGGGTGCCCATTGTACCACACCCGTTATCACTCCCTCCTTGGTCAGATCCGACCAGTAACTGATAACCCTGGACATCCTCACCCCTCCACCTCCCCCAGTCAAAGAAACCATAGTCAGAAACCTTTCCAAAGCAAACTTCAAACTACTTGTATCCGAAGTGGAAAGCTTCACTATTCCCTTGCAGAAGGATAATGATATCCAGGATACGGAATCCTACACCAAGGCACTCTATATGCATCTTCAGGATTGCATGGACCGTGCAATCCCAAATAAAACTAAGACTCCTTCCTCAAGCAAGAAGAAACCAATCTGGCGGACCCCGGCCATAAGCAAACTTTACAATAAAAGGAGGAGACTTATACAAAAAAAGGCCAAATCTCAAGTAGAAAAATCATCCCTGATTAGCATTAGTAAGAAATTGAGGGCCCTCATCAAGTCAACTAAAGCTAATTTTGAAAAGAAAGTTGCCAAGGATGCCAAGGATAACCATAAGGCCTTCTATGGCTACATCAAAAACCTAAATGGCAATGCTCAGGTCTGTTCTGAGCTAGTACAAAATGGAACAAAATACACTGACCCTTCTGACATTGCCAAGATCTTGGCTGACAGGTTCAGTGCAAATTTCTCTCCCCCCCTCACCACCTACAGGGCCTATTACCATTCCAGGGGATTGTGTAAGTCCAATTATTACTGATACGTTGGTTAACAAGGCTCTATCTAAAGCTAAAAACAGTGCCTCCATGGGACCAGATGGTGTCCCAGCCTGTGTCATACACAAGCTCCAAAAGGAATTAACCCCGCATCTTAATACTCTGTTCAGTCTCAGCATCTCCACAGGATATGTGCCTATAGAATGGCACACGGCAATGGTGGTCCCGCTACACAAGGGTGGGGCCACAACTGACCCTGGGAACTACCAACCAATAAGCCTGACCAGTCTGATCTGTAAGGCTATGGAGCGAATCATTATGGAACTCATAAATGGAGAGATTGGGAACCTCCAGTCGCTGGACCCCACACAGTTCGGCCTCGTCAAAGGCAGATCATGCCTCCTGAACCTGGTGGATTTCTTTGAGACAGTTACTCAGGCTGTAGACAAGGGAAAGGAGGTACACACGGCTTACCTTGACCTTGCTAAAGCATTTGACACCATTCCCCATTCAGGTATTATTGATAAGCTCACCAGCCTAGGCATAAACCTTTACTTCACAAGATGGATCGCAAACTGGCTCTCAGACAGATCCCATAAAGTAAGAGTAGCGGGATCTATGTCCGAATCCAGACCAGTAATGAGTGGTGTGCCTCAGGGCTCTGTCCTGGGGCCTCTCCTGTTTGGCATATACTTCTCAGAAGTACAGGCAAGCATGGAAGGGCTGTGGCTGACTAAGTTTGCGGACGACTGCAAACTGGGTGCTATAATAGAGACTCCGGCCGACATAGAGATCCTCCAGAAGGACCTAAATGAGACTGATGCATGGTGTCAAAGCCATGGTCTCAAGATAAATGCAAAAAAATGTGTAGTAATCCCCTTTGGAAAAAACAGAGTACCCGCAAACTACAACATAGGAGGTAATCCCCTGAAATCTGAAGAAGAAATAAGGGATCTAGGGACCCAAGTAGATAGTCAGCTTCCTTTGATAACCATGTTGTCAAAGTGGTTAGAAAATCCTTCTATGTGACCCATCTGATCACAAAAGGGTTCGCATCAAGATCTAAGGATGTAATGGTGCCCCTCTACTCTTCCCTCATCAGACCCATTATTGAGTACAATGCACCAATTGGAATGTACCTGGCTAGACATCTCCAGTAGCTGGAGAGACCACAGAGGTACCTAACCAAGAGGATTACTGGCCTCAAGCAGTTGCCCTATGCAGCACGATTGAAAAAGCTAAGACTATTCTCTGTTGCATACCGCTTTCTCAGAGGCGATCTCTGTCTAACGTACAGAGGCATGTCCAACCCAGAATTGTTGAACATGCTCTGTCTTAGCAAAACCAAATCTACTCGAGCTATACGCTCTAGGGATATAAACCTCAACACAACAATGAATAGAACATGCTGGAGGGATAGATTCCCTTTGCAGAGACTTCCCTTGCAATGGAACAGGGTCCTGATCTACACAAGACAGAGCCCCTCACTATCACTGTTCAAGAGGAACCTTGATGAGTGGATGGGTAGCAGAAAGTTCACACCGGGGATCACACCAACAGCACTACTAGATAGGGGCCAAGGGTACTAGCTGCTAGTACAAGGGTCTAGGGAACTACTAAAGGGGCAGTGAATACCACACAATGTGGCTGGGCTAATATATGCCTTCGGGCAGATAGCCCAGTACCAACCTGTGGAGACCTTACAGCACCAAATAGGTCTAAACAAAAATGAGTCATCCCTTTAGGTATGAATAAGGTCATATGTGTGAAACTTCAAATTGGAATAATTATGCTGGAAAGTTTGGTAGAAGATATAATGTGCTTTAGTATAGTACTGTAGTTAGGTCAGGGGGCAGAGTATCTGGGTATGAGCTGTTATGGGGATGGGGGGTGATAGGCAGTGCTGCTGATAGGATATAAGTGCAACACCTGCAGATGGTATATCATGTCTGCTTAAATGTCTTTTAATATACGTGTGTGTGTGTGCGCATGCGTGTATATGCATGTGTGCACTTGTCTTAACTGTTACAGAGTATATATAAACTGTTTGCTACAGCTTCATGTGAGTATTTTTTTTTGGTCCTCAACTTTGGGTTGAGGTGTCACCCAGTCTAGGGACCCAAGGGCACCTCTTTCTTTAGCTATGGTTCTGCAGTTTACCTGCTCATGTTATTCCTGAAGATGTTTTTTGAAGAAAAGTACTGACTGACTTAGGTAGAAGGCTGGTGTATTTGTCCCTAGTATCGCGGACAGACAGAGATACGTACAGTTACCAGTTAAACTGCAATCATGATATTGGAGTGAAGCAGTCAGATCCTTAGTGCAGATCAGCCATAACCCTGCCAGCTTACATCTGGAGGTTTGAAAAGAATGCAGAGCTATATTATGTTGCTGCTGTCAACATCTCAAATGATGAATCTTACAGTATCAAATGCACCAATGATCACAAGATCAGACATTTTGGTTCATTTAGCAGACAACAGGGCTGGTGTGATGTAAACTTCCTAAAGGAATGATGTCACCTCTAGAGAGCACAGAGAAAGCTATGTTACACTGGATAACAGTATGGTATAGCATTTAACTTAATGAGGTGTCAACAAGTTATATCCTGCATATCAGGTAAGATACTCGCAACCTGTACTTATTTAGACAGACACCACTGCATCCAGTCACTTCTTAAAGAGATGGTCTAAATACCAATTAAAAACTGTATAAGCAAGATAATTAAATAATGCACTTAACATCACTGTACCAGCTAGCATTGCTAGCAAGTTTATTCCACTTCAAGTCAAATAGAGCACCTCCCTGGTCCTCTTCAAACAAAGTCTGGACGATTGAATGGGTAACCGTAAATTCCACCTGTGTCCCTCTTGGACAGGTGGAATAGATGCTGATCATGGAAAGAAGGGTAGAACCTGGCTAGGCTTGTAAGGGCCCTTTGGCCATTAGCCTAGTAACTTTCTATGATCGTATGTGACCAAGGTATAAATGATCGAAAGTGAAAATCTTGTTTCATTTTTTACCTCCTCATGTAGAAGGGACCCTACCTGATGGGTCCACTAGCTGCATCTAATCATCCCATTTATTCAAGACTGTAGGTGCTGGCTATTCCTGTGTTATTCCTGTCCAAAAAGCTGCATTTGCCAATCCAAATGACAGCAGGGTGGTGAAGAGCAGAGATGTCCATGGCTAATGCAGCGTGAGCCAACATGGCCAGTGCAGGTGGGTAATGGGCCCCCTGCTGAGTATGAACATAGCCTCCCTCCCATGACAGTTTGGGAGCTAGTGTCAACCACTCAGCTCATCTTCTCCATCTGATCCCCGAGACCCCAGTGCTGCAAATCGAGCAGTGGTCACTGGGGCTATACTCAGGGATTCATCTTCCTGTACAACAGGGCGGTGCTAAGTCTGTCCTCTTTCTTGGTGTTTGTCTGACATGCTTATATTTAATGTTGTGAAGGCAGGTTATACAGGTAAACCTCCATAAAAAAAAATTGTTATATTTGCTGGCTAGCTATAATTTAACTGAGCTAATTGCTTCCATTGATGGCATCCTAGACAACTAAAAATAACTCTGCAGATCAATCAGCCAATGTGGAATGAGCGTACAAGGCCATTCTCAGTGTGTAACTACTGTATGCAGTGCTAGCAGGGAGAGTTCATGGGAAATATGGTTCTCACCTTTATAAATTGCAAGTTAATAAAGTTATAATATTTAGCAACAGTCATTGAATTGCTTGCTAAGTTTTATTACTCCTGTTAATGCAAAGAGTTTTGAACTAAATGTATTTTGTGGCTGAGAAGTGAAAATGAACATGGTGTATTGGTATTGTTGACAAACCTCATGATCGCACATTATTAGACCCTAAACCAGACCAGATGACAAGTATATCATGCTAAAAATAATGTAATATGTTGCCACCCCTAGCTGCTAAATTCAGAGTAATCAGTTAATGCATTATTGGGCACATGTGTTTGTGATCTCAAGGGTGCATATCTCAATATGATGTGCAGAGCTGTCTGCAATATATTTTTTTAAACACACACTTTCATTTGACACAATCAACAGCAACAGCAGCGAGATCTTCCTCCTTTCAAAGGAAAAGAAAAACGAGATGTGAAAACTCAGTGCAGTGTGTCGAAATACAGTCACCCTTGAATGAGTATTCTTTAAAGCACATGTTGTTGTTGTTAACATGATAATGTTACAGAACCTGCCCTCTATGACTATATAAACTACACGGGGTATTCCCATAAACTGGGGTACAAACATTGGATGTGAATAAATCACTATTTAAGATTTATGATAAATATCTGTGAGGGCACAGTTGATAGAAGTATGCTAATTGTCAGAGATTTCTAGAATGAGCCCTCTGTTAAGATAATGGAAAAAAAATCTTATAATTCCCTCCAGTAGCAGAAACAAATCTGGGTTACCCCATGTTTACAGAAAAGCTAACATCTTTTGCATATTACAGTAGGAATAATGTGAGATACTTTTGTACTTTGCTTTTATGTTGCTCATTGTAGACCTGTCAGCCTGCACGTGACATGATGTGACTTATTGATCCACAGAATAATGACAGTACAAGGACAAATAGAGACTTATATTGACAAATTTTCAGCCATTAAAAAACTGCTATAAGGAGGGACATAGGTTAATAGGTTATTACAAAGCTTATGGCTAGGATAATGACCATACCTCCTACCAAACCAGTATGGAATCGCTATACATTAAGCCAAACCCCATTCTCCTATGAGACTTCAACTACCCCTCCATTAACTGGGAGACTACACATCCTGAAACATGAATGAACTGAAATTTCTGTACTTCATTAATACAAACTCTCTGGGCCAGTTACTCCACACCCCAAACAAGGCTGATAAAGTCTTGGACTTGGTTCTTACTGATATGCGGCAGCTTTGCTCTCCACCAATTGTAACTTCTTCCTTGGTGATATCAGACCACAGATAGTCACATTCATCTTAAGACTGAAACCAGCAGCATCTTCCAATACATCGATATTCAGAAATTATGCCAAGACTAATCTGCTGAAACTGAGGGATTTGCTAAATTCAAAAGCCCTTTCTATCTAGATGATCACACTGTTTATGTGGAGTCCTTTACCACCAAATTCTGTGCACGTGTCAGTAGCTGCACAGATGCATGTGTTCCCCCTCAGAAGTTAATACGATGCCAAATTAAAAAAAAAGCTCTTTGGTGGAACCCTATTATAAACAGGCCCTATAATAAAGTAAAAAAAAAAACCTCATTCCTTGCAAAACTAAATTTAACTCTCAAGATACAAATAACGATCTTGCTAAATTTAACAAGGAACTTTGGACCTTGATCAAATCAGCCAAAGCCAGATATGAGGTAAAAATAACTATCCAAACAAAGGATAACCACAAAGTATTCCTTAGCTAAGTTAAAATATGAGAAAAAATGCTAAGCACTGTGCAGAGCTAACTGTAAAAGATATCACATACTCAGACCCAGACGACATAGCCAATCTTATAGCATTCAAATTTAGTTCAAACTTCACCTCGCATCCCTCCTATATTTCCAAATGGCATACTTGCATCTATACCCCCTTCTCAGATCTCCAGAGAGCAAGTCCTCAAGGTGCTATTCAAGCCCAAGAACACTACTTCTACAGAACGAGATAACATACTGGGTTGCCTACTGGTCAGTCTGAAACATGACTTGTCAGACCAACTACAGAGGTTATTCAATATCAGCCTCAAAACAGGCTTTGAGTCCGATGAGTGGAGGACAGCAGCAGTCATCCTTTGGGCAAGGGTGGGGCATCAACAGTCCTGGGTAATTATATACCTACAACTCTGATGACCCTGATTTGTAAGGCTTTAGTCTTTCCTTACCCTCATCTGTATGACTAACTGTAAAAGTAGCAGACTCCAAATCCAGCTCCAGACAAGTGACAAGTGGAGTACCTCAGGGTTCAGTCCTGGGACCTCTCTTGTTTGGCATCTACTTCTCTGAAGTACAGGCCAACACAAAGGGACTGTGGCTAACAACATTTGCAGATGACTGCAAACTGGGAGTCATTATTGAATCCCCAAATGATGGGGATACTCTACAAAAGGGCCTTACAGAAACAGATGCTTGGTGCCAGAGCCATGGGCTCAAGTTCAATGCCAAGAAATGTATAATTATCCCCATTGGGAAAAAAACATGTACCCATGAATTATCACATAGGTGGCAGTACACTAAACACCAAAAGTGTGATAAGAGACTTAGGGACACAGGTGGACAGTGGTCTCTCCTTCAATAACCACATCGCCACAATAGTCAGGAAAACCTTCTAGTGGCACACCTCATCACTAAGGGCTTTTCATCCAGAAAAAAGGAGGTCATTGTCCCACTTTACTCATCCCTCATTAGACTCATTATAGAATACAACGCCCCATTTAGTATGTACCTCTCAAGACATCTGCAACAAATGGAAAGGCCGCAGAAATACCTCACTAAAAGAATCACAGGCCTAAAGCAGATGCCCTATGCTGACTGCCTTAAAAAACTCCAGCTATACTCTTTTGCATATCGTCTACTCTAAGGCAATCTCTGATTAACGTAAAAGGCCATGTCAAACCCAGAGCTGTTGGACATGCTACACTTAAAGAAATCCCATCCCACATAGCCACATGCTCCAGGGATCTAAATCTTGTCATCACAATAAACAAAACATGCTGGAGGGATAGGTTCCTGACCCAGAGACTCCCTAGACTCTGGAATAGACTGCCCATACATGTCAAGCAGAGCACCTCTTTGGCCCTCTTCAAAAGGAACCTTGATGATTGGATGGGAGAAAGGAAATTCACCCCGTGGATCACGTCACTCACCCTGCTAGACCAGGGGTCCAGGGAAGTAAATAGTGTGGAAAGAAATAGCCAGGGAATTGTTATGGTTTGGCTTGTATAGGCCCTATGGCCGATAGCCTAGCACCAACCTATGAACATATAAAAGGGATTATTGTGGAATTAATAAATAAGGACATTGGTTGTTCTACAAACTCTGGATCCAAGCCAGTTCAGATTCATCAAGGGCAGATTCTGACTATTTAACCTAGTTGACTTCTTTGAGAAGGTTATTGAGTAATGGATGAGGGCAAATCAGTACACAAATCATTTAGACCCAGAAATGCATTTGGCACCATCCTATGCTCAGGTATCATAGATAAACTCTCCCAGCTAAATGTAAATCCATATATAACTCACTGGAAAGCAAACTGTCTTACAAACAGAAACCAGGAAATTAGGGTGTGTGGATCCTCCTCCAAAAGACCTGCCACTAGTGGTGTAACCCATTGTTCAGTCCCATGGCCACTTATGTTTGGCATTTACATCTTGGTCATAAAAGCAAATGTTAAGGGTTTATGGCTGACCAAGTCTGCAGACAACTGCAAACTTGGTGCCATCACAAATTCCACAGATGGCACTAAAATCCACCAAGAATATCCTTCTCAAACAAACAGCTGGTGTCAAAGCCATGGACTAAATCTAAATGATAAGAAATGTAGAATATAGTTGTATCTTCTAGCAGGTATGGCTTCTCTTGTAACTATCCCATTGACAACATAGCCCTGAAAATTGATCCCATAATTAAGGTTCTGGGAACCTACGTTGACAATGAACTGTCCTTTGATCACCATGTATCCACTGTTGTAGGGAAGTCTTTCGTCAACATTCAGCGTATATCTAAAGCTTTGGAGTCCAGGTCCAGGGGTGTAATCATTCCACTATACCCATCTCTCATCAGGCAGGTCATTTACTCTAATGCTTCATGGAGCAACCACAACGCCTTCTCACTGAAGCCAGCTGATATTATTAGTGTACTGTCATCAGGTGACTTCAGGTGTCAATACATTTCATGTATGAAGCCTACCACCTCAAACAGGAAAAGGTGTTCCATGAATGTTCAGATCATTTACACTGGCCATCCCTTCTGAGAGCAGGTTTGTTTCTAGGTTATTACCTTCTCAGATGGGTACATTGCCATTCTTCTGGAAGGCTGATCACTAGTCTGATATTAAGCAGCTTGAAGAGATTCTGTATTACCACATGCTTTTGCTGTGCAAACATATCTTTTTAGCTTTAGCACTATGTTTAGGTTATGCTGCTTATCATAGCTAGGAGAACTGGCATCTCTTATGATGTGTTTATGATACATATATGTCTACAACGCCATCATCTTTGTGATGATATATACATCATTCATGTATGTTTACTGCACCATTCTGTTTATAAAATGTCCATCTCTCATGTCTATTTACAGTGCCATTATGTCTTGATGTGCTAGTTTGTCATCTAGGCTTACAGCACCATCCTGTTTGTGATGTATCCTTCATTTAGGTTTTTTAAAGCACCATCCTATCTGTGATGTGTCCATCATTCAGGCAATTTATTGAACCATTCTGTTTGTGATGCGCCCTTCATTCAGGTGTTTTACTGAACCACCCTGTTTGTGATGGTCTATCATTCAGTTATTTTTCTGAACCACCCTAAATGTGATGTGTCCTTCATTCAGATATGTTACTGAACCATTATGTTTGTGATGTGTCCTTCATTCAAGTGTTTTACTGCAACATTTTGTTTATGATGTGTCCATCGTTCAGATAGTTTACTGTGATGTGCCCTTCATTCAGTCATTTTACTACAGCATCATGTTTGTGATGTGTCCTTCATTCAGGTGTATTACTACACCATCCTGTTTGTGATATTGCCTTCATGCAGTTATTTTACTGCAC
Organism: Protopterus annectens; assembly: GCF_019279795.1. Lineage (NCBI taxonomy): Eukaryota > Metazoa > Chordata > Ceratodontiformes > Protopteridae > Protopterus > Protopterus annectens. The sequence goes on from NC_056747.1 coordinate 141,593,921, forward strand.
CACCCTGTTTGTGATGTGCCCATCATTGAGTCATTTTACTACAGCATCCTGTTTGTGATGTGTCTTTCATTCAGGTATTTTACTGCACCATGCTTTCTGTGATGTGTCCTTCATATAAGTTTTTTTACTGCACCGTACTGTTTGTGATGTGTTCATTGTTCAGTCATTTTATTACAGCATCCTGTTTGTGATGTGTCCTTCATTCAGGTATACTACTACATCATCCTGAATGTGATCTGTCCATCATTTAGCTATTTTACTGCACCGTCCTGTTTGTGATGTTTCCTTCATGCAATCATTTTACTACACCATCCTGTTTGTGGTGTGTCCTTATTTCAGGTCTTTTACTGCACCATCCTGTGTGTGATGTGTCCTTCATTCAGGTGTATTACTACACCATCCTGTTTGTCATGTTGCTTTCATGCAGTCATTTTACTACACCATCCTGTGTGTGATGTGTCCATTGTTCAGTCATTTCACTATGGATCCTATTTGTGATGTGTCCTTCATGCAGTCATTTTACTGCCCCACCCTGTTTGTGATGTGCCCATCATTCAGTCATTTTACTACAGCATCCTGTTTCTGATGTTTATTTATTTTATTTTATTTATTTAACATTTGTTGACCAGGCTAGTCTAGCTGGATATATGTCCATTTTCAGTAGAGTCCCGGGAAGAAAAGAACAAATAATTTAAACAAATTACAGTTACAAGGCATTTAGGTTCGTTAACAGATACATTATAGAGTAGATAAGCTAACAACACAGATAAAATACCACTTACCTTATTTACAGGATTGAAAAGAAAATATATATATATATTTTTTTTAAGAGTAGCAAGTAGGAAGAGGGAAAAATTATAGAATAGGTCTAGGTAAGGAGTGGAAGGAGACTAGTAAAGGAGGAGAATATAAAGAGGAAAAGGAGAGAGAAATGAAGTGCGGAAAGCTTTCAGAAGAGCAGAAAGCAGGTGGAAATCTATTAAGTGTAGCTGGGTGAAGTAGGCCCAACTTTCATGTAGAATGAGGTTTAAAAAATGAAAAAATAAAGGGTGGAATAACTAAGGAAGAGTCAGATGGTGAAGTAATGGGAGGATAGAGTATTTAGTCAGGGTTGCTGCAGGGACAGAGCCAGTGGTTGGTAAGATGAAGTTTAAGTTTCTTTTTGAAAAGTGAAGTAGACGAGATCTTACTGAATTCATCAGGAAGTAGGTTCCAGGTTTTCCCCACTGTATAGGAGAAAAGGGAGTCACCTGCTTTATTGTTGGATTTGTATATGGATACTAAAAGCTTTTGAGATGAGCGAAGGTTAGAAAGATTTTTATAAGAACTGATAAGATTTGTAAGAACTGGTGTTTTATCGGGGAAATAAAGTATTTTTTGGGTGATAATTAGTTACTGAATTAAGAACTGATTGTGCAGCTCAAGCCAACCAAGTTGTTTTAAATTTAGGCAGTGGTGCGTTCTAAATGGGGAGTTGGTAGCAAATCTGGCTATACTATTATAGGAGGTAGTCAATTTGTTCAGGTTAGTTTTTGAAAGATTAGTGAATATAGGTGAAGCATAGAAGAGAGTAGAGATAAGGTGGGTGCAGGCTATGGTAGTTCTGGCTGTAGGAGTGAGGAAGGGCTTGATTTTGTAGAGGGAGCCAAGCTTTTTTTTTATGGATTTAATAGTTGTTTTAATATGAGTGTCATAGTTAAGGCTATGGTCAATAGTAACCCCTAAGAGTTTGGTTGTTGTGTCAGGAGATATAACTGTGCCGTTTTTAGATACGATAGAGAATTGGATAGGAGTCGATTTTTGTGTTGGAGTAAATAGCAGTAGTTTAGTCTTTTTGGGATTGAGGAGGAGACATCGCTGTAAAAACCAGTCTTCTACAAGCTCAAAGACATTTTGGGTGAGGGTTTGACGTTCAGCTAGGTTTGTGGCTGAGGAGACTAAAGTGGAATCATCAGCATATTGTATGGTTACAGCTTGGGGGATGCTAGAAGCCAGATCATTGATAAATATGGAGAATAAAAGAGGGCCTAAAATAGATCCTTGGGGTACACCAAGGGAGATAGGAAGAGGGGAGGATAAAGTGTTATCCCAGAGCACTGCCTGTTTCCGATTATCTAAGTAAGACTTGAACCACTGCAATGCAAGAGTGTCACGTGAGAGTGATTTCAGAAGATTCAAGAGAATATGATGATTTACCATGTCGAATGCTTTTGAGTGATCAATAAAGACAGCAGATGAGAGTATGTTATTATTACGGTTTTTGTTGATCTGATCAGTAAATGAAAGAAGGGCAGTAGTAGTGCTATATGAGGGACGAAAGCCATTCTGGGTGCAAGCTAGTAGTCTATTTTGAAGGAGGTGGTTAAGTAGTTGTTGGTGAATGCATTTTTCCATGATTTTGGCTAAAGGAGAAAGTAGGGCAATTGGACGGAAGTTAGAAAGTTCTGTTGAGTTTCCACCCTTATGAAGGGGGATAATATGTGAGATTTTCCAGATAGAAGGGATAGTACCTTCTTTTATAGTTCTGTTAATTAGGATTGAGATAGGGTAGGCAATGACTTTGGCTGCAATTTGGAGATACTGAGCAGGTAATAGGTCTGCAGAGGGGGTAGAGGGTTTGAGTTTTTGTAAGAGGGTACTGATGAGTGATGTAGAGACAGGTTGGAATTGGAAAGTGGGTGGAGATGTAAAGGAGGAGAGGGGAGAATAAGTAGCAACTGGAGGTAGTGAGTTAGCAAATGATTGGATAGCTTCAGTAAAGAAGTTGTTGAAGGAGTCAGCAATCTGTAGGGGAGTGTTTTTGGTAATGCCGGTAGGGGTGGGTGTTTTAGAGGTGCCTGGATGTAGTAGAGTATTAACTCCTGACCAGAATTTCTTAGGGTTTTGGTGGTTGTTTTGCTGGAGCTGAAAGAAAAAATGTTTTTTGTCTAATCGTACAGATGCTTTAGTAGAGTTTCTAAGCTGTTTGAATTTGGTATGATCAGATGGGTCTTTAGAAGCACGCCATTTAGACCATAGTTTATTCCTTAGCAACATTTTGTGCTTAGTTTCTTTTGTAAGCCAAGGCGCAATTTTGGTCATAGTTCTAAGAGTACGGGAAGGGGCATAGAGGTTAAGGATTTCAAGGAACTTAGAATTGAAATAGGCTACTGCTTCGTCAAGTTGAAGGTATTTTAAGGGTGACCAGTTACAAAGGCTAAGTTCATTTTGGAATCGTTCAGGCTTAAAGTTTTTATTGGAACGAGTGGTAATGAAGGTTGGAGGTCTGTGTATATAGGACTTATGTCGAAGTAAATATGTCAAAGAGTGATCACTTATATCATCAGGGAGGATGCCTACTGTGTAGTTTGAGGGGAGAATATTTATGAGGATCCAGTCAAGGATGGATTCTTTTTTGGATGGCTTATGGATGCGAGTGGGTGAGGAGACAATTTGAGAAAAGCCAAGCAGATTAATGTGGTTAGAAGCGTTATAGGAATTACAAGTATTCCAGTCAATGTTAAAGTCACCTGGGACAATGGTTTCTTGGGGATAGGTAGTGGACAGCCAGCTGAGGATATTTTCAAGGAGGTTGATGTTGTTACCTGGTGGAATGTATGAGCAAAGAATATAGATGGATTTACTGGTATTTAATTGAAGTTTAGCAAAAAGAATTTCAGAGTTAGTATCTGAAGGAAGATAAGTGTTTAATGGTGTAAGTTGGAGGCTTGATTTATATAGTAAGGCTATGCCCCCTCCCTTCTTGTTAGGGCGATCAACTCTTAAAATACTATATTCTGGAGGGATGATATCGCAGTCCTGAACATGTGGTTTTAACCAAGTCTCTGTAAGACATAAAAGATCAAAGTTGTGTAACTGCAGTAGTGCATGAAGCTCAGTTATTTTATTGTTAATACTACGTATGTTTAAATGAGCTAATAAAAGGGAGTTAGGAGAGTGCATAGGGGTGTGTTGGGATGTGGTAGAAGGACAACTTGTAGAGGTAGGAGAGTTGTTGTTAGGGCCAGGGTTGGGATGAATGTTACCATCCAAAAGGAGGTGAAGGTGAAATCTGTTGGTGTGAATTAGTGTTAATTTTGCTAAGGTTTGTGGTTTCTTCCCATGGTAGTGTTTGTAGCAAATATGGGTAACTCTGTGATATTTTGGGAAGAAATAATTGGATATAGATGTTATGTTTGTGTGTTTTAGGGGAGGCGAAGGTGCAGGAAGCGTTGTGTGCTTTGAGGAGTGTTGGAAGTTGGAGCAGTCAATGTGTTCATAGGCAGTACAGATATAAATAAGGAAAAGAGAAGGGAGAGTTGGAAATAGTAGTAGGGATATGAAGTAAGGAGTAAAGGATGAGATTGGCATGGTGATAAGGAGGTGGAGTATGGGAAGTAAGGAATAGGGAGGGGAAGAAAGAGAAGATGATTGGTGAGGTAGTTGAAGAAGTGGAGAGGGTAGGATGTAATAGGTTGATAGGGAAGTGGGAATGGTTAGAGAGGTATAAGGCTAGTTGTACTGGGGGTGGGTGGGAATTGAGGGTAGGATAGGGGAGCGGAGTGAGCCCGTAGGGCGGAGAGCAAAGCACGGAGGAGACAGACCGACCAGCCTATGAAAAACAATCCGTGGAAATGCTGAGTGCTGTCGGCAAGTAGAGATACAGGTAGATAAAAGAGGTGATAAATAAACAGTCTATGTAAGGTTAGGAGAGTAGAAGGAGAATGGTGAGAAATGGAAGATTAAAGTGTGTAGATGTGTCCTTCATTCAGGAGTTTTAATGCACGGTACTGGATTATGTTTCCTTCATTCATGTTACTACACCATCCTGTTTGTGGTGTGTCTTTCATTCAGGTCTTTTACTGCACCATCCTGTGTGTGATGTGTCCTTCAATCTGAAGTAGGCAGACTTCATTCGTCTGCAACCTGTGGGTATCGGATCCGACCTCGGATCCGAGCCGGCAATTCAAAAGCTTAGGCTCCGAGCTCCTAGCTCCTCCCTCTTACCCATAATCCCTTGCCAAGCCCTGACTGACCTCAGATTTCGTTTGCCGCTTTTCAAGTAGCTACGGATTTCCAGAGCTCCTGGCGTTGGTGAAAGATAAGAGATAGTTTTTGACTAAAAAAGTTTTCAAAATCTTTAATTTCTTTCTTGTTTCAGTTAGTGTTGAGTGTGTTTAGGCTTTCCTCTCTCTTTTTCTTTAAATTTATTGGGTTTTGCGTAGTTTGTTTGTGTGTGTTGTGTGTTAGGCCTTAGGGTTACTATGTCTGAAGCCCATAAGGCTGTGTTTTCAAAATGTACGGGGTGTGGCCATAAGCTATCCCCAGCAGATGGCCACACTCGGTCGATCGCTTGGGGTTGAACACCTGTCATCTGGTTGTACCATTTGTGCAGGGTTCAACCCCCGGGCTTTGAGGGAACGGAGGTCGAAGTTGGTACTGGCGGATCTTTTACCCCCAGATACCGCTTCGGCCTCTGCCCCTTCCTCTCAGCAACTTGTTGCTGTGAGTTCTCCCCCTCCGGCTGGGACTCAACCTCCCTCAAAGTTGCCGGAGGGGAAGGATTCCTCTAAGGAAAGACAGAAGGAGAGGCACAGGGAGAAGCACCACAAGAGGAGAGCCGAAACTTCTAGTTCGGCTCCTCCATCTAAGCGGGCCTCCCCTGTGCCTTCTAGCTTTCCTCCTCCTCGGCTCCACTCCCCTCGGTTCTCTCCTGGACCCGAGGAGGAGGAGGCTAGCCCTTCCAGGAGGTCACCGAGGCGGCTCTCTAGGTCCGCTTCGGTGGCCTCCTCTAGATCAACCTTTTCTATGAGCGAAGCTGATATGGACCGGATGATGAGGAAATTCATCCAGGCCCAAATGCAAATGGGAGTGCTCCTAGCCCCCCCCCCATCCGGGAGGGGCTTCGACCCCTTTTTTCGCCCCCTTGGCTCCTTCTCCGACCCATACCACGGGTTCGGAGCTGTCGGCGCCGTGCAGATTTGGATCCGGGGGTGGGTCGGATCCGATGGGTCGGCGCACCTCGGATCCGTCCCATCCCTTGAGTGCTTCGGGTACTTCGGACCCGACCTCTCGGAGCCGAGGGCCGAGCCTCGGATCCGAGGGAGCTGGTGTGTCTTCGGCTCCGTCCAGGTCGGAGCACACTGGTCTCTCGGATCCGACGGTTTCGGCTCCGACTCCGATCCGTACGTCAGATCCGAGTGGGGGTCGGCTCGGGCTTAGAGAAGCTGGCTCCCCTCGGCTTCGACGTAGTGGAAAGGGCACTGTCGAGGACATCCGGACCCCCGGTCCCTGCCACGGCTCCATCCCGCACTCCATTGCAGTTGGGCCAGGCCCCCACCAGCCGGTCCCAGGGACAGCCCGCCTCGATGTCCCAAGTGGTTCCCTTGGAACATCCAACTGCTGAAGAGTACTCCTCGGACAGCCCCCCCGATGAAGTACCTCGGAAGCGTAAGTGCAAGAGGAGGCACATGGACTCCCCTGAGTCCGTCACTGAAGACACAGACTTGGATGAAGGGGAAGGCTCCCTAGGTCACCCCTGAGGACGTCTCATTTGGAGACATCATGGAGATGTTAAGGATCAGGGGTGGTCTGCCCCAAGGCTTCTTCGGACGAGTCTGTGTTCTTGGAGGCATTCGAGGCGGGCCCTTCTACCTCTTGGGTGTCCCCTCCTGCTGACCCCTGGTGGATCTTATCTCCATCAGGGCGTGGAAGGATCCGGACACCATTGAGCCTATCCCTAAGCGCCCGGACCGCATTCTTTCTCCTCCATCAGACCGCACCCACTGGAGTAAGGGTCCCCCAGTAGATGCCATGATGATGGCTGCAGCCACGAAGAGGGAATTGGCCCAGGAGAGTCCCTCCGTGCATCCTCCGGGCAAGGAGTCCCGTTCGATGGATCGCATTGGGAAGCGAGTTTTTAGTTCAGCAACCTTCTCCTTGAGAGTGCTGAACTACATGGCACATGTCATTAGGATGCAGCGGGATCTGATTAAAGAATACGCTGCATCTCCCCGAGTCCATCTCGAGTGAGGATAAACAGGTTTACTCCACCCGAATGGCCACTCTCAGATCAGTTTCCAATACATCTATGCGGCTACTGTCTCATGCTACTGAGGGAGCCACTAGAGCCAGCGGAGCAGGCCTAGTCATGAGGCGACAGGCCTGGCTCCGCCATTGTGATTTTGCAGAGCCCTTCAAGGCGACCTTCGCGAATGCCCCTTTCGATGGTTCTGCCTTGTTTGGCAAGACTGTTCGCGAGACATTAGTCCAGAGCGAAAAGGACGGGAAGACGCTGTCTGCCGTCGGAGTCCGCTTCTCAGCTCCCCAGAGGTCCTTCTCTAAGAACCAAAAGGGACAGAAGAAGATGTGGTTCCGGAAGTCGCAGCAGTCCCAACCTGCTCCGGATAACCAGTCCTTCCGTGGCAGAGGAGGACGGGGAGGTCGTCGTGCCAGAGGCAGGGGGGCTCCTGGCAACTTTGGGTCCAGAGAACCCTTCTCTGAGAGACCCACGCAGCAGCCCTGAAGGGTTGCCCGGCTGTCCGTCTCTGGAGGCAGTCGGGGCGGTTTCGATGCACCTGACTTCTTGGGAGTCCATAACAACAGACAGTTGGGTGCTTCGAGTTATATCCAGAGGATATTCAATACCCCTATTCAAGATTCCCAAATCCCGCAGCCTCCCAGATGTTCCACCCGACCAAAGGGAGGCGGCAGCTATCGAAATCGAGCAGCTGCTAGAAAAAAGAGCCATCCAGCGTCCCCCAGATCAAACCGGATTAGGGTTTTACTCCAGGTTCTTTTGGTGCCAAAGAAGACGGGCACTTAAGACCAATCTTAGACCTTTCCCAGTTGAACCTGTCAGTAACCAAGCAAAAGTTCCGGATGGTCACCCTGCAATCTATATTCCCCCTCTTGAGGGAGAACGACTGGATGTGTTCCATAGACCTCAAGGATGCGTACTACCACATTCGGATGGACAGACGATCCAGGAGGTTTCTTCGCTTCCGGCTGGGAGCCAGTCATTATCAGTTCAGGGTCCTCCCCTTTGGTCTCACCTCAGCCTCCAGGGTGTTTACCAAGGTGCTAGCGGTGGTAGCGGCCCACCTGAGGCTCCAGGGATTACAGGTCTTTCCGTACCTGGACGACTGGCTCCTGACGGCATCATCAAGGCATCTTCTGTGCTCAGCCAGGGATTACTTTCTTCAACTAGCACCAAGGCTGGGCATCACGATCAACTGGGAGAAATCTTTTCTGAATCCCACTCAAATTATAGATTTCATAGGAGGAAGACTAGACACCAGATCAATGCGAGCCTTCCTCACCCCGGACCGTATCGCCAGCCTGAAGTGTCATGTGACAGCGATCCTGCAACCATCTCCAACTGCAGCTTCGGTCCTGAGGGCCCTAGGTTCTATGGCGGCAGCTATCCCACTTCTCATTCATGCCCGTTTACACATGCGGGTTCTTCAATGGACCCTTCAAGTTCAGTGGTCCCCTCTTTGTTCGTCTCTAAACGCTCCGATTGTGGTCAGCAGAGCGTGCAGGGACTCCCTTCTTTGGTGGCTTCTTTCTCCGGAGCCCCTGGCAGGGAGACCTTTTTGCGCTGCATTTCCCCGAGCCACAGTGACCACGGACGCTTCTTGCCTCGGGTGGGGGGGGCATTCTGCGGGAAAGATTGTCCAAGGCACGTTGAATCCCACAGAGACTTCATTGCATATAAATGTCCTGGAAATGAGGGCGGTGCTCCTAGCGTTGCAAGCACTTCACCACGTTCTTCCTTCAGGGACTATTGCGATTCAGACAGACAACATGTCGGTAGTCTGGTATATCAACAAGCAGGGAGGAACCAGGTCTTACCCCCTTTGTCGAGAGGCCATGAGAGTCTGGGAATGGGCAATTTCCACCAAACGCTTTCTGGTAGCAACGCACATTCCGGGAAAGTCCAACATCCTTGCGGACAAGCTCAGTCGCACTATCCTTTCTCCACACGAGTGGTCCCTCAATCCTCAAGTAGCGAAGAAGATTTTTGCCGTTTGGGGGCAACCCTGTTGCGATCTTTTTGCCTCTCCCTCAAACGCCAAATGCGACAATTTCTTCGCTCTGCTTCCCACCAGGGAGTTCGAGGATGCTCTGGTGCATGCTTGGCCTCCCGGTCTCCTTTATGCCTACCCTCCACTTCCTCTGATGCAGAGGCTTCTGCAGAAAGCCAACAGTTTGGGGAGCAGAATGATTCTCATTGCCCCATTCTGGCCTCGACAACCTTGGTTCCCCTTTGTATGGTCTCACAAAATCAATCCACCATGGATTCTGGATCCAATTCGGATCTCATCTCTCACCCTCTGGGAATGTCAGTTCCCAATCTGCGGACCCTGAAGTTGACAGCTTGGCTGCTCCAGTTCCAACCTTAATTAGGACTCCCGGTATCTCTTCACCGGTCAAGGCCATTTTAGTGGCTGCTCATAAACCTTCCACCAGACAGGTTTATCGGAGTAAATGGAAGAGATTCTCTATATGGGCAGGACAGAGAACTTTGGATCCTTTCTCAGCACCTATGTCAGCGGTGCTGGATTTTCTAACAGACCTCTTTCATCAAGGGGCTAGTTCTTCCACGATTAAGGTACAATTGGCAGCTATCTCGCATTATCACATTGGTCATGACACAGCTCCCCTTATGACGGCAAAATTATGCAAAACATTTCTCAAAGGAGTTTTTTTGTTAAGGCCTCCAGTCAAGGAGGTTGTACCGCCTTGGGACTTGTCTTTAGTCCTGCAGGCCCTTACTGCTCCTCCCTTCGAGCCTGCAGCTTCTTCTGATTTAAAATACCTTTCCTGGAAGACTGCCTTTCTGGTAGCTATCACTTCAGCCAGAAGGGTGTCTGAGCTTCAGGCTCTGTGTGTCAAACCGCCTTATCTTTCTTTCTTCCCTGATAGGGTGTGCCTCAGGACCAATCCATCTTTTCTTCCGAAGGTCTCTTCTGAATCCAATATTAACCAGTCAATCAATTTGACGGTGTTTTTTCCCAAGTACTCAAACAAAGGAGAATACAAATTGCATTCCTTGGATGTTCATAGACAATTACCTTTTTATATTAACAGAACAGCTGGCCACAGGAAATCAGATCAGCTGTTCGTCTCCTTTGCTAAATTTGCTCTGGGTAAAGCAGTATCTAAAGTCACTCTATCTAAATGGATTGCTAATTGTATTCTGCAGGCATATGACACTTCAGGCAGACCTGCTCCTCAGAGGGTTACGGCTCATTCTACTAGGGCAGTTTCTCGTCAGCCGCCTTTAAGTCCCGTGTTTCATTGGATGATATCTGCTGGCAGCTACTTGGGCCTCGCCTCATACTTTTATTTCTCATTACAAGGTGGATGTTGTTTCTAGAGGAAGAGCATCCTTTGGCTCAGCGGTGCTCGGAACATCCTTCCATGACGGCCGCCCAAGATTCAGGTAGCTAGGGACTCTGTCCCACAGGTTGCAGACGAATGAAGTCTGCCTACTTCAGATTTAGAAGTTATGTACTCACCATAACGTTCCATCTGAGTAGGTGACTTCATTCGGATGCAACCATCCCCCCCTCCATCCCCCTGACCTTTTTAGAGCGAGTATTTATGCTGATTTAGTGTACTGTTGTCAGTATTTTGAGGCAAACTCAATCTGAGGTCAGTCAGGGCTTGGCAAGGGATTATGGGTAAGAGGGAGGAGCTAGGAGCTCGGAGCCTAAGCTTTTGAATTGCCGGCTCGGATCCGAGGTCGGATCCGATACCCACAGGTTGCATCCGAATGAAGTCACCTACTCAGATGGAACGTTATGGTGAGTACATAACTTCTAATTCAGGTGTATTACTACACCATCCTGTTTGTGATGTTGCTTTCATGCAGTTATTTTACTGCACCACCCTGTTTGTGATGTGCCCATCATTCAGTCATTCTACTGCAGCATCCTGTTTGTGATGTGTCCTTCATTCAGGAATTTTACTGCACGGTACTGTATTTTGTTTCCTTCATTCATGTCTATTTATGGTAATGTTTGATGTTTGTTAGTGTGATCCAGAATAAGCACACCCCCATGTTGCTCCACAGGATTTACCTCTGGTGTTGACAATTTTTTGCCTGTCTTTTAATATGGCCTTTTTAAATAATCACTGTAGTGCAGAGACCACTAAATTAGAACCTAGCAAATCCAAGTTCTCATTTTGCTTTCTCAGTTTTCCCACTAGGGTGGGGCATAAGCTCAGGCCAAACCTGACAGAATAAATAAAGCTACATTAATGTGGAGTGCTGATGGTAAGAGCACAAAATGGTAGGGAGTGAAGCATATAGCATATGCATTACCATAGAGATAGCTGTCCTTTTATTTTGCCTTTTACCTCCTAATGGAAAATACCATGCAGTGAAATAGTGGACCAAAGGCTCAAATGTCTGGTACAAATCTTCAGTAGATAAGCTTCTCTGTGGTACATTTTCTCTGGTGGTTACTTGTGTGTGTGGTACTCATCATTTCTCCTCTCTGAGCGGACCTTCTCCAGAAGCTCTCTGTTGTTTCTCCTTGCTCTGGCTTGCTGTCTTCCTGGGCCTGCTTTAGTTCTGCAGGCAGAAACCCTATCAGTTCTCAAAACGTTTAAATTTAGATCACAAAAAAAAAACTACTACTGCCAACTACAAAACAAACACCAAAACAACCCCCAAAAATTCTGGGCTAGTTTAAACAAACTACTCCACCCAGGTAAAAGCTCAACTCCTACCCCAGAAAAACTATCAGACAAAATCCCAGAGGAAGTTGCCAGTTCCTTTAATAGCTTCTTCACGGACACAATACAATCTCTAGCCAATCAGCTATCTACTACTTGCCCCCAGTTTACAGATAACACCCTAAAGTCCATACACACCTTTAAATTCCAACCTGTCCCCACTGCCTATATATGCTCACTGTTGAAGAAACTTAAACCAACTACTCTCTCCGCTGACCTCCTCCCAGCCGAATATTTACAAAAAGCTGCTGATGTCATAGCTTACCCCATCTCGATACTCATCAATCGTACCTTGACTGAAGCCAAAATCCCCTCAATATGGAAAATATCCTATGTAATCCCACTCCATAAGGGAGGCACATCGACAGAACTGTCAAATTACAGGCCCATAGCCATATTGTCCCTTCTGGCCAAAATCATGGAGAAATGTGTGCACAAACAGCTCCTTTACTATCTCACCCAGAACAACCTACTCTCCAGTTCTCAACATGGCTTTAGACCACACCATAGTACAACCACGGCTCTTCTCTCATTTACTGATACAATTAACCACAACCGGAATAACAAACAAATATCGTCAGCTCTCTTTCTGGACCTATCAAAGGCCTTTGATATGGTGAACCATCGACTACTTCACAATACCCTAAAAAATCTCCATTTAGACCACAAAACCCTAGAATGGTTTCAAGCCTATCTCTCAGAGAGGCAGCAAGCTGTACTCTGGCAGAACAGGCTCTCTAACCTCCTATCGAATACCATAGGGGTACCTCAAGGCTCCATATTGGGACCTCTCCTCTTTTCTATCTTCATAAATGACCTCTACAAAGCCATCCCAGATGCCACCTGTATTCAATATGCTGATGATTCGACATTAGTCTGTACCGACTCATCCCCAGTTAATTTATTATCAAAACACAATCATGCTTTACAGCAGTAGAGAACTGGTTACTGGGACGTCAACTTATTCTTAATCCAAACAAAACCAAACTGTTAATCTTTTACCCCACTCATAAAGTCATACTCACACCTTTTACAATTCAATCCAAAAATGGGACAAACATCTCCCCAGACTCCTACACTAAGCTTCTGGGAGTTACCATTGACAATAAACTTAAATATGATATCCATATTAATCAAACAATTAAAACCATTAACAAAAAACTTGGTTCGCTCTATCGAATAAAATCCTTTCTTACCCCAATAGCAAAAATGGCCACTGCCCGCTCCCATCTCCTCTCTACCCTCTTATATGCTTCCCCTATTTTTACTAATCTTAACATAACTGAATTAAACAAACTTACATGTTGCTATAATCATATTGCTAGATTTGCAACTGGCATGCCCTATAGAACCCATCATTGTACCAACCTACAAAACCTGGGTTGGATCGAATTCCCTAACCTTCTCCAGCAGAGCCAGCTCATAGTAGCATTTAAAATTCTTAAACAATCTGACAAAACCCCTGCGCTGAAAAACATAATCAAACCTTACAACAATCTCAATAGCTTACGCTCCTCAAACAAACTATTAGCTCAAACGGTAAAATCCAACAACTCAGGGGGTGATGCTCTCTTTGCCAATGCAATAGGAAAAATATGGAACTCCCTTCCACCTAGCCTCACCATCATTTCCTCCATAAAACTCTTCAAAAAGAGGCTACATCACCACCTCCAGATACACTGGCTCTGCCAATGCATAAGCCCAGTCTGACTCCACCTAATCAAGTTTTTTTCTCCTCCTTACAGGTCTAAATATGTAACCACTACCTCTTCACACATCTGTTTTCCCTCTTATCCCCTGTTCCATGCAAATCTCTAATCTTTGCATACTACTCTAATACCCGTTATTACTATACGAAGGGTCTATATAAAAGGAGAAAAAATTCTGTTATACTATGTGGTTTTTTTTGTATTTTTGTTTCTTTTTATATATTCTTGGAGGAATGAGTAGAAATATTCTAAAATGTCTCCTTTTTTTGTGTAACTACCTAATGAGAACAAATTGTATTATATCAACATATTGTATACCTATTTGTTAATGTTGGAGCTTTTCTCCCCGGGCCTCCGCTGAAAATGGACATGTATCCAGTCGGACTTTCCCGGTCAACAAATGTAAAATAAAATAAAATAAATAATAAATTTCCTGGCAGACTATTCATAACTGATGGCTCAACTATACTACATATACTCTTGTACCCCATTTACCTGAGCTTTTATAACTGTGAATGAACACACCATAAAGTTAAATATTACCACAAGCATTTTTGTAGGAGGTTAAGCCCCTTTGTTATTCTCACTCTGGGGGGGGGGGGGGGCTGTACCTTGGAGAAAGAGCAATCAGTAATTCATAAACACAAAACAGTCTCACTCCTATGCAAGAAACTGCAATCTCAGAGAAAAAAAAATACTGCTGCGCACCTGGCATCAATGCCACAATCAAGCCACCCCAGTCACTCAAATGACCTACCCATTCCTCCAGGTTAAGGGCATTGTTTTTTCTGCTTTGTCTTCTCTCATACCTGGTGGTGATGGCCAAGCTACTAGGACCGGTGCTATCATCCTGAGGATGTCCAGGGATCTTTCTCAGCCTGTCCCACTTCCTGTGCTTGGCATACATGTCAGACTGGACAGGCAGTGAGGAGTGGTCTCAACATGTGCTCGGCCTTGGGCCCACAGAGTGGTCATGCAAGCTTGGTCTCTCCTGCCCCCCTCACCCCAATCTTGTATTTCCCAGAGCTCAAAAAAGGACCAGTCAGTTGGCTCCCTCCCCTCCAGGATATGTTTGTCTGATGTACTTGCCTGCACTGTGAAGCACCTGTGCTCCAAATTAACTAAGGACCACTGGGTTGTAGTCAAGGCTTTAGTCCTCTACTGCACAGCACATGCTTTTAAGAGACACACTTATAACAAATGAGCAGTTACTCCTTTAAGCAGCAAAATGAAGCAACTGTGAAATAAGCAATCTCATATCCTACAACAGTATATAAGTGCAATGGAAGTGTCCTTATTAGTTATCATACCTTTTATTCATTCCATCATGTCAAATGGGCCAAATAAAGAAGACTTTCTCTCTCTCTCTCTGTATGTGTGTGTGTGTGTATATATATATATATATATATATATATATATATATATGTGTGTGTGTGTGTGTGTGTATATATATATATATATATCTGTGTGCGTGTGTATATCACTCATTAATCGGAGATAATCTGTTTATAATGTGTGAAGCTGAGCCTTTGAACTCTTTGTCCTTCTGCTTGAGATGTAGAGGCTATGCATGTAGTTTGCTACAGATTTGAAAACTGAATGCATACATCTGCTCTGGGCTGTAGAGTCGGGCAGTATTGCTCAGACTACTCAGACATGTTTATTGAATATTACTCACTCAAGACTCATAAACATCTTACTTTCCAAAGAATATTGCATACCTCATAACAAAACTAATTGTTCAAAAATGATTACTTGTTTTACATTTCTGTCATTTGTATGGGGTTCCAATTTTATTTTACTCTTTGAAAAATAACCCAGTTTCACTTGCAATCATTTCCTGTAGCATTAACACCCAAGTTATTGTTTTATACTATTTTAGATGTCCTCAATCCATTGTGCAGATATTTTCATACTCAAGCAAATTTCATCTTACTTTTTTGTGGCTTTAGTATCAGGAGTAAGAGTCCATATCCTGAGATGCAATACCTTAAAACCTGTACATGGTTTTACTATAACCTGAAATGTCTCCCAGTACATGACGAAGTAGAGAAGGGAAACCTGGATAATTGGGTGTCTTCCTGGTCTGTCTTGTCTTGCCTTCTCAAGGCTGGAGGGAACTCCTGAATAAAGGTTTCAGTCTTGGCTTGTAATGGTCTGCAAAGTGAGTGTCTAACACCATCCAATGAGCAAAGAATCCTATAATAAAAGATCACAGCCTACAAGTTTATTTGCTCAGCACCAACCATGATAAATGAGTAATTCTAGTGTCAGAAGGTTAGTTTTATCATATTGTTCATTCGACTGAAACTCGGCGCTTTATTTCATTCTGTTAAGAATTAAATATTACTTCATTGCACATGGCTTCTTGAACTTTATTTTAAAAATGTGTTCTCTTGAGTTTGGTTTGGTTCTTGCAGACTCTCCATGGTGTCTGAGGCAGCTGAAGTCACAACAAAATTTGCAGCAAAGAGTTTAATCTTCTCTGATTCAAAAGTCTGTCTGATTTTGCTCCTCAAATTTTTTTCTGACCTTTACAAAATAAATATGACAAAGCCAAAAAGTAAACATGTATCATATATTAAAAATGGAATGGTAAAACAAATGTTATTCTGTCCACTAAGTAAATAACAAATGAAGTAGAACTCACTACATAACGTCTTAGTGTACAAGATACATATTTCTCATAAGCAATGCAAACCCGGTCCTATTCTGTTTGCCCCACTGCAAATTCAGTGTGGATTATGTGAGCTACAGACCACAACACCCTCTAGGTATTACAGGGTTTAACCTCAACCATTCTGACATGCTCACTGGAATGATGGGAGTTTGGGGAAACATAGGCAGAGTAGTTAAACCCTAAATTACCTAGCAAAAGGAGTACCTAGGTGTGATTATTTAATGAAGTTATTTTGAAAAAAGTTTAATTTAAATGATTTTTAAGTTTCATTTCTAAATACCTCAAGATGGCACAGTGGTACAGCGATTAGCATCATTGATTTACAGCAGTTTGTTCTGCAGTTTGGTTATTGGTTGGGGAGCTTTCTGTTAGTAATATGCATGCTTTAGCTAAGAATAGCTTTTCTGCTTTGCACCCAAGGAGTGCCAGAACAGGTTCCAGCTCCCCTGCAACTATGACTGGATTAACTGGGTGACCTAAAAACAAAGGGATTTCTAACTGCTTGGTATAAACTATAAACTATACTTCTGCTTGAAAACTGGAGCTGACATTCTGTTTCTGTAACACAATGATTCTCAAATTCAGCTTTTCACCTATTACATATGTACACACTTTTCATGCTTTTGTGCATGGGTAATGATATGCAGAAAAATGGTAGCAGAGCTACCAACCTATCATCTCTCCAAATCATTAGAGGTAACAACAAAAATCACAGCATGCATAAAAGCTATACTTCCAGCTTTTTTTTGGGGGGGCAATATAGGAAAGGAAAACATGTTAGTATCTCTGCATTATGGTCATTGGGCTTTGTGTGCGTGTGTGTGTCAATGACAGATGTACTAAGTATCAAAACTTTAAATGCATGTCATACAACTAATCACAATGATTCACATATACTCTACTTTGAATTATGATTCTAACAAAAAATCTTCTTTTTTGCAGGAGTTCAAGCCCCACTGCCTCCCTCACAACCCCTGCTAATTTATACATATATCTATTTATATGCACGCATACACACCCCAACTAAGAATTTCACTGCAGTGGGGAATGAGCAAATTCCAAGATCCTCACTGTGGGTTCATGGGTAAATACTAGGCTAACTGCCCATTTTAAGCCTAGCCAATAATTTGAGGTTTAAGTCAAACCGTGTACTTTGTGTTTATGAGGTAAAGACCTTAACTATTATGCCAAATCCACCAGATCACACACTGAAAAGTGCTGGTAAGCAAGATCAGCTGATTTTCATTCAGCTATACCAGCTTTTTTTCCATTTGGAAAGTTGATGTTTCGATGTGTTGAATTAAATCCGCACACACAAACACACATATGTATGTGTGTATATATATATATATATATATATATATATATATATATATATATATATACATCTATATGTGGGTCTACTTTGATTCACTGAAAACTCAATTCACCCTCAAAAAATCTCATTTCACTGAATGCAAGTACTGTTGGGCAAATAAAAAGTATATGCCCTTTTCCCCACTGTAGTGCGATCCTGGAGTTAGTATATATAGTTGGGGGTGTGTGTGGTAGGCATAGCATTGAATGTTAAGTTGTCAATCTCGCCTTCATTCTTGCTGGATGGGTTCGGAGCCGATCCTCGGCTCCGACTCGGCACTTGCTTTAGCTTAGGAACTCCTTTTACCAGCTCGAGGCAACCCTATATCCCATGATGCAAGGCGGAACTACCTCAGATCTCGTTTGCCGCTTAGCGAAAGAGGTCTCCTTTACCAGCAGAGGTAAGTGAATTTCTTGTCAAAGAAAGAGAAGCTTAGTTAGGGTTTTATTTTTCCCTTTTAGTCATAGTATAGTCTGTAGTAGTTACAGCCCACCCTATTCCCTTGTTTTTAAAATTTTTATACCCTTTTTAAACTTTTAGTGTAAAGTTTTAGTTAGGCCTAAAACCCCAGTTGTTAATCCCTTCCTGTGTGTTTGTGTAGGGGATTAATTTTGTGTGTTTGTTGGGGTTTGTGTGTGTTTTCTTCCTCCTAGGATATGTCTAGGGAAGGCAAGGTCTCAGGCTTCAAGAAGTGTGACTCGTGCTGTCAGAAAATGTCTCTGACAGACGGTCACACTTCTTGTGTTTATTGCCTGGGGACTTTGCACCTGCAGGACTCCTGTGCTTTGTGTCACTCTTTTAGCCAGAGAGTCCTGCAGGAGAGGAGGAATAAACTTATCCTCCGTGGCTTACTTAAGCCAGAAGGTTCTCCCTCTAAAGCAGGGTCTGGGAAACCTTCTAAGCCACCGAAGGCTCAGGCTTCAGTTTCCAAGCCTCCTCCGGTGGCTCCGGCTCCGTCGGAGCCGAGATCGGCTCCGGCTGGAACCGATGTATCTGCCTCGAAAGTAGTGGGTTCGGTGCCGGCTGGCTCCGATACCTTATCTACTGTAGCCTTGTCGGCTCCGGCTGGAGCCGACACTTTATCCAGCATCGGAGCCGAGAAACTTTCGGCTCCATCTGGTGTTCAGGGGACTTCGGCTCCGATGGCTCCGTCCCGAAAGAGATCTCGGTCCCCTTCATTACTGAGTATCCACTCGGCTCCGGGGTCTCCCCTTTTGTCGGAGCGGAGCCATTGGAGCCAATCTTCGAGATCTTCCAGGCTGTCTGACCACGACTTGGAGAGGGTGGTAAGCAGGCTGTTGAAGTATCAGGCACTGGCCCAAATGCTCCATAGCCCGTCTCAACAGACTTCGGCTATAGCCTCACCCCTTGAACTTCCTCCTCCGACTCCACTTCAGAGTTCGGAGCCGGAGCTTCTCGGGACAGCGACTGTTTCGGTGCCGGAGCCGATACATCCTTCGGCTCTGTCATCCTCGGCTCCGATCTCCTCCTTGAGACCTTCCTTGGAGGGATCCGGTCGTCGGGTTTCCCTTGTCGGCTCCAAGGGGGCTAGTGGCATCGGACCCTTGTCCGACCCCGCTCTCCCTCTCGGGGCTTCGGCTTTGGTAAGCTCGGTGCCGACATCGGCCTCGGAGCCTTCCCTCTCAGTGGAGCCGGGCATTCCTGTTTCCTCGGAGCGGGGATATTCCGGCCTCCCGGGGAGGGAGCCTTTGAGGTGATGAGGAGTGTCCTGGCCTCTGAGCCTGGTCAGCGGTCCATCCCTCTAGCTCCTCCCTCATCAGTGCCTGCAGACGCCTCTTGCCAGCCTCTTGCTCTCAGGCCCAGGGATCCATCGCCCCAGGTTTCCCCATTGGGAATTTCCTCCTCTTCCGAGGTTTCTCCTGATCCTGCAGGGGAACCCCCTCGGAAGAGGACGTGTAAGAGGAAACACATGGACTCCCCTGAGTCTACTACATCTGATACCAACTTAGATGAGTCGGAGGGTTCCCCACGGTCCCCCTCTGAGGATGTCTCCTTTTCAGACATCCTTGAGCTCCTCAAACAGAGGGGGAATTGGCCCTCCATTGACCCCTCCGAGGATGAGTCGGTATACCTGGAGGCTTTTGGATCCCGACCCTCCACCTCCTGGGTGTCTCCGCCTTTCGACCCACTGATGCAGGTAGTGGCTCGGAAGGCGTGGGTGGCTCCAGATTCTGTGGAACCTGTCCCCAGGAGACCATCCAAATTCATCACGGCCCCTACGGACAAACAGTTCCTTTCCAAGGGTGTCTCTGTGGATGCTATGGTGGTGGCGGCGGCCACTAAGAAGGAACTGGCGGATCCTTCAGTACCTGTCCATCCTCCTAACAAGGACTCTAGGACCATGGACAGGTATGGAAAGCGGATGTTTTCTTCAGCGACTTTTGCTATGCGTTCGCTGAATTATCTTTGTCACTTCACCAGGCTTCAACGAGATATTCTCAAAGAACTGGGTGAAGTAGTCCAGGATCCTTCTGCTGCTGGGGCTCAGGAAAAGATTGCCTCGCAGCTTGCAATCCTGAATTCCATATCTAACTCCTCCATGCGGCTCATATCCTATGCGGCCGATGGAGCGAGCAGGGCCGCAGGCACAGGAGTTGCTCTTAGACGCCAAGCCTGGATGCGGCTTTGTAATTTTGCGGACCCCTTTAAGGCGTCCTTCACTAATACCCCCTTTGATGGTTCGGCTTTGTTCGGACCTCAGGTGAAGGATACCTTGACCAGGTGTGAGCAGGATGGTAAAACTCTTTCTGCCGTTGGAGTCCAGTTTTCCACTCCTTCTAGACCATATCCCAAGGGTCAGAAGGGGGGGAAGATGTGGTTCCGAAAAGCCCAAGGAGCTACGCCAGACGCACGTGGTCAGTTTACCCCCAGAGGCAGAGGGGGTAACAATAATAGACGCCGCCCTAGAGGCAGGGGGGGTCCTCAGAACCAGGGCAACAGGGAGTCTCTTCCTGAGAAGCCCTTTCAGCATCCCTGAGGTGTTGCCCGACTGTCCACCCTTGGAGGCAGTCGGGGGAAGGATTTCGCTGTACCCAGTAGCCTGGCATTCCCTATCTCAAGAGAGTTGGGTACAGTCGATCATATCCGAGGGTTACAAAATCCCCTTCGAAAGGTTTCCCGTACCTCTACAATCCCTTCCAGACATCTCACCCGGTCAAAGGGATTTGGCAGAACAGGAGGTTTCAAAGCTCCTAGAAAAAAGAGCCGTCCAGACTGTGCCAGCAGACCAGGTAGGATCCGCGTCTACTCGAGATTCTTTTGGTCCCCAAAAGGACGGAGATTGGAGACCAATATTAGACCTGAGCAATCTAAACAGATTTGTCAAGAAGGCAAGATTCCAGATGGTCACGCTTCAGTCCATTCTGCCCTTTCTGGGCAAGGACAACTGGATGTGCTCTATAGACCTTCAGGACGCGTACTATCACATAAAGATACACAGGCGCTCCAGGAGGTTTCTCCGCTTTCGGCTAGGGACCAGTCATTATCAATTCAGAGCCCTGCCCTTTGGCCTCACTTCAGCCCCCAGAGTGTTCACCAAATGCATGGCAGTGGTCACAGCTCATCTGAGACGTCCGGGATTCCAGGTGTTTCCCTACTTGGACGACTGGCTCCTCTCCGCCACCACCAAGTGTCAGCTTCTTCAGTCCAGAGACTACACTCTACAGCTTTGCAGGAGTTTGGGAATTTCAGTAAATTTCGAAAAATCTTCTCTGCTGCCTTGCCAATCTATCACCTTTATAGGCAGAATTAAACACCGTCAAAATGATAGCCAGACTAACAGAGCAAAGAATTCTGGACATCCAAAAATTCGTTCGGCTTCTATTGCAAAGCAACAAGATCAAAGCCAGATTTATACTGAAGGTTCTAGGTCTTATGGCTGCGGCCATTGTTCTTCTACCACTGGCTCGCTTCCACATGCGTCTTCTGCAGTGGATGCTATTCACGCAGTGGTCGTACCACAGTCTCCCGATGAGGCACGAAATCTTGGTCACACAGTCGTGCAGAGCTCATCTGAACTGGTGGATATCTTCCCCTCTTCTTCATCAGGGCCGACCCTTTATTCCCCTCCTCCACTTGCCACAGTCACTACGGGTGCCTCTCTGATCGAGTGCGGGGGGGGGGATTATCTGGGCAGGATGGTCCACGGACGTGGCAACCCATAGAATACCATCTGCACATAAATGTCCTGGAGATGAGAGCAGTGCTTTTAACGTTGCAAGCCCTCAACGACTTTCTTCCCACGGGGACTATTGCAGTACAAACGGACAACATGTCCGTGGTCTGGTACATCAACAAACAGGGTGGGACCAGGTCCTATCCGTTATGTCGAGAAGCTCTCAGACTTTGGCAATGGGCGATCTCTTCTCAGCGGTTTCTGATAGCAACGCACATCCCTGGCAGGTCCAACCTTTAGCGGACAGGCTGAGCAGATCCATTCTGATGCCTCACGAGTGGTCTCTCAATCAATCTGTAGTGGATCAGATTTTTCTGAAGTGGGGCACTCCTTGTTGCGATCTTTTTGCTACTCCGCAAAACAACAAGTGCCCCAATTTTTTCACTCTTTTTCCCCTTCCAGGCCAACCCCTGAGAGACTCTCTAACCCAGGATTGGCCCCGGGGACTTCTGTACGCTTTTCCTCCTTTTCCCTTGATTCCACAAGTCATTCAGAAAGCCACCGTTTTGAGAGCCAAGTTGATCCTCATTGCCCCATATTGGCCTCGACAAATTTGGTTTCCGTCTCTGCATCGTCACCTTCTGGTGCAGCCCTGGCATCTGGACCCAGTTCCGGATCTCTTGATCCACCAGTCGGGTCAGCAGCACCGAGCCATTCATTCTCTCAACCTCACTGCTTGGTTGCTCCACTTCCTACCCTAGCCAGGCTACCGATGATTTCGGACTCAGTCAGAGACATTTTAGTGTCTTCTTTGAAGTCGTCCACTAGGACTGTTTATGCTAGCAAGTGGCGACGTTTTTCTATTTGGGCAAATTCCAAAAATATTGATCCCTTTACTGGTCCTGTACATTCGGTTTTAGATTTCCTGGTGGAGGTTTTTCATTCAGGATCCTCGTCATCTACAGTCAAAGTACAACTGGCTGCTATTTCCAAGTATCATGTTGGCTTGCATGACAATAACATTATGTCTCATAGATTATGCAAGGCCTTTCTGAGAGGAGTTTTTCTCCTAAAACCACCTATAAAGCATCCTCCTCCGCAATGGGATCTAAACTTAATGTTGGCATCCTTGATACTACCTCCCTTCGAACCGTCTGCTTCATGTTCTTTGAAATTATTGACCTGGAAAACTATATTTTTACTGGCTGTCACTTCTGCAAGAAGAGTTTCTGAGATTCAAGCTCTCTGCATTCGTTCCCCTTATTTGGTTTTTCATAAGGACAGGGTATCATTAAGAACTAACCCTTCCTTTCTTCCCAAAGTCGTATCTCAAACCAACATTAACCAATCTATAGACCTACCAGTCTTTTTCCCAAACTATTCCGACAGAGCTGAACAGAAACTGCATTTTTTGGATGTCCATCGTCAGCTCAGGTACTATTTGCATAGAACTAAACAATTCAGAAAATCGGACCAATTATTTGTCTCCTATGCAGAAAACAGGATAGGTCTTCCAGTCTCTAAAGTGACCTTATCCAGATGGTTAACTTCCACTATTTCCTATGTATCTCTCTCAGAGGCAAGCAGCTATCTTCTAAGCCAAAAGGACACTCAACCAGGAGTCTATCCACTTCTGCAGCTTTTCAGGATAGACTACCCATTGATACCATTTGTGCAGCAGCTACTTGGGCTACGCCTCATACCTTTGTCTCTCATTACAAATTGGACTTGGCCTCCAGAGATAGGGCCAGTTTTGGTTCCACAGTTCTCAAGAGTCTGTTCCATTGAGCCACCCGGGATACAGGTGCTAGGGACGCGGTCCCATCCAGCAAGAATGAAGGCGAGATTGACAACTTAACATTTAGAAGTTATGTACCTACCATAACGTTCCATGTTAGTTGTCTTCTCTCGCCTTCTTTCTTGCGTCCCTCCCTCCTTCCCCCTGGCCTGGACAGATCTTGAAGAGTTCCTATTAGGTTGTTTCCTCCTGAGCCTTCATATGAGGACTTCTATTAGGATCTTGTGTTCCTAATTATGTTAGGATAGTCTTTAGCAGGGTAGGTTAGCTACCAAACGAGATCTGAGGTAGTTCCGCCTTGCATCATGGGATATAGGGTTGCCTCGAGCTGGTAAAAGGAGTTCCTAAGCTAAAGCAAGTGCCGAGTCGGAGCCGAGGATCGGCTCCGAACCCATCCAGCAAGAAAGAAGGCGAGAGAAGACAACTAACATGGAACGTTATGGTAGGTACATAACTTCTAATTTGAGCTTTCAGCGATTTGGTGTGAGTGTTTTGAAATTCAGTGAAATGAGTTTTCAATGACTCAAAGTAGATCTCTCTCTCTCTCTCTCTCTATATATATATATATATATATATGTTTATATGTATGTGTATATATATATATATATATATATATATATATATATATGGGTCTCCTTCACATGGTCAACATTTCATAAAGTTGAAGACCATATGGGAGAGATTATATGATCGACTTTTGAAATGTCGACCATGCGGAAAGGGCATCTACGTACAGTGCAGAATAGAAAGATTTCCATCTTCTGCACTGTAGTGTGATCCCAAGATTGTTACATTGACGTTCCGGGGGGTGGGGGGGTGGAAGGTAAGTAATTTTTTTTATTTTTTTTTTTAACATGGTTGACATTTGGAAAGTCGATCATATGGTCGCGGCAATATGGTCTTTGACTTGATGAAATGTCGACCATGTAAAGAAGACCCATATATATATATATATATATATATATATCTTATGTGTGTATATATATATATATATATATATATATATATATATATATATATATATATATATATATACATACAATATATAGGTTCATAGGTAGGTACTAAGCTATTGGCCCTAGGGCCTATAAAAGCCCAGCCAAAAAGGTACCCAGGCTTTTGCCACCCAAGAAAATTATTTTCTTGTGCCCCTGTATGTTGTTGTATCTTTCAACTTTTCCCGGTTAGGGGTCACCACAGCGGAACTCCAGCCCGCTAATGATTGGCAGTAGATTTTTATATACAGAGTTGCAAGCCCTGACGTACAACCTTCAACGAAGGTATGCCCATTCACGCATGTCTCCACACAGAAGACGCTTTAGCTGAGAATCGAACAGGACAATGTCTTACTGTGAGACGACAACGCTATCGCAGCACCACCACATATATATATATATATATATATATATATATATATATATATATATATATATATATATATATATGTATATATATATATATATCCCCTTCTAATACTTGAACAGCCATATCATCGAATTTCATTTTCGTGAGATGAAAATCGGGAAAAGGAAATACCCTGAACAGTGAATTTTTTCCAGGGCACGTAAACACTTGCCCAACATTACCTTTTCTGTACTATAGTGCAATCGTGAGTTGTTATATATAGTTGGGGGCTGTGGAGGGTGAAGCCCCCAACCTAGGTGGGTTTATTTACTCCAGTGTCTGTTTCACTGAAGTTTGGGCAAGTGCTTACTTGCACTGGGAAAAATTCACCGTTTGGGTAGTTTGTTTTTTTAATTTTCATCTTCCAAAAATGAAATTTGATGATATGGCTGTTTTGAGTATTAGAAGGATATCTCTCTCTCTCTCTCACTATATATATATATATATATATATATATATATATATACACACACACACACACACACACACACACACACACACACACATATGTAGTTGTTACATTTGGATGACAGTACAGATGGGTAACACACAAATCAGTAAGAAACTTTGACATTACAAATGAGTGACTACACACATTTCTGTGAATCAAATTTGGTTGAATTTAAGCTTTATATAATGCAGGTAAGTTGTAGTGTGGAGGAAAATGGATGTTGTGAAAACGTGCAATATTGCATTATAGTGAGTAGTGTGCATGTGGGAGTGTTTGCAGGTTAGAGCTAGGTTTAAATAAGGGGATAGATTTAGTGTTATGCCTGTTTTTGTTGTGCATGTTCTGTGTCCTTCTGTGCTGATTAGTGGTACTATTGGGGAAAAGATTTTAGTAACATAATGTGTAGGGTTAGGGGCAGGGGTAGGGTTAGGTGCTGAGTAGGGTTAGGGCAGGGGTAGGGTTAGGTGCTGAGTAGGGTTAGGGTTAGGGGCAAGGGTAGGGTTAGGTGCTGAGTAGGGTTAGAGTTAGGGGCAGGGGTAGGGTTAGGTGCTGAGTAGGGTTAGAGTTAGGGGCAGGGGTAGGGTTAGGTGCTGAGTAGGGTTAGGGCTAGCAGCAGGGGTAGGGTTAGGTGCTGAGTAGGGTTTGGGTTAAGGGCAGGGGTAGGGTTAGGGGCAGGTGTATGGGTAGGCTTAGAGGCAGGAGTAAGGATTAGAGTATGGGCAGGGGATAGGGTTAGGGACAGGGGTAGGGTTAGGGCCAGGGGTGGGGTTAAGGGCAGGGGTAGGCATAGATTTAGCACACGAGTAAGATGGTGCAGGCTTATATTTATTAGTTGTACTATTGTCATTTTTGTCTTACTGAGTGTTCTGTGTTTAGATTTTGCTTTAATATTTAATACAGATACGTAGATGCAGTAATAAATTATAATAGAATCATGGCAATGACTGGAAATTACACTTAAAAATCAGGAGTATAACTAGCAGATTTCCTGTCATAAAAACTGTCGATTGGTATTCCTCCCCTTTGTCTGCACTTGGAGTTCAGCAGCACTTTAATTAATGCTGTACACTATCCGTGGCATCAGATCAGTAAGCTGCCAATTTGCACCATGAGCTTTTCTATATACACCTGTGCATTTTGCTTTAGACACTTTTGAAAAAATTGTCATCTTTCTTATTTGTGCCCTTTCAGAAACTGGTTGTTACCTGAACTCCACAGGAATTTTGTAATAAAGTGAGACTGCAGGCAAACTGCAGTTTTGCACCATTATATACTGTCTCACTAGCTGTTCTGATGGCATGAAATAAAAGCATCCACATTCCTTCTATCACTCCACATCCTAGGCTCTGCAGGGCTGGGAAAGCCAAGAGAAGCACATACTGCAGCTTTATGTATTTGTTTATTCTTTGTTGAGTGGGTTGGTCCCACTATACAACTGGCCTCTTTTCAGGGCAGATTTGAGGTGGTGTTTATACCATTAGAGGAACACCCATACTCTTTTTTTGCGATAAGTGCTATGTGATCTTTTACATCCACCTGAGCTTTCACCAACCCAAGTAGATGTGACTTTGGTTTAACATCTCATCTGAAGGATGGCTCACTTAGGAGAGTAGCCCCCCTTTAATACTGCACTGTACTGTCAGGAATCCAATCATGTGGAGGTGCTGGCTCATTATCCTTTTGGAGAAGCTGGAGTTGAATGAAGGCTTCACTGCATCCTACAGAAACCAGAGGATGTGTAGCGAACAATGCAGACCTGCTATCAGCAGGTTTAATAAATGATTAGGTTTTCACATCTGTAGATCAAGGTTACTGCAGTAGTGATAACTAGCTGAGGGGTAAGGAGTAATTGTATGCAGCTTTGTGGAATGTGGGATCTGAGGACTGCGGATAAGCGATAATAAGAAAAGGCCACTAGCTCTGCTATGCTACGATGATTTGACATCTCACCATCTGCTCTCCCACTAAATAAGGCAATGAATGAACTGCAACACAACAGGTGGGCTAAGACATGTCTGTTGGACTACAGCTGGAAGCAGGCCCCAATAACAGTGATAGAACAACATCTGTCTTCACTTACTATTAATTTGAAATACTGACACACATCAAGATGATATATTTAGCTTCTTTAGATGTTGAACTATGTTCTGATCTTCTTCTACTTGTATTGCATACTCATGATGGAAATTTATGTTTGTTAGTTTTATTTTTATTTATTTAGGTTCTAAGGTAATTACTAGGCAATTGATTTATGAGGATATTCAGAAGCCTAGCCATGCATTCCCAAACTTTATTTATTTTGGTTTGATAACTGGGTGAGTGGACTGGTTAACGGACCCTTTTCAACCAAAACCTGGGCACCACACTGCAAGACAGAAACAGAAAGTTATACATAGCCGAAAGAATATATAGAGTTCTACATAGCACAGTAAGAAAGCAAAAACAATACATCCATATATTATTTACAATTAGAAATGCAAGTGATATTATTTACAGTATGTAGAATTAAGGTAGGCATTCAACCAATGTCTTTACAAACCTGTAGTATGAGCTGCAAAGGCTAGCTATTGCACAGAAGCAGCAGCATTTCGTGTCTTAAACCACAGTTTTTTTAGTTTGTTTTTAAACAATTTAAGTGCCCCTTGCTACCTTAGTTCTGTAGATAGCCGAATCCAAATAGCTGGGCCTAGAGCAAGTCCTGCGTCCTTTGGAGGTTTTAAAATGGGGTTTAATGATGATAATGCTGTCTTCAATGCTATATCTAAGTGTAGACTTATGCTGCAGTTTTGTTTTAAGGGGGCATTGTCCAATTTTTAAGTCGGTAGATATGACAGCTATGTATAAATGTGGCTCCGTTATTGACAGGTAACCAGTTACACCTCTGTAGCTGTATGGTCAGATTTCCACATCTATAGACCAATACTTCCACAGTAATGGTGACTAGCTGAGGACAAGGACCTATTTAATGCTGGTATCTTGGGCCGAGTCTTTAAACGGCCCATTTAGATCAGCCCTGTACCCCAGTTAACAAAAACTAAGGAACTGACTAACTAACTAATGTCTGACTAATTACTTCAGTATCATCTTTGGTAGGCACACAACATGGGCATCACAAAGGGCATGCTCTGGTACTTCATATACAAACAATAGAGGTCATGGCAGTAATGTTCCTCGAAATCTTCAAAATGTTTGATATGGTATGACATGGACATACTGGTCAGTCTGTCAGAAATAGGACTGTTATTTGTGAGATGATTTAAAGAAAAAGTCTCACAGTTTGCAAAAGGTGAGATGCAGTACAGTGCTGCTCAACACTGTAATAATTTCATCTGGATACAAATGCTTCAGTATTTGTGAAGATATATGGGAAATTTGTGGTCAGAGCACTTTCATCTAATGCGGTCAGAACACTTTCATCTAATATGCAGATGATCTGGTTCATGCTGTGTTTAATATGATTACATTTTGTTCTTGTGAAAACCATTGGAAAGAGATGCCTCCTTTAGAGGAAGTTACACACATACAGACACAAAAAAATCCATATTCAGTATGCCACAGCATAAACGGAACCAACATTAAAAATAAAATTCTTATAAAGCATTTAAAAGCAAATGTATTTACCTTGTATTAAAAAAGCATGTAACAATTTCAGAAAAATAAAAAGTCTGAATATTTAATGGATCAAATGTCAACATTATATGTGTGTGTGTGTGTGTGTGTATATATATATATATAGTTTTACTTTTCAATCTCGAAATACTAAAATATCAAATTTTAGTATTTTGAGAATATGAAGTCGAAAGTGCATTTATGCAAAACTGCACTATATCGAATCTGCCGTTGTGGTGTCACGTTCATGACATTTGGTACGGTTTGTGGATTTAGCTAGTGGTGTTTTTGTAAGGGTATTGGGTAGGGATTTTAGTGTGTGTCAGTGTGTGTAGTGGTGGGTTTTATGTGTTTGTGTGTTTAGTGTGACCTCAGAGTTAGTATATATAAGTAGCGGGGGTGTGGGGGGTGCAGGGCGGCTTGCCCCCCTGCTTATAGGTAGGGTAGGTGTGTTTGTATGTTATGTTGTTTTGTGTGTGTGTGTGTTTGTGTTGTTTTGTTTCTTGTAGCATAGTTAGGTAGGTGTATGTGTTTGTTTCTGTGGTGGTGTGTGTATGTGTATGATCGTGATTTTGATTTTCGCGGTTGTGGGTTGTTGGTTATTTGGATTTTCAGCTTTATAGTCTCGAGATACTGAAATTCAATATTTCAGTATTTTGAGATTATAAAGTGACACTCTCTCTCTCTCTCTATATATATATATATATATGTGTGTGCGTGTGTGTGGTCTTCTTCTAAATTTTGAACTTTCACAAGTTTGAATTGCTTATAGTCAAACTTGTGACAGTTCACAATTTAATTAAAAAAAAAAATATTTTTTTTTTTTTTACATTTTTGCAGGGGAGCAAACCCCCTGCACCCCCATAACCCCTACTAATTAAATATACCAATTCCGAGATTGCACTAATTTGAGGAAAATGTTAAGTATACCGTTCCACGCTGTATGGCGATCTCCATTTAGACAGTTCAAACTTTCACAAGTTTGATCTTATGGTCTTGACCAAAGTTTGAAATTTAGAAGTAGACCCGATATATATATATATATATATATATATATATATGTGTGTGTGTGTGTGCGTGTGTGTGGTTGTCTTGCATCTGGTCAAAATGCAGGCTGGTCAACATCTACTTAATCAACTGCATTTGGTCAATATATACAGATCATCGACAGGTGTATGAGACTGATAATCCCCTGGTAGGGAAACAATCCCTTTCCCCAGGTGTTGTGTGACCTTGGAGTTAGTATATACAATTAGCAGAGGGTGTCCCCCCCCCCCCCCGCAAAAAGAAAAAAAAAATTTTTTTTTTGTTTGGAAATTGCATGTACTGAGGTTCTTTCTCAGAGCATGTGTGGTAATGTGTCGATGTTTGGTTTGTCGACCTTTTCTGGTTGATGTTTTGGGGGTCGATATATATATATATATATATATATATATATATATATATATACACAGATAGATATAGATATATATAAAATTAGTGGCAATATTTAATTTACCTGTATCTCAAGATTCTTAACATTGACACAGTTATGTTGAATCACAAGGTTATGCCTCAGAAAATGCATTAAAACAAAGAGTGCTTTTTCAGGGTGGCAAGCCGCACCCGCTCCAGTCATATATGTATATATATATATATATATATATATATATATATATATATATATATATATATATATAGGTCTACCTCTAAATTTTGACGTTTCAAAACTTCAAATTTCTTATGCTTGAGACCATAAGATCGAAGTTAAACTTTGAACTGTTAAAATGGAGATTGCCGTACAGCACAGAGTGGTATATTTACCATTTCCATCTATGTAGTGCAATCTCAAAGTTGGTATATTTAATTAGCAGGGGATATGGGGGGATGCAGGGGGGACTTGCCTCTGGAAAAAAACATAAAAAAAAGATTTATTTTTATTTACTTTTAAAAGTTTCAAAACTTCAATCTTATGGTCTCAACCATAAGAAATTTGAAGTTTTGAAACTTCGAAATTTAGAAGTAGACTCATGTATGTGTGTATATATATATATATATATATATATATATATATATATTTATATATATCACACACATATACATATGCACAATTCTAGAATTTAGCAATCTTTTGAGAAAATAGAAAACTACAGAGTGAAGTTAAAAATCTACACAATCTACAAGGTATAGGAGAAGTAATATTTAAAGGTGTAACTGTAGAAGAAAGTTAATTGTAAAATATTGTTATGCAGTTTCTAGGCATGGATGGTTAGCTTTAATTTTTATAGCACTAAATAATGAAAGTTATTCTGCTATTGTATGTATCATTTATCAACATGCATTCCAGAGTCCCAGGAATATAGTTAAGAAAATAATTATAACATTTGTGTAAATTACTCATGTCTGTAATCAGTCTATCATGAATGTTTTTCAAATAATTTAATCTAATAAAGCAATATACATATGCAAACCTCAACTACCTCACTGCACAATTTTTTAAATGAAACTCTTAAATGAAACTCACTCAGCTGAGGCCAGTAGACCAAAACAAGCAACTGTCTGATGGCTTTTGTACTGAGAGACAGATGCCCCTCAAGTCTATTTGACGTTAACTGTGTCCCCTGTACACCAAGATTGCCAAATCAGGGTAGGTTAAAATTTCCTGACCAAATCATATGTTTTATCACTCTTCACCAAATGTAGTTCACTTAATTGGTCTTCAGTAGAGTGTAGGTATAAACTAACATTTCATGAAATTGTAATCGGAGGTTTACCCTTAGTGCATATATTTTTATGTGCGCAGGAAACTATAGATATTTTTTCAGCTGTGTCTTTTAAATAATTATACTATTGAACCCTTAGATCCATAGTCAGAAATGTGTGCTATACATAGTACTTACTACAGTAGAAAGTTGTTGGTGAATAGCTTATAATTTATGCTAGTAAGACAATGTTTATGATCTTTTGCTATAAGGTTGTGCTTAAATCACAATCTGTGGTTTAAGGTATTTAATAATCCCTTTATTGAAATGCCTTACTCAGCCAAACATTTGGGCTTGTACTATATTACTGGCTGCATTTTTCTGAGTGTATTACTCATATTGTCAAAACATCTAAAGCTTGGGGCACTCTAATGGACAAGGCAAAGCTTTTCACCTTTGCTTCACATCTGATTGACCAAGACCATTCTGCTGCTCTTGCTCTGATGTCACGTAGTAGGGTCATGGTGCTTGACCATCCCAATCAAAATTCATGGCGATAATATAACACAGACTTGCTGATTTGTCTTTAGTATACCTTGTGGGGCACACTACTGCCTGATGTCCAGCAGTTACTGTGGGTATCTTCCAGGAACAGTTTACATTATGACTAGTTGTGAGTGGCAGACAAACTCATATACCATGACAATTAAAATCATTTGCTCTATTGATGTATAAGTTCTAGAAGCCAAACTCATATACCATGACAATTAAAATCATTTGCTCTGTTGAGGTATAAGTTCTAGAAGACTTAAATGTAAGAGTGAATATTGTGACTCAACCTCTGTTTATTTTTTTATTCTTTGTTGACTGGGTTACTCCCACTAGGCTAGTGGTCTCTTTTCAGAAGAGACTCACAACGATATTTATAAAACTAATGGAAACTGGGCCAGGGCAGTGGGGAACTTCCCCCTGCTGTTTTTGACAGGTGTCATGGAATTTTTTTACATCTGTCTGAGCTACCGCCAACTCAAATAGATGGGACCTTGGTATGAAAAGTTAAATTGAGGCCTAAGCCGCTTTTAAGGGAGCTATTCCTAATTTGTGGAAGCCACTTCCTTTGCATTTGTACAAATGTACAGCTACTACTTTTAGGGAGAAACTTAAGATGCATCTAACTCTTCATATATTTTCCCTACGATGACATCACAAAACCACACCTTTAAAAATAAATACAATAAGTGCTCTTGCTCTGTTTTGTCTTAGATTAAAAAATAACAGCTCAGCAACAAAACACAAAATATAGTAATAGGCAGAGGGCTTAAGAAGTGAGAAGAAATTAATATGAACACCTGGTAACAAAATAGGGGAGACATTACAGAAATATTTAAGTAGCTCGTGGAACTTAAAGTTCAAGAGGGCAAAATCTTTAATAGAGTCATAAACCCAGTTTACAAGGCAGAGTCAGTTCATGGAGCATAATCAGCTTTCAATATACAGCCTCATAAGCCATCTACCACCAACAGGAGGACAAAACAAATGGAGCCGGAGATGAATTTGCAGATGTTTATCCAGTCATCACGATTTCACTTAAAGGAAGCAATGGTGTACTGTGTTATATATGTACAGGAAGATTATTCCAGAGATGGAGAAGTGCTGAGTAATATATCCGGCCTTCCAGTCTGATTAATTATTTGTTGCTGTACTCTGGAGAGTTTTTAGTTTAGGAACTTCTGGGGTATTTATAACTTCATAATATGTTTAGATAAACATTACTAAAAGGTAATTATTTTCTATAATTATTCTGACCAGGGCAGAGTATAAAAAAATTAAAACTTCTTTTCACCT
Source organism: Protopterus annectens (assembly GCF_019279795.1). NCBI lineage: Eukaryota > Metazoa > Chordata > Ceratodontiformes > Protopteridae > Protopterus > Protopterus annectens. The sequence goes on from NC_056747.1 coordinate 141,627,320, forward strand.
GGATGAGATACCTTTATTTATTATTTGGATTAGACAGCAGGATTTTCTGACTACTGTTGCTACATGGTGGTCAACAGGTATAGAGCTGTGTAAGAAGGTGCTAAGATATATCTGATGACTGTATCATTCTGGAGTGAGATGCTGACTACACTGTAAGTTACCATTGCAATTTGTTTACTGAAGATTACAATACTATATTTCTTCAAATTTAATTTAATTTAATCCTGTTTCTAATACACCATTGATTTGTATGGTTTAGCTCTTCATGTGGTAACATGGTATCGGATATTGAGAGAATAACTCCAAGCTTGCAGACACTGGCAAATATAGTTGACCATAGGTCTGGGATAGTTGTTTGGAGTCATCTGATGTAGGTAAAGAAGGATTTAGGATTATCCTTCTCGTCTGATTCCAGTTTTCAGTCATTTTCCACTTTTATCTTCCTTATGATAATATTAATGTATATGCTGATTTTCAGGAGTTCTTTGTGTGAACAGATTATGATTTACTAGGGTACTTAGTTTTTCCTTTTTATTACAGAATTTATTAATGCTGGCATTCTACCAGTGTGGTTTATTTTACATGCCCTATATATCTGGTTTTGATTTGCATTGATTGGTTTATATTATTTGCTAGATGGGACTCATATTCTTAGTCATAAGTCACAGCTGCGGTTATGTGGGGAATAAAATTCTTTCAGTTGAATTTTAAGAGCTCATGTAGTTTTTATTTAATGTTTCTCATTTTAAAGTCCTTGAATTAAGAGGTATTGTGGTGGGTTATGGTGCGTTTAAATGCCCTAAAAAAGATTACTAATTTGAGCTCATGTTTGACCAGAGATGAGGAAAATGAAGGAACTGTGCAAGTACTTGCAGTGTTAGTGAGGGTGAGTTTGTTTGTTAACAGTTGGTACAAGGGAGTTAGCATTTATTAAATCTAGAAATTTAGGCGTAACCAACCTTTGTAGTATTGGTGCAGCAGTTAATAAACAGATACTTGAAATTATAGGTTCATAGATTTTTACTAAGTTTACAGCCAAAGGAAACCATCAGGAAGCTCAGGTACATCACCCAGTATTGTACAAGAGTAGCAATGGCCCTCATTAAACAGACTTTCGTCACATATCCCTTGAGGAAAAATTGCAATCACCCATCCAGTCATCCAATTTTTAAAGGTTGCTGGGGACATACTCTGCTTGGTAGATAAGCTTAGCCTATTCCAGAAATGGGGCATAAATTGGGTTAGGTATAGTATTTTCTAACTACAGGGATATAGTGGTCAAATGAGAGTCTGGTTACCAGCATAAGTACCGACGTCCCTGATGACTGTGTCAGATTTAAGGGAAATGTTATTTATATGGTAAGCAGAAGTGATGCTAGATTTACCAGTGGAACCTATGCTGCATACATTGTTGTTGAAGGTGAACCCATGATTAATACAACAAACATTTGCCCGTTTTAACCATTGATGGAGAGTTCAAGTATCTGAATGGATTTGATAACTTTTTTCAGTTTGCAATCATCACAAAACTTGGTTAACCATAGTCCCTTGACATTGGCTTTTATGCGACAAGAATATATACCAAAGAGGAGGAGACCCAGACCACAGCCCTGTGGGATTGTGTGAGACTACTGATGACATTTTTCTGTCTAGTGCAAAAACCCTGCAACCTTAATGGTATGGGTACTGCCAGTCTGCCATTTACCAATCCAGCAAAATATGTATGGGTTAATGTTGAGTTGGGAGAGTTTGTTGATAATTCCAGTATGGGAAGTAGTTTCCAAGGCCTAGGCAAGGTCTAGAGAAGCATTGTGGACTGTATGTCTCTTATCCAGGCCCCCATGTTGAGCAAGCATGATCTGCCTTTTAAAAAAATGGTGAGTTTCTAGGGATATAGTCATCTATATAATTATTTATTAGCTCATCTATCATTCCATAGCCTTGCAAATAATAAAAGTGAGACTAATAAGCCTGTAATTACCAGGGTCGGTACAGGGACTGACCACCTTTATGCAAGGACACCACAACTGCCAGTCCCCATGCTTCAGGACATAACCAGTGGAGAAATTCAGGGTGAAGAATTGTTGAAGGGGTTTTGCTAAGTGGGACGTTACTCTCCTCATCAAACATTCAAGGATATGTCAGAATCCATGGAAGCAGTTTTTTTAATTTTGAAAAGACCCAAAAGGACTTTGTCCAAATTAATCTCAGGAGGGGAGTGTGAGAGGAAATGGAAGAGACAGAGGAGAGGGTGGGTGGAGTAAAATTGGAAAGGAATTTGATCACAAGAATATTAGTAATTTCCTTGTAGTCAGAAAAGGGGAACCATTGGAGATGCAGTCAGTATAGAATTGTAGGTTGCATTGATTACAAACTAGGGGGTTGTTAACCCCCAGGAATGAACTTTCCCCAGTAAACTCTTAATGTACTAAAAATGGGCTCAAACTAAACTCTAAAAAGTGTAATATCTTCACTTTTGGTAGACATCCCCTCCCCACATCATACTGTATAGACGACAGACCTTTATAAAACAAAAATGTAGTTAGAGACCTAGGTACTTGGGTTGATAGCTTCCTCTGTTTTCACCATAACATGATAGAGGTTGTCTGGAAATCTTTTCATTTAGACCAGGTAATCAACAAAGGAGTATCATCGAGGTTTAAAGAGGTAATCACTCATACTTAAACTCAGCATTGATCAGCCCATTTATTAAGTACAGTGCCCTCTTTGGGATGTATCTCACTTGTTGTTTTCTTTCGGCTTTTCCCAGTTAGGGGTCGCCACAGCGGAACACTTGTCTGCTAATGATTGGCAGTCGATTTTTTTTATGGTGCCGAGGTGCCAGCCCGACGCCCAACCTTCAACAAAGGCACGCCCATTCACGCATGTCTTTCGAACGCCATTCTACCACGGGGAGGACATGCAGACTCCACACAGAAGGCGCTCCAGCCGAGAATCGAATGGGAGAACCTCTTGCTTTGAGGCGACAATGCTACCGCTGCACCACTGCGGCTTACCTTTGGGATGTATCTCACTAAACATATCAAATAATTAGAAAGACCCCACAAATTCTTAACCAAAGGATCACAGGTCTAAAGTCCCTGAGCTACCAGGAGGGTCTGGAAGGTCTAAAGTCCCTGAGCTACCAGGAGGGTCTGGAAATGCTATCCATTGATTCAGTGTTTTATAGACGTTTGAGAGGAGATATCTGTCTCACTTTATTGTACCTTTAGAGACTTCATTGTCCAGACATCCTGTTTCTCTGCAAGTCTAACATAGTCATCAGTACTTGAACAAAAAACCCAAATCTTCACCAACAGAGACATAAAAAATGGTGAAGGGTGATGTTTATAACCTAGTATCTTCCAAACCTTTGGAATAAACTTCCCTGTATGTTAAGCAATGCAACTCACTGACTTCCTTTAATAAACATAAATTAGATGACTGGATGGGCATCCACAAATTTAGTCCAGGATTGACTGGTATGGCCTTCCTGGAGAAAGGAGGTGTGGCCTGAGGGATACTGGCAAGGTGGTAATAGTCATGAGTCTCAGTGACCTTGGAATATCAGTGAATCTAAGCCTCCTAATATAGCTGAAGAAGGCCTTATGGTTTATCTTTTGAATTAGTTGCCGTACATTTCCTAATGGTAAGATTGAGAAGCTAACTTATCAGTTTTAAATCCCTTTTATAATGAAGAAGTGGGCATCTTTTAGTGTCGGCCCAGAGCTTTTTGTTTTTATTATAGCATTTGTTAACGTGGCAGTTCCACCAGATGTCATTCAAAACTTGCCATTATGCTTACATCAGATTGGTAAGGATGCCTCAATGCATCTGTCAAAGTCCAAGGGGGAGAAAAACACACAACAGTAGACAGGAGTCTCACGTACAAGGCTTGCTAGGGAGCTACACCATCTTTGATTATCAGTAAGATGAGTAAGTAGCAAATTGGTTTTGGAGTACTCTCTGTATGTAGAGGCGTTATTAGAGGCCACAAAGCAGGTTTTCATAGAGGTCATAATAAAATGGTCAGATTTTACTAGAGAAGGGGTAACAAGCATGTTGCTGTGATTGGGACAAATAATTTTGATGGCAAGGTCAAGAAGATTAGCACCTCTGGTGGGTAGGAGGACAATTTGGTCAAGTGTATTGGCAGTCCAGAAATCTCTTAGCAGTTGGTTTCTTGGTAGTAAATATCTGACAGTTTATATGTGCATGTTGAACTTACCCAAAAAAAAGGTACTTATTCAACTTAACTTTTCTACAGGTTAAGGTTTTCTTCATGTGCTGATGTGGATCTGTAATCGGCTATAATTTGATAATTATTAGTGCTCAGGATTAACTGTAACCTATGGAACTTGTTTACTTATGTAATCTCTGTAAATAGTCTGTTTGTAATATGTAATGCTGGTATTATGTAATGCTGTATCTGCTTACCCTTGGAGCTTTTCTCCCCGGGCCTCCGCTGAAAATGGACATGCATCCAGTCGGACTATCCCGGTCAACAAATGTAAAATAAAATAAAATAAATAAAATAAAAAATAGCTTTATTGAGTACAAGTAAGATTTCAACCAGTTTCAGATATGTATCATGTGTAATCTGTGAAGAGACAATGGGATTACGAGTAAATATTGATACTCCCCACAGTTGTCTGTGGTTCTGAAGACTGCATAGGCATTATACCTTGAAATGCAGGGAGTGCTATCACTTCATGGGGACCAGTTTTCTGTTATTACATAAACGCTAATGTATTTGAGGCTAGAAAAGGTCTCAAGTACACAGATTTTGTTGTTCGGGCTTCTGGCATTCAGAAGTGCTACCTTCATATTATCCTTATTGGAGTTTGCTATTCTAGGATGCCCATCAGGTGAACTCTGAATATAAAATGTATTATGGAGGAAGTAAAAGTTTTATCCAGTGTGCAAAAACCTAGGGGTGAAAGATTCAGGCCATCCTTAGATCTATCAAATGGTTTACTATCAATTAACCAGGTCACACAACAGTGAATCGCAGTTATGTCGAACCACAACTATGAAAATCAAAAGAACGAACAGAAGTAAAGTTAAAGTGTGGTGACTGCAAATGTCGGCTTTGACATTTTCGAAGAGTCGCCACACTTCTGGGAACAAAATTCCTATGTGTTGCACAGTAAATAACATGTTTGCAGAGGGGCAAGCCCCCTTGCACACCCCCTGCTACTTTAATATACAAACTCTGGGATCACACTATAGTGAGAGAAAGGGTACATTTCCTGATCCCCACTATAGTGCAATCTGTACTACAATGTCGAACCTTACAACAGCGAATGCTGTATTGCATTCGCTATTTTATGGTTCAACATTGTGGTATTCGTGTTTACATAGTGTGAATCGACATTTTCACACAAATGAAAATCGCACAAGTTGCGATCGACAAAATGATAGTAAACCCTATCGAACATTTCATTCCATGCCATCAGTGGACCTCCTAGAATTACAGCAATTAGTAGCCAATTATCTTACCCTTGAATTTAGGCATCATTCTTGGTGATGATAGAATGCAGCTGAATGTTAGGGCCTTGCCCTCTTCAAAGGCATGAGCAAAGAGCTTACAATGGAATGCCTAAGATCACTCAACCCCACATGGAGGGTCATAAATGTATCTGCAGCGGTGTAGGGACTCAAGTTCTGTAGTGTCATCTCTAATTCTTGAGCAGATAGGCAGCTGTTATACTATCTTTTACCAACCTGGTAAGTGTTGTGCCTGTTTGTCTTACAGTGGAGTCACCTATGACTAGGACATTTCTACTGCAGACTTAAGAGACCTTAAGGGTACAGGCTTGCATTGCAGGTGACACACAGTAACAGTAGGTACAGTGTTAGTATTTGTGCTTCATGGCTGTGGTAAGCAGACCTAGAAGGCTTAGCCAAGGATTTCTGTACTATCCCAGCATCTGTAGCAGTAATTTTTTGGTGATGTGATAATGTAATATTTTTCAAGTGCTGTTTACTGACAGTGGGTGGGATGGAGATATTAGCCTCCAGTAAATATAAATAACTGGATCTCTTGCAGATGGAACCAGTCTGCACTAGAAGAAGTGGGTTGTCGGTTGCTACAGTGCCTCACAAAACTGAGTGGTGATAGGCAGGTGAAGGATGAGGCTAAAGCTAGCTCGGGCTCTGTGGTGAATCTGCAAAGGGTATACATCTAAAATCTGTGCAAAATAGTCACTGTTTAGGATACATAATGTATAACCAGATTAACTTTGCAATAGCTTGGTGGCATCAGTTTTGAGCAAGATTTTGTCTTTTGGTTACATCTTAAGTTAACTGTGGGTTCTCACTATTGTAAGTCTATGGAATACACTGGCAAAGTAAATGAATGAATTATTTTAAGGGGAGTGCCTTCACAAAACAATACTTTTGTGTTTGATAACAAGAGCCAATGAAAGAGGAGTGGGAGGCAACAATATGGTGAAACAAATATAAGGCATGGGCTACTTGAGAGCCACAGGATTTAAGAACACAACAGGAAATTGTTTCCCACACAGCAGTGTGGTCTACAGTAGAGGCAATTCAGGGAGTTTCTTTTGGAATGTTTTCTTTCTCTTTAAGTACAAATACTGGTCTCAGGTTGCTCCCTCAATTCATAGGTAATTAGCTTCTAAATCATAACTCACTAACAGGTACAGCTCTGTCCTCTCATAACCAGAACTTTTAATACTTTAGCACATCGCACTAAAAATCAAACTCAGAGCACATTTAGAAATCTTTTGTGGTCCTCCAGGGATGTGAAGGGTGACCTACAGCATGCTATGTATTAATAATTTGTTTTGTTTAGGGTAATTTGAAGTTGAGTACATTTTGTTTCTGAGTCACAGGGGATCTATCGAGAGATAATCGGATCCTTGACAAATACTGATACTCCCCTGTAATTTCTAGGAGGTCTGAAAGTGTGACGGACACTAAAATCCAGTAAAGAGGGAGTGCTGTGTTTACATTCAAACCATGCCTCAGTTAAAAAGGAAATCTGGATGCATTCAAATTCCAGCATTTTTTCATTAAGAGTTTTAGCTGTAAGCAGAATGACACTTATGTGGTCCATAGTGGAATTTAGTACAAACCCTGCTGTTATGTTGAAATGTCGAAATGGTAGACTTTGTCTAAAAAAAGGCACTATGGGATCAGCAAGTGCTTTAGTCAGTATGAGGAAGATGCAGGCCATCCTTGGTGAAGCAATCTGGGTTGTTGATTATTTTGTTTCAAGCTGATGCAAACTGGATCCCCCCAGAAAGACACCAGCTACTTAACCGTTTTTTTAAAGACAGTTGTCTTTTCATTGTATCTGGGTATCATTTTGGATGAGTGTAGGATTCCAGTCAGGGCCAGAGTCTTATCTGTATTTGACAAGTAGTGTGAGCTCCAAAACGTCTCTCTCTATTTTCTTCTGGGTTAAGCACCTCAGATCACGCATGCCATCATGGTCCACCACCATACTATAGTCAGATTTGTTCTGGTTGAGGAACTAATGGGCCCTCATGATATCGTGGATCCTGGCACTGGAAAGACAGCTAACTGTCACCCTAGGAACTAATGGGTCCTCACGATATCATGGATCCTGGCACTGGAAAGATAGTTAACTGTCACCCTGTCTTTGTCCAGCCTAGTGGTTATAGCGAGGTATGGCTGTCAGTGAAGTCACCAATTACTAGGATATTTCTACTTGGATTAACAGACTTAGCACAGAGGAAGGTTCGCAGTTTGCAGCCTGGTGACTCACTGAGTTATGTGAGTTTGGTTGAGTTGTCTTAGTGGGTTGCTGACAAGGTTCGTCAGTCCTACTTTTTGGAAGCTTGGGGAGTAACTTTTTACAACCTCAGCATGTGATGGTTTAGTGTGAGCTTGTGGAGATACAAATAAGTTTGTACTGTTAATATAAAGGTATCTGAAAAGGGTCCTTGGGCAGGTGAGCTCACCTGGTAAACAATCAATAAACAAATATGCAGTGTATTAACCATCTGTCGAGGTGAGATGTTGGCCTTCAGGTTAAATAGATGATAACACCTCTCACAAATCATGTCATGTTGGTCCTGTAGTTGTTGGTTGTTCATGAGCATTAAGCATTTCTTACAGTGTTGTTTCAGAATACCTAGTGCAGTGAGGCTGACAGCTGGAGGGATATATATAGTCTGGACTTACATGTTTTGTTTATCAGGTGGGTCAGATGTCCAAGGATGGAGTTATATACTGAAATAATACAGTCAGCACACAGACAAGGTGTGTTAGGCAGGTAGGTAAACTGTGCTATGAAAGAGCTGTACTAGGTGAGGTGAAGATGCACAAAAATATATGCAGCTGCTACGTAAACATACAGTGAAGTTAAAAACAAATACCAGTAGCAGCATGCAAAGCAATGCAGCTGAACTAGAAGCAACAAGGAGTTCCTTAAAAATCAGAAGCAGCATGCAGCTCAGTGCAGCTTAGAGTTAAGTTGTACTACAAGTAATAACTTTTATTGACCATGCAAATTAGGTAAGCAGCCAAAATGAATGTAGTGAATGTTAGCAGTCAATTAAAAATGCTTTCAAATAAGCCAGTTGTGTCTACACAGTGCAACACATCCTTCTACTGTGCACATTGCAGCAAGGTTCACATCCATTTAGAGCTAGTCAATCCAGTAGCAGAAGAAGCAAGGATATGCGACACAGAGTAGCCGAGCCAAATAGAGCAGCAGGTCCAGCTATGCAGCACAATTTAAAAAATATGCTTAAAAGTCACAGCCAATCAAAACAACAACTGTGAATTAAGTATGAAGCAAGTAGAATGCCCAGACCAGCAATTTCCTGCTGTCATTAGAGAAAAAAAGTGTCACAAAAAGACATAATAAGCAGTGTTAACAGATTAATAGTAAATGCACATTAAAATCATACAGATGAAACAGATTAAAGAAAAACATTTTATTGATATCTTTAGGACTGGTTGCTAAGACAACTCTAGTTACAGCTGGTCAATTCAGCAGCAACTTGAAACGAGGAAATGCTGCACAGGACAGTAGGCCCTTCTATGTGGCAGAATTTAAAAGCTACACTTAAAAGTCACAGCTAATCAGAAACATAGCTGTAAATTAAGTCTGAAGCAAGCAGAATGTCTAGAACACCAACAGCTTACTGTTCTTACTAGACACAAAACAGTTGTAATAGATTAGCAGTAAATGCAGTTTAAAAGCATTATGTGTGGAACTGGATTACAAAAAGAAAATCATTTCCCTCATATCTTTCTATATGTGTGTGTGTGTGTGTGTATGTGTATATGGGAATCATTCACTCGACTGAACTGACAAAATACTGACACCCAGGGGACCTGCGTCAAAACATAGAAATAACAAATATTGACAAATTTTGTGCACATAATGGGGATTACCCTGGAGTGAACCAAACAAAATGACAAGTGCTTTCGCTGGCAGGACATCAATAGGTTCATTATAGAATCCCAAAATACTGAAATCCCAAATTTCAGTATTTCGAAATTCTATAGCTGAAACCTTTAAATATCGAAACCCCATAAGTACGAAATTTAAAATCGCGAACCTACAGTACAAATACACCACACACATACAGATGCACACAATCTCCCCCCCACAATCAAACAAACAATCCTACACTACAGACAAAAAGGGGGGCAAGCCCCCCCACCCCCCCACTTATATATACTAACTCTGAGATCGCACAATCACACACACAAAGGTAATTCACACACACATATTTCACAGCCCCTTGCACATACACATCACAGCCAAAACACACACTAACATACACTAAAGCCCTTAACCAACACACTCACACTTACTTACCTACACTTACACCTATGCATTCACACACTGCAACACCAGAAGCTCCGAACTTTGGTATTTTGAATTTCACGCTTCTGGTGTTTCAGAATTTCAAGGGTTTGGTATTATAATTTCGAAATAATGAAAGTCAGGATTTCAGTATTTCGAAATTATAAAGAGAACACACACGCAGACACACACACACATATATATATATATGTATATATATATATATATATATATATGTATATATATATATGTATTTCCATCCCTTTCAACTTTCTGGTTTAAAAGCCCATGTTTGCACAGGTTTGCACTTGTTTAAGCTCCACACAGCTGTGCCAAGCTGAGGTAACCTATTACTGGTGCCAGAAAGTCCATTCTTTAGTTTTTCCGTTAGATCCAGCTAGTTCTTTCTCTCTCTCGCACTTCAAATAGCTTAATCGCGTCGCACTTCAACAGGTTTTTGTAGCAATTATTGTAGCACACCTAATTGCCATCAATAGCTCCAGTACTTAGTAGTTATGACCACCCCTCCTGGCATGATTAAAGGGCAGTTCCCTGTGCTTTTTTTAAGTCCTATTAACCTGGTGCACTTGGGCGTTCTGAGGCAGTGTAGTAACTGTCTCATGTACACAGACAACCCTCTCCTCTTACCTCCCTACACTCAGACTTGTAAGAGATGCGCTTATATCACCAAATTGGAAGCTATGCACTCTCCAGCCAAGACCGGACTAGCTGGTCAAGAGGAGGTGGTCAACACCTGCACCACACCACATGGAACACATAGCCCTCCAGAACATCCACCTTCGCAGCTTTCACATAAAAATGCAAACCACAAACCCACCAGTACGGAGGCTCTCAATAGAAATTTACCCAAACAGCAGAGACCTCCAAGACAGAAATGTACTCGACCATCACAACATAACCACAGGACACATAGTTCAACCTTCACAGTGTGCCCCTCAACCTAAGGCTAAACACCTTGCCCAATACACTAATCATAGGTGACTCAATAGTGAGGCACACAGATGTCCCACTCTCTAGGTTGAATAAGGAGAAGGTAACAGTCAGCTGTCTGTCAGCTGCCAGAATCTGACACATAACACAAGAACTCAGGTCACTGCACAACAAGTACAAGTATGACTGTCATTGTCCATGTGGGTGTGAATGACTTGAGATGATCCTCCCTGGACTACATGAAAAGAGACATGGCAGAACTCTCGGATTATGTGGTCCAGGCAGGTATGACCCTATCCCTGAGCAGTATCCTATCCTCACCCAGAATGATACCGCAGTACAAACAAAAATTATTGACTTCAACAACTGGCTAAGTTTCTGGTGTCATTCTAAGGGGATCCAGTATCTGCTTGAGATGACATGATTGACAGGCCTTGATGCTTTGCCAGAGATGGCCTGCATCTGTCACCCCTGGATTTCCGGGTACTGGCTAAGGCTCTTGCCACCCCTGTAGTGCCTTTTTTTAGGTGGTGTGCCAAAGACCAAATTACCACCATAACAGCTATAAATAAATGCAATCTGAGGGTCATTATGCTCAGTGCTAGAAGTCTAAATCTCAAGATGCATTTGCTCGAAGCACTCCTCAAAATGGAGAACATTGAGATTTGTGCTGTAATGGAGACCTGGTTTAAAGCAACAGAAAGCACCCCTGCACTACCAGGCTATAACTCATTCCACACCTTTCAGCCCCAAAACATGGACCAAAGTTCCAAAGGCGGTGGTGTCTCCATATTCATAAAGGAAGTGCACACCTCCAGACTAGTAGCCCAGCATAACGCATCTGAGATACCTCAGATACAACTAACATTCGGTAATATGGCGATCCAGGTCATAGCCTGCTGTAGGTCCCTAACCATGTCCCTAGACTCTCATTCCACGTTCCTAAGCACCCTGGAGTCTATCAAGGTCCAACCCAACACTCTCATACTAGGAGACTTCAACTACCCCTCCATCAACTGAGAAAACTATTCAAGCACCAATACACTGGTCCAACTCTTTCTGGAAATCATCAATTTCAATGCCCTGGACCAGCTCATTCTAACCACCTCTAGAGGAAGCAACATCTTTGACCTGGTTATTACTAATATGGGTGACCGTTGCTCTACACCAATAGTCAATGCCTTCCTGGTCAGATCCGAATATAAACTAATCACCATGGAAATACACATCTCACCCACACACCCTGCAAAGGTAACCACCTTGAAAAACTTCTCCAAAGCTGACTTTGGGGTCCTAAAACAGAGGTGGTTAACTCACGGCACCCATGCCAATGGAAAATAGCTGCATGACTGCTGAATCTTACACCAATTTACTGTATGAACATGTACATAAATGCATGGAACTAGCCATACCCAACAGAATCAAGATGCTCTCCTCCAAAAAAGGAAGCCACTCCGGTGGTCCCCTGCTATTAATATACTGCACAACAGAAGGAAGAATCTGTTGCAGAAAAAGGTGAAGTCCCAAGACTGGAAAAATTCCCTTATTAGCCTCAACAAAAAGTTGAGATCCCTCATCAAATCATCCAAAGCCAGCTATGAAGGCAGAATTGCGGCAGACACTAAAAACAATCACAAAGCCTTCTGTTGTTATATCAAGAACCTCCATGGCAATACCCAGATTTGCTCTGAGTTACTGCACAATGGTACCTCCTGTACTGAGCCAACAGATATTGCCAACATACTGGCCGACAGATTCAGTGCCATCTTTACCCCTCTCTCCCCCCAAAGTACCATCACAGTACCGGAAGAATGCCAGACACCCAGCATTACTGCAGCACATGTTAAAGCTACATTATCCAAGGCCAAGAATACAACTTCCATGGGACCTGATAATATCCCTGGCTGTGTTCTACAGGAACTACAAAGTGAACTGGCACCACATCTGTGTGCCCTGTTCAGTCACAGCCTCACCTCAGGCTTTGTCCCTACTGAATGGTGCACTGCTACAGTCATCCCTCTCCATAAAGGGGGAATGACTACAGACCCTGGGAATTATCGCCTCATTAGCCTGATGAGTATGATATGTAAAGCTATGGGGAGCACATCATCATGGATCTGATTAACAAAGATATAGGAAATCTCCAAACTCTAGACCCCTTGCAATATAGCTTTGTGAAAGGGAGATCATGCCTGCTCAACCTGGTTGACTTGTTGAAGTCAGTCACCAGGGCTGTGGATGAAGGAAAGGCAGTGCATACAGCCTACCTTGATCTGGTCAAGGCCTTTGATACTATTTCTCACTCAGGAATTATTGACAAACTCACCAAACTAGGCATCAACCCCTATATACTAGGTGGGTTGCATATTGGCTCACAGAAAAACACACAGTGTGAAAGTAACAGACTCCAAGTCACACTGCCAAACACTCATGAGTGGACTCCCACAGGGATCGGTTCTGGGTCCTCTCCTGTTTGGCATCTACTTCTCAGAAGTCCAGACCAACCAACAAAAAAGGGACTATGGTTGACCAAGTTCGCAGATGACTGCAAGCTGGAAGCCGTTATTGACTCCGCAAGTGATGCAGACATCCTACAGAAAGGCCTTATTGAGACCAATGACTGGTGTCAAAACCATGGCCTTAAGCTTAATGTCAAAAAATGCGTCATCCCCTTTGGTAAAAATTCAGTTCCCACTAATTACCATATCGGTGGGAGCCCACTGAACACTGAAGGCGTTAGAAGAGATCTTGGGATGCAAGTTGAAAGCAACCTCTCCTTTGACCACCACATTGTCACTGTGGTCAGAAAGTCTTTCTGTGTGGCACATCTCATTACCAAGGGTTTTGCATCCAGGAAGAAAGAGGTCATTGTCTCTCACTAATCTTCCCTCATTAGATCAATCATTGAGTGTAATGTCCCATTTGCTATGTACCTTACTAGACACCTGCAACAGCTGGAGAGGCCACAGAAGTACCCATCAAAAAGGATCCTAGGCATTAAACACATGTCCTACACGGACAGACTCAAAAGACTCCAGCTATTCTTTGTCTGATATCGCCTACTTAGAGGCGATCTCTGCTTGACTTACAAAGCCATGTCTGACCCAGCTCTGTTAGAAATGCTACATCTAAAGAAATCCCAATCCCTCCACACCACACGCTCCAGAGACCTCATCCTCATTACCACAATCAACAGAACATGCTGGAGGGTCAGGTTCCTCACCCAGAAACTGCCCATATTCTGGAATAGACTTCCCATACATGTCAAGCAGAGCACCTCGCTGTCCCTCTTCAAGAGAAATCTTGATGAGTAGATGGGTAATAGAAAGTTCACCCTGGGGATCACTTCAGTGGGTCTACTTGATAGCGGCACTGGGAACTAATGTCAGGTGGCACGATGCCAAGGTACTTCTATGGGCTAAGCTTGTAAAGGCTCCAGGGCCATTAGCCTAGTACACACCTATGAAGCTATATATATATATATATATATATATATATATATAGTTATTTATTTATATATGTAAAAGACATACGAGTTTTATCCATTTAATTGAATGGACACAAGATCGATATCTGCTTGATTGATGCAAACAGCTGGATAACAGGTGTGTGAGATTGACAATCTCTGGGTAGGGGAATATTCTCTTTCTCCATGGATTGTGCAGTCTCAGAGTTGGTATATATAATTAGCAGGAGATGTGGGGGCTTGCCCTTCCTCTACAAAAACACTTTGGTTTGATGCACAGTATCTGCTGACATGTTTTTTCTACATTTTGATGTGAACGTTAGGAATGTCAGTCTTGTGTCAGTTCGCTTAAATGGACTATATCCATATATAAATATAGTGTGGTGTGTCTTGCCTTAAGAGGATTTGATGTTATTTTAATAATATTGTAAATAGTATTGTGATATGATGTGTTAAAATAATGTCTTATAAATAATGTTATTAATATTTCTGTAAGGAAATCTTTAAGAAAACGGGTAAGACTCTGTATTAGAGATGTTCCCTTAAACAGACAAGTACTTGGTTAGTTTAAATAGGAGGGCTTTAGCCCTGAAGAAAGCTATCATGTAAAGAAGTCTTAAAGGCACTGAGTGGCACTGGAGAGTCATCAGCATATTGTGGTAATTTTTCTTCTTGATCTGTTTGTGAATATTATTTGTGAGGGCAATGACTAGGAGTGGATTAGGGATTGATTCTTATGGAAAACCGATGTTGAAATTAAAGGCAAAAAAGTTCAGAAGATGTAATTTCCTAGAAAAACGACAAATTTCACTTTTCAAAATGTGCAAGCGAGGTAATACAGTCGGTATAAATTTTAGGCCTAAATTGTGAAATAATAAAGCAACTTCAGGAACATCTATGAAAGATAAGTTCAGAAATACCACATCTGAAAAAGTCTCATCATCTTTATACAAATTAGTACCATATGGTCTTTTTATTGTTCCTACCCTCTGATTGTCTCTCCGTATTCCGTAAATTTTATAACTGAACCTGACTTGTCCCGATTGTGTTGTTTCTGTCTGATGACTGTTTGATTGCAGATCCAAGTGGTACGTTTCACATATCTGACAGCACTGTGACACTGGAAAGGTAATTTGTGGTGGCTGTATATGTGCAGTACGTCTCTACACGCTTCACTTCATGTAAGTGTCCTGCTGTGCATATAGCTGTTTAGTGCTACCAATAGTACATAATACTGCTATTTATGATCGTATCAGGGGCACATAATGCTGTGACAACACCACTTGACATAACAGTGACACTGCATTATGACATGGGTCATAAAATTTACCTTCACATCCTGATTTGCCTCTTATTGTCTTCTCTTTATTATTTAAGCCTTAACTGCATCCAGTGATTTCTTGTAAAGTGTTATCCTTTTGTTTATTTTATGTAGCTGTAGTTATGCTCCAGTTTCATCCTATTCAGTACCTTACCCAGTTCTGCACCCTGCTCGTGCTGCCTTTTATTTCTTACAGTTTTAAGTTGTTTATTTTATGTATCTGTTGTTATGCTCCAGTATCATCCTGTTCTGTACCTTACCCCAGATCCACACCCTGCTCTTACTGCCTTTTATTTCTTACTGTTTAAGTTGAGCATTCCTGTGTTGATGTACTTGTACAATATATCTCAGGTCTGTTACATCTGTGTTTTATGCCTGTCTGCACTGTCTACAAATGCATTAGCCAGTCCTACCATTATCCATCATTTACTGATTAATTCATGAGCCCCTCACAGGCAGGATGACATGACATTTACTGAGAACCTTAAACACAGCCAATCATCTAAACACACTTCCTTAACTCACTACAGCCCCAAGCCATAGGGACCACATGGCCAGAACCTCTCTCCTGTTTGATGCTGGAGAGGGGACTTATTCCCCTCTGTGAAAGGTGCCATCATGATCCTTATAAAACCCTAGGTGGCATTTGTAGTTTTTGGAATTGGTGACAAGACATGCAGTGCTGAGAGTTCAGCAAGCATGTAATACCACTTAGGGATTTTACTCTACTGTGGATACAACATTCCATGGTATTTTCTTCAGTTTGTCCTCTGACAATCTAATCTCAGTAATACTGGCCAAATCTTCACTCAACTGGCTACCAGAAAATGCTATTATATTGCTAATGAGTTACTACACACCTCTAGAATTGAGGCCTTTCACTTAGGGATGCTTAGTGTGACCCTCATTGCTATTTTTTCTTAGAATGATAGTAATTCCCAGATTTAGGTTATCAGTAATGCAGTTAGATGTTTTACATTTGTAGTGGTGATTAGCTATGTTTAAGTTTCTTAGTAAATGTCGTGTGTGTGCATGTCTGTATGTGCATGCAAGTGAGTGTGTGTGTATGTATGTGAAAAGGCGCAAACGTGTGTGTGTGTGCGACTGATTGTGTGTACATGGATTTGTGATCACCTGATGTTGGTTTACATCCTTCCAAGTGTTGTTTGTCTTTTCGGCTTTTCCCGGTTAGGGGTCGCCACAGCGGAACTCCAGTCCGCTAATGATTGGCAGTAGATTTTTTATGGTGCCGCGTTGCCAGCCCAGCGCCCAACCTTCAGCGAAGGCACGCCCATTCACGCATGTCTTTCAGAGGCCACTCGACCGCGGGGAGGACATGCAGACTCCACATAGAAGGCACTCCAGCCATGAATCGAACAGGAGAACCTCTTGCTGTGAGGCAACAATGCTACTGCTGTACCATCGCGACTTCACGTCCTTCCAAGTGTAGTCTTGACAAATCATATTCATTGAAAACCAACCTACTAACCCTGCGGGTGAAACTCCTGACAGATTGTTTTTTCTGCAGAAGGCTACTACCAGTCCACCCTTGAAGCACTCTCACTTCTCCTTATTTAAAAATAATGATTCCATGATCATAAAATCTTATGGAAGGGCAAAAACAGTACTTGCACACACAGCATTCTCTCAGTATCACAAACAATGGTTAAAATATTCAAATACTATTCTCTTTGGGTAATCAAGATATGTGAGAATACATCTAAGAATATAATTGTCATTCTGGCGACTGTGAGTCTGCATATGTATATGTGCATGTTCACGTGTGTTTATCTGTATTTATGTGTGTGTGTGTGTTTGCTGCATCCATATGTGACGTGCCACTCATCACATCAGCAGTTGTCAGTATGGTTATTTAATTCCTGCATTGTTTCTTATTTCTTCCCTTCATCTTGGTGGTGTTAGTTTCAACCGAGCTTGTTGGCCTGCATGTGCCTTGTCATGTTGTGACACTCCTAGTGTTCTTTTTGTTTTGCATCTTAAAGGCATATCATCATCTCACTGTTTTTGCCTTTACTGCTTCTAGAAATAAATATTTACTAATTCATGGTGTAGTGGTGTAACATTATTTATTTGCTCTCTACAAATATCATCCTACTGTGATA
Source organism: Protopterus annectens (assembly GCF_019279795.1). Lineage (NCBI taxonomy): Eukaryota > Metazoa > Chordata > Ceratodontiformes > Protopteridae > Protopterus > Protopterus annectens. Next base: position 141,644,998 of record NC_056747.1, read on the forward strand.
TCTCAGAAACCCAGTCCATGGGCTTCTCTTGTTTTTCCTCTCCCATTCCATATATTTAAATAATGTCCTCAGTTTTCCTCACCTTCTTTTCCCTTTCTGCCATCTTCATAGGTTGTTACTAGATGAACTACCAGTGGAGCCCTTCAGATGTAAATGCATGGATCTCGCCATACCCAATAGAACCAATACACTCTCCTCCAAAAAAAGGAAGCAAATCTGGTGGTCCCCTGCCATAAACAAACTCTACAACAAAAGGAGGAAACTGTTGCGGAATAAGGTGAAGTCCCAAGACTGGAAGAACTCCCTTATCAGCCTCAACAAAAAGTTGAGATCCCTCATCAAATCCTCTAAAGCTAGCTATGAAAACAGAATTGCAGCAGATAGTAAAGACAACCACAAGGCCTTCTATAGTTATGTAAAGAATCTCCACAGCAATACCCAGATTTGCTCAGCGCTATTGCACAATGGCACCTCCTATACCGAGCCAACAGATATTGCCAATATACTGGCCGACAGATTCAGTGTCAACTTTACCCCTCTCTTCCCCCACCAAAGGACCAATCACAAAACCAGTAGATTGCCAGGCATCCAGCATTACTGCTGCACAGGTTAAAAACAGCACTGTCCAAGGCCAAGAATACAGCTTCTATGGGACCTGACCATATCCCTGGCTGTGTTCTACATGAACTACAGAGTGAACTGGCACCTCACCTATGTGCCCTGTTCAGTCATCGCCTCACCTCAGGCTTTGTCCCTACCGAATGGTGCACTGGTATAGTCATCCCTCTCCACTAAGAAGGAGCGACTACAGACCCTGTTATGCAAAGCTATGGAACGCATCATTATGGACCTAATAAACATGGATATAGGGAATCTCCAAACTCTGGATCCAACACAGTTTGGTTTTGTGAGGGGTAGAACATGCTTGCTCAACCTGGTTGACTTCTTTGAGTCAGTCACCAGAGCTGTAGATGAAGGCAAGGTGGTTCATACAGCCTACCTTGATCTGGCCAAGGCCTTTGATACCATTCCCCACTCAGGAATCATAGAAAAACTCACTAAGCTAGGCATCAACCCCTATATCACTAGGTGGGTTGGAAACTGGCTCATAGATAGAACCCATAGTGTGAAAGTTACTGACTCCAAGTCAGACTGCTGACCAGTCATGTGTGGAGTCCCACAGGGTTCAGTTCTGGGTCCTCTCCTGTTTGGTATCTAGTTCTCTGAAGTCCAGACCAACACAAAGGGACTCTGGCTGACAAAGTTCACAGACAATTGCAAGTTGGGTGCCATAATTAACTCCCCAAGTGATGTTAACATCCTACAGAAAGGCCTCACTGAGACCAACGAATGGTGTCAGAACCGTTCGTTGGTCTCAATGAGGCCAATGAATGGTGTCAGAACCATGGCCTTAAGCTCAATGCCAAAAAATGTGTCGTCATCCCCTTTGGGAAAAACCCGGTTTCCATGAATTACTACATCGGTGGTAGTCCACTGAACACAGAAGGCATTATAAGAGATCGGGAAACACAGGTTGACAGCAACCTCTCTTGACCACCACATTGCCACTGTGGTCAGAAAGTCCTTCTATGTGGCACATCTCATTACTAAGGGTTTTGCATTCATGAAGAAAGAGGTCATTGTCTCCCTCTACTCTTCCCTCATTAGGCCAATTATTGAGTACAATGCCCCATTTGGCATATACCTGACTAGACACCTGCAACAACTGGAGAGGCCGCAAAAGTACCTCACAAAGATGATCCTAGGCCTTAAACACTTGTCCTATATGGACAGACTCAAAAACCTCCAACTATTCTCTGTCTCATATCGCCTGCATAGAGGCAATCTCTGCTTGACTTACAAAGCCATGTCTAACCCAGCTCTTTTAGAAATGCTATATCTAAAGAATTCCCAATTCCTCCGCATTACATGCTCCAGAGACCTCAACCTCATTACTACAATCAACAGAACAAGCTGGAGGGACAGGTTCATAACTCAGAGGCTGCCCATGCTATGGAATAGACTTCCCATATGTGTCAAGCGGAGTGCCTCACTGGCCCTCTTCAAGAGAAATCTTGATGAGTGGATGGGAAATAGAAAATTCACCCCGGGGATCACTCCAGTGACTCTTCTCGAAAGAGGCACTGGGAACTAAGGTCGGGTGGCATGATGCTAGGGTAATCCTATGGGCTAGGCTTGTAAAGGCTCCAGGGCCATTAGCCTAGTACACACCTATGAACCTATGAAATGTTTTGCCCTTCATCTGTATAACTTGCGGTATAGAAGTGTCTGCTTTTAAAAGTGTTGCATTTTGAATTCTTTCTGTCGACTGGGTTAATTAAGATGTGTTTATGGTAATTAAATACTGTAACAAGCCCAGTACTTCATGCATATGTAACTTGATACTTTGATCAGTGTACAGACTTGGATCTTTCTAGTGCAAACACATTAGGGACAATAATGCAGTAAGTAGGCATTTCAATGCATGGTACCAACCTTTCTTCATCAAAATTTGTCATTTTATTACAAGTGTACAAACTTTGTCATGATAAAACATGAAACTGGAAATGCAAAAAACAGTGGAACTGAATACATTGAGTTTATCATGTTTCTTGACTACTGATCATCGCAAATTATTATGCACGTACACTACACAATTTCTTTATGCAGTGGTCATGAGTCTGAGATCCAGAATGAGGGATGTGCTTCATAATTTGTGACATTTCAGAAATAATGTTCTCTATGTGCATATAGGCAGGTTTTTCAGAGTGCATACATAAAAAATTAGTAATATGGACCTCTGTGCAGTAAGCGTTCAGTGAAAAAAAATGTACCCTGCCCAGCAGACTGTAGTAATTAACCACAACATCTGTGGCCAATGCCTACAAGCAGGTATGTGTGTCCTGACTGTACGTGTATCATAGGTGTCATTTTCCTCTTTTGTACCTGTTGTACATACCTGCTTTGTTGTCCTGCCTGTGTAAGATATTGCAAGGAGTCATATACCCTGTCACTGCATACATTGTTATGCAGTTCACCACATACTCACCACCAGTGTACTTTTGTTGTAGCTGCATAGGCCTCAATGCTGTTGGGCACATGTCAGCATTGTTGGGCCATGGTTGCTCAATGTTTGACAATTTTTTCTGAGATACAGCCTCACTTCTGTGACTGCCATGTCCAAAGAATTATAGCCATGTGAACATATCTGTACCTCCTTAACAGGTGCTGTTGTGTTGTTCTGGTTCAAGTTGTGTGCATTGCCACAGGGTGCCACAGTAAATGGCTGTGGATATGGCAATAATTATCACTTGATTTCCTTGTATGGTGCCCTGAGGAACACTAACATCAGCTTTATATTTTGCACTTTAGTCTTTGTGTGATTTGCAAAACCTTATGCCATAGTGCATTAAGTAGGGGAATCCAGAAGCATGCATTCAAAAAATCGAAGTGGTGTATTTTCCCAGACTGACAGCTGTACCATCAAACAGTACCGGTAGTGGCCAGTCACTACTTTTGACTTTAAATAGAAAATGTGCAGAGATCACAGAAGCACAGCTGGGATGTGACAGTTTCAACAAAATGATGAATGAATCCATCACCAGCTCTAAAATATTTGTTGACCCCTGAGATATCCTACTTTTGTATAAGACTTTGTATATCAATGATTCATTGTTTAGTTACATATCACTGCCTTCTTTACAGTGTTAATGACTGAGTAGGTTTCAAATTCATCTCGGATGTTAGGAAGATCAGAAGGCTGTGGTTTCTAACCCCACACCAGATAGATGGATTAATGTTATGATACTGATACCGTATACAACATGGGGGGGGGGGGTACTGCACTCCAGAGCCAGTGTCTTTTGCATGCGATGTTAAATAAAGGTTTCATTTGCCTAGCTTACTGGTAACTAAGGTAGCTGTAAAAGATCCTGTTGTACTTATCAAGAATATAGGGCGACTATATTAAAATCATATGGTGCCCTAAGCAAATTATTCCTAGTCAGTGTGAACACCCCCCTAGGGTCTCCCCCTTAAAATATGCTATGCCTAATGGGACTAACCTGGTCAGCAGAATACATTTCAATATAACCAGCTTTCACTAATTCGAACATTTTATAATTTATACCCCATGATGCAGTTTTCTAGTAATTTAACTGAAACCCTCTGTCTTATTTTCAGAAATGCATATACTATGTAAGAAATAAATCTATCCTTATCAGGAAATAACTAACGAAAGTAATAAACACTAGAAAGATAACTTTTGCTGAAGATGCATTTGTTAGTTGGAAAGCATTATCTAACCACATCAAAAGTGTAAAGCAGCCTATCCCCACTTCAAGAGTGCAGCGACTCTCTCTCACCACTTACTGCAAGCAGCATGCCATGCAGCCGTTACCTGAGTGTGATCGTTATCTGACTAACCATAAGTCTTTGTCTTTTCTCTGACTACTGTACAGGGTAGCTGAGCTGCTGCTTATTTTACGGCATGCTTCTAACCTCACTCTATGTCTGCAGGAGCGTGGGACTTTCTACTTACACTGTAGGCACACCGTGTTTACTATGAAGTTTTACAATGTGATAATTCCTGTTGATTACCTTACAGTGTGCCTGTGTTTGTATGTGAAATGTGTTAAAAGACAAATGATCTACCTGATATGAATTGCTTTATATTGCACTTTTTCTTGCTCCTACTGAAGGATTTTTATTTTATACGGGCAGGCATGATATAAGTAGCAGTATTTTATTTAGAAGACCATGTATCCAGTTCTGATCTCATGTTCATAGCTCTGCCTGTAGTACATGTGCTGTTCTAAGTAAACACATGTAGATGGATTACTAATATGCAGTGCCCAACAAGTGGTATGACATTACTTAGATATGGCGGTCAGTACCATATTGGTGGTGTTTGCAATCCAGTTAATTCAGTCTAGCAGAAAATTCAAATGGGCAACTGGAAAAAATATATAAATAACAAATAAGTAATTGTGAACTTTGAATTGCAGTGTTGTTATATACTATTTCATCATTAAAATGCATGAGTCACCCAGAACTAAATCACTAACAAAGAAAATGGTGAAGCATGATGGCTTCCCTTTAAAATAAGTACACAGCCATGTTTTCTATGCATATAATGGGGTCACAGTTCAACCATGATAAGGGCTATAATAACCAACAAATGAGGAACAGGACTAACAAAAATCTTTTAAAGGCCAGCCTAATGCCACAAATGAAGAGTCTCATGTTCAAATGTAATGGTCTAGTTTTGAAAAATGGCCTAAATTAATATTAGAGAATTGTCTGGTCAGAGGAGGATGGAACAAAGGAAGCTGATTTTCCACTGTCGGGAGGGGGGGGGGGGGGGGGGGGCTCAGTTCAGAGTACCATGGCAGTATGCAAGCAGGAATCATTTGGAGTGGTGCTAGGTAAATGTACTTAGTGTCATATTTACTTTTTACTTTGCAGTTGGAGAGGGAGTCATGGGTAAAGTTGCAGAAAAAACTGCCAGTCAAATTACAATATAAAAACCTTCAGGAATCAGCTCCCCACCTTTAACCTTTAGTGGGTATACACATGAAGATAGAGTATTCCTGGGTTTTATGCACATTATTTGACATGGTTCTTAACAGCGGTATTTAAAATCTGTCCCTATTTTTGGGCCTTTGTCTCCCCATAATTTTTGTCTCTCTTCAGATTTTTTGTGCTAAGTAGTTGAGAGCTATGCTCCCGGGCCAACATGTAAACAGGCATCTGTACTTATTGGGAATTACCTGGTTTATAAAAAAAGCAGTAATTATCATTTGTACTAGTTCAGTAATAAAAGTCATTCATTTTGTTTTGTCTGCACCAAATTTAAATGCCTTAGTAATTGTCGGCAGAGATCATTTCAGTTAACCTTTTTTGGTAGTTCTGAAGCATTTATCTTAGTGCTTTTCCTTCCTGTCAGGAAAGTTGCTACCAAAAAGCAATGCTTCTTGTAGTTTGCTTTGCAACTACAAGGAACAGTTGAGACATACTTCTGAGCATGAGTGTTATCATCAAAGCATGATAGCGTTTGTCTGGGTCAACCCCACTTCTGCCTGTAATAAACATTGAGCTTCTGCTCTTTAGAGAACTCAGACCGTCCTTGGAATATGGAGCCTGTGTTTCTTCTATGTGCCTACCATGTGGTAATTTTACTAAAAGAACACACATACAGAAAGTTGAGTAAAAGAAAACTCGTCTAGTTGGTTGAATCTTTTTGAACTAAGATTTAACTAAAAACAATTTAATTACAGTTGTAGGTGCATAGAAAAAGTTCAGTAAAGTACCATGTGATACAGGGCTGATATTGTTCCGTTTAACCGTATGATTTAGTATGAAAGATGAGCCTGAAGGCATGTGGCACACCATTGCCTAATGTGTTCCAAATTAATTAGTAGTTTTCACTAGGTGATAAACTCACCCACATAAAATAGGTTAGAAGTTACTGTTTTATGGAAATGGCACCAGGTCAGACATTGATTCTGGGCTATAACTTAAGTGTTCTGCAGTTATCTAATGCTGCTGTGGTTCTCTTATCACAAAGCCCATCCAGTTGTTCTGTTTAACTTGACAGAGTACCCAGCACCATGAAATCAGCATTACCAATACAGCTGGAAAATGGCATAGTTAAAGCCTAGGCTAAACTCCAAAGGTATTTCACAACACTCCCCAGCCACAAAGTGATTTAAGGAACTCTGCAAAGATGTGCTCAGTGGATGCTATCGCAAGATGACTATACTGGTGAAAATGGAGCTTACTGGATGCCTTCTTGAAGAGGTCCACACTGCATGGGCTGTGTGACAGCACATAGACTTAACTGCTACAGCTACTTTATATGATGGCTGCTCATGCACTACCACACAGGGTTTCACTAAAGGTGGTGCTGCACTTGGTATAGTGCTTTTAAGCATTGCTCAACACCTGCAATCTTACCAATGGGAAATGTAGCTCGGTGAGAATGATGTGCAGGATGGCTATTCCGTTGCTGTCATTGTTGTCATGGATACTGTCTTCTGCATTAAATTGACATCTTGACCTCCCACCCAGTTTGTTATATTCTCTACGTTTAGGTCTCACACTCATTCTCTTCTCTGCCACTTATTTACATGGTATGTCTTGCATGAACCCATGCTGGCAGTATAGAGAGATAGAGCTCTGACTACAGCCCAAGTGACCTGAGTTTGATTAATGATCCAGAAGCTTAATGGTGGTGGTGGGGGATGGGCACAGCCATTCTTGGGGGGTGTGGTGGGGCACATCCTTGGGTACATATCACAGTTGATCCCTGGAGGAGGCTGCAGATGTGTCAGGGGTATTGTCTTTAAGGCAATAAGGCTTTGGCTGAATTGCTGAAGGGTCGAGAACTATACACCAGCAATACGCATTGCATATCGAGTCCTAAGATGGGATGGGCGCACATAGAGGAAGGGGAATAGAGACATAAATTCAAAATTTTCTATGGCAGTAGCAGGATACTCTCCCAAGTTGCATTAATGTCAGTAGTCCCAACCATGTTTCACAGAAAGTCCGAGAAAGGCTTGTCAGAATCAGATGTTCAAGGAGAGGCATCTGGGAGCAGCTGACTGTCAGCTTTGAGGAGACCAAAAAAATGAAAAGGGTCTTTTGCATACACATCAGTTGACCAATGGTTTACCTGTCTTGTTTTAGGTGCATCAAATCTCCTATCATTAGTAGGTATAGCACATATAGTAGAGGAAGGGGAATGGAGACATAAATTCAAAATTTTCTATGGCAGTAGCAGGATACTCTCCCAAGTTGCATTAATGTCAGTAGTCCCAACCATGTTTCACAGAAAATCCGAGAAAGGCTTATCAGAATCAGATGTTCAAGGAGAGGCATCTGGGAGCAGCTGACTGTCAGCTTTGAGGAGACCAAAAAAATGAAAAGGGTCTTTTGCATACACATCAGTTGACCAATGGTTTACCTGTCTTGTTTTAGGTGCATCAAATCTCCTATCATTAGTAGGTATAGCACATGTAATATATACAATCCACGCATCACGACTTTCACTAAGTAAACATCATGTGCTTTTACTTGCATTTTCCAAGTAGAGCACCCACAAATAGCATATCAATTTCCCATTTTCACAAAATGGCACATATGTATGTTATCAAACAAATAAATCCTGAAGAATAGGAAGCAGTTACCAGCCAGAAAACCTTTTATTGATATAAATTCCTTAATGCTGAAAATGTACAAGGCGTTTTTGTCTGAGTGCCACCCAGACTTCTTCAGAAATCAAAACAATTGACACAAAATTAATTGCTCTTATATACCCTAAACTTAATTAAACAATTAAGCTAATGAACTTGTGAAATAACTAAGCAACTAATTATTAGTAACTGAAGACTAAAAAGTACATAGAAAAAAGACATATATCCAGCTTGTCAAAGTTTAAAACCATGTAGGAAAATGCATACATATTTAAACTCGCAGCATAGTTATATAAAAAATATATATATATATTATATAAAAATAAAATATATATTACAGTTTAAACTACACCACTTACCATTATAATATAATAAATGTAAATTTAAAAACATAATAAATAGGTGCAACATAATATTTTACAATTTAACTGATTTCAATTTAAGAAATGGTAAAATAGAAATGGAATCATTGAGTCCTGGGATTCTGTTGGCTTCTAATTTAATTTGCCAAAGAGTTTCTCTGTGTTCTAATTTAATTTCCCAAGGACCCCCCCCCCCACAATGTCTTTAGAAACCATTTCAGTAACATAAAAATGAAACTGAGCAGTATTGCACATTAAAGTGTGCCTATAAAGTGCATTAGTTTTGTTTTTCTTATTAACATCATTAATGTGCTCATAAATCCTACGTTTTAAGTTATGCCCAGTTTTACCCACGTAGAATGCATCACAACATTTACATAAAACAATATAAACCAACCCTTGTGAGTTACAGTTACAATGATTATTAGTACTAATGGTTATCCCTCTAGCTTGTAAAAATAATTTTTCACCTTGTAATATGCATTTGCATTGGTTGCAGGCTCCACGTTTGTAAGTCCCTTGTCATCTTGATGGAAAAACTTTCAAATTAGCAGCATATTCCAAAGCATTTTTAATATTTTGTCCCTTCTTGTATACAACCTGAAGGGGTTTGTTTTTGAACACTTCTAACTCAGTAAACTCTGAAAATCTCTTTCATTCTTTGTCTAGAATGGCCCTAATATGATGTGCATTATTATTAAAATTAGTAACAAAAGCCCTACTATAATTAACCTGCCCATTATTTTGTGTGGGACCTAGTAATTGAGGGCACAGACCTTTACTAAGTACTGGTGAAAATCTATCATGTCTCCCTGAAATAACTTGTTGTATTTCAAGAATAAGGTCTAAAGGATATCCCCTGTCTTGAAACATTTTCTGTAAGATCTGACATTCAGTAATGAAATCTTGATCCTGTGATGTCATGCGACTAACACGGACATATTGTCCTTTAATTACACTCTTTTTTTTATACATAGGATGATTACTGTCATAGCTGATATAAGTATTAGAAAATGTAGGCTTCTGGTAAACTTGTGATTTAAAACCATTGCCTATACAAGATACAGTTACATCTAAATAGTTAAAGGAAACTGTAGAAGTATGCTGAGTAAACTGAAGAAAATTACTAGTTTGTTTTAAATATGTCATAAATTGTTCTGAGACATATCAGAGATTAAATTACAGTGTGCCTGTGTTTGTATGTGAAATTTGTTAAAAGACAAATGATCTACCTGATATGAATTGTTAAGAAACAGTTTTATATTGCACTTTTTCTTGCTCCTACTGAAGGATTTTTATTTTATACGGGCAGGCATGATATAAATAGCAGTATTTTATTTAGAAGACCATGTATCCAGTTCTGATCTCATGTTCATAGCTCTGCCTGTAGTACATGTGCTGTTCTAAGTAAACACATGTAGATGGGTTACTAATATGCAGTGCCCAACAAGTGGTATGACATTACTTAGATATGGCGGTCAGTACCTGTCATCCAGGTAGCGGACATATAAATTCCAACATTGTGCAAGTGTACAATTATGTATAAACTTTTTCTCCCAAACAGATAAAATGATATCTGCATAAGTAGGGGAGCAACTAGCTCCCATGGCAACACCTTGTTCTTGCCAAAAAAAGTGTCCTTTATAAAACAAAAAAATATTTTGAAGTACCAAGTCAGCTAGTTCTAAACAAAGAAAAACATCATTTTCAGAAATATTAGGACGCATTATAAGTGCTTCTTCCAACCATAATAGCCCTGCATCATGTGGAATAACTGAAAATAAGTCAATTATATCTGTACAAAAGAAAATAAGTCCATCATCACAATATTCTGGTTTGATTTTGGCTAAAAAGTTCCAAGAATCCTTAAGAATGTGTGAACAACCCCCCATAAAATTTTTAATTTCCAATCCAAAAACTTGGCTATAGAAGCTACCTTTGAGCCTTCAGAAGCCACTATAGGTCTAAGTGGGGGGTTGTCAGCACTCTTATGGACCTTAGGTATGCCAAAAATATTTGGTACCTTAGGACAGTTGTTAGTTAAATAGGAATGTACTTGTGAATCAATAACCCCTTGATCAAGTAGATCTTTGAGGGCCAAATCAATATTCTTGTATGCTGCATTAATCTCGTTAATGGATACTGAACTATATCTACATTCATTTTTTAACAAAGAAAACATTTTATCCTTGTAGATATTTTTATCCATAAGTACAGTTCCGTCACCTTTATCAGGTTCCATAATACAAACCTCATGATTACAACATAACTGTTTAAACAATACATTTTCTTCTTTAGTTAAATTATGATTAATACGCATATTGGATGGGTTTTTGTATAGTTTCCTTATTTGCCCTTTCAATATACTCTCCAAAATCTTTAGCTGGGAGTGTAATTGTGGATTAAAAGTTCTACTCTTATGGGGTACATCCACCTTAAAAGTATAAGCTTTTCCTTGAAAAAAATGTTCTAAATTAAGTTTTCTAATGAACAACTTAATATCTAAAATCACTTGTGTCAAACAGCCATTTTTTTCTGGGTATAAATTTAAACCCTTTAGTAAAAAGACTAAAAAATGCTGGTGTAACTTCCAGAGAACTATAATTGAAAATATGAAATTCTCGCAGGCTTACAACATGATGACCATTGTGTGTACTGAGGGAATTAGTAGTAAAAGCTTCTACCTGTAAGTACGCCTGCTACCCCCTCCCCTCAATTGGGGGGGGGGGGGGCTTGATGAAAATGTGTATTATAGTTTTTTTGTCTAAGTTTTTCTTATCTCCGGGGAGAAACATATCCCCCATTGTCATTATCATAATGTACCTCCTGACCCCCAGTGGTGGATGTATTATTCCCATTAGTATCCAAAGGCTCAAAATCTTGTAAAGCCTGAGCATATGTTCTACGAGCAGATACCATGTTGTATTAAAACCTCGGTGGTGGATATTGTTTACCTTCACTATATTCCCTTAAATCCCTGTCTAATTTTTTACACTTTCTATTCAAAATATCTTCACATTTTCTATCTATGGCTGTTCTAATTGTAAAATATTTATCACGTTCTGCTTGTACACCAAACAGTAAATCATTCCTAATCACATTATTCAATACATCTATATGTTCTTTCAAAACATTCATTTCCCGTTCATTGTTACGTATTATGGCTTTCAAAATTTCAATTCCACATCTATCGAAAATATTGATCAACTCTTTATGAAAATCAGTGCCTACTGTAACATTATTGGGGTATTTGTGAATTCTAAGCCCTTTAGGTACTATCCCCTGTCTAACACATTCACAACATATGTATGTTAACTACAAGCAGCTATAAAGCTTTTCATGGTACACTTAAAGCCTTAGCAAAATGAAAAGCTGTTTTTGCATTGACTGTACTATTTTATATCATTTTAGTAGTTTTCATCTAATACTTCCTTGCCTGATATTCCTGGTTTCACTTTTGCCATTCTGAGTTGTTCTGATTTGTTCTATTTAAATTACTGCCTTGTGTGACTCTGCTTGGCCAGGGGTGGCAGCCATTTTGGAATCAGTAGTGAGCCATCAAAGTGAGAGCTAGACTGACTGATACATGTTCTAGGTGGTTCACAGCTGTGCTTCTCAAAGTATCTATGGCGAAGGACTAGTTGTTTTTATTTCTGATCCCTTTCTGATCGGTACTTCTGTAAAACAGCTGCAATAAACAGACTATGGTACTTAAAGATATGCAATAAAGAAAACTGACCTCCTGGATGAGTTGCTTCTTTTGTTTGCAAACCTTATTTTAAGCTAAACAATAAAACTGGTCGAGACTGCACCGAAGTAGTCAATATGCTTTATTTTCATTTATATAAATGCATGATTACCTATATCATAAGTCATAATTCAATAAAGACGCTTCCTGATTAAAAAAAAACTATCATCATCTAGTACCCATATCAACATTATTATTATGATGTAAATAAAAATACCCTATGAAAATAAAACAAAACTGAACTGAAATAACTAAATTAAACTGGGGGTCTGGAGACATAGAAGCCCCAGGGTTCTAGGTGCTCTGAAGAGCATTTTAGAGCTTTTTTTTCCAAACATTTGATGCAATGAGAGCCTTAGTAAAGATTTTGACTAAGGAAAGAAATTCAGTCTTATTTTCTTTCAAGATATAAAATAAGTTGTGCTCAGGCTTCAAAGTTCAAAGCTAACAAAAATGGTATTTCCCAAAAACACAGATTACAAGAGGTAAATCTGGTAATACCTGGAAATACTGCCTGATCCTTTACTCCCCACAAAATAATAGTCATTTCATATGAACCCCTCTGGTGTTAGATTAGGATTAAAGTGAAATAATAAATGGCCACTGTGAGACTGCCAACCCAGCTATCTGGAATTTTATAAATAATTCTATGTCATTTACGAATATTGATATGATTTATACAGACCTGCATGTTATGTACTGAGCTTCAAGAATGTAACCACATCATACCCTGCTGGAAAATAGAAAATTAACTTACAGAACTTCAAGAAAATAAGTTGAAATGAAGTGCTTTATGATGTGCTATAAAAGTTAGTTTTGTTATAGCAAGAAGACAGGATGTCTACAGCTAGAAGTTGTTTCTATTGTCTTAGAGAGAAGTATTTACTGTGTTTAAAATGTAAAGTGTTTTATTGCTCTATGACTTCCTAGCAGCTGCATTTCTGAGAGATATGTACTTCTCAAACAGGGATGTTAAAATTATGTTAGTATCTGTTAGCCTGGGAACTGAAGGCAGGTAAAAAAGAGTGATGTCATCCATACTGACCCAGCAGTAATGTTTGATAGTAATTTAAGAACTCTCTCAGAAAGAGACTGTTTGTATTTTGTGTTTGTCTTGGACCTAGCAAGAACATCCACTCATCTGCATTTGCCTTGCTCTGTAAGTAAGTTATTTAGGGCATAACATCTTTTAGATATAGATAGGAATATAGTAAAGATTAGTTTAGATGTTTTCTGTAATGATTTGAGACTGTCCTGCAATGTTCTTTTAAAATATTTCCTGTGATTCTGAACTCTGTAGTTACTGTGTTTGAGTATTGTCTTGTTCTTTTATTATTTATTATTAAATATATTTAAACATATCTGATATTCATGAGACATATTTAAGCTCTTAGAGTACTTGCATATGTATTTGGTAACAATGTACAGGCCACTCCAATAGCCTTGCTTGGTCAAAGACTACCATTCTGATAATAGTAACATTACACAGTAAGTTCGGACACCCTTTGGTAAGGGCCTTAAAGTAGCTGATAAAGAGTTGGTTGGTGGCAGTGATAATTACCTTATAGCCTGGGCAGAAAAGAGCATAGCTAATAAACCTGTGCCAGCCTTTCCCAGGTGTGTGTGTTTGCATATAAATCAAATCCCAAAGTGTGTGTGTGTGTGTGTGTGTCAGCTGCTTGGGCAGGGACATGAAGCACTGGTTGGACAGACAGGGTGCTGGAGGTTTTGGCTTGATCACTCGGCTGAGATCTCAACCCTGTACCTGTGCCAGTGGGGAGTCTTATTGGAGAGCCAGAGAAAGAGGAAGAAACTAGCCCCAGACTGGCTGTGATCTCTCTGTGCTCTTAAGGGAAATTGTACTTTACTGTGCGTGTGTACTTGTCATCCTCTCATTGTGTATATCCCTCACTGTTGTCAGTGGTGAGGATTGAGGCTCCATGATTACTGGACCACTGCAGGGGCATCACAACCACAGTCATAGAGATTTAAAATTGTTGCTCTCATACAAATACACATCCTGTCTCCTCACCCCTACCCCCCAAAAGAATCTACAATGACAAAAACCATGGCCAATTTTTAAATTTTGCTCTTATATACTCAGAAAGTCACTAGAGTAACAGGTTTTGCATTTGTAAGTATATTCTGAAATATGTAAAGTCCAAAACTCAAGTATGTCATTATTTAGTGGCAGTAATCCACAATAATTTGCCAGAAAACTACGAATCTTGTGAGGTACACATCTAAACAAAACACAAGATCAGAGACAGTTGAGGGTAATACTGCCTTCAAACACACAGAAATATACCAGTTATAGGCACTTAAATGACTGTACGCACCTCAAATAAATGCATGCTAGTTTAGAACCATACATGGCAACCCACTTCAGAAACCCCTGTCAACCACTTAGTTCAAGAATCTGTTTGCAGTTAGAAAGTTGGGCGAATAACAAGGTCTGCATTTCTTTTTCTGAAGGATATGAAGTCTGAAATGATTTACCAGAAAAAGTCATGATTTTGAAGCTCTTATCTCCACAGTGAATCTAAAAAAATTGTGTTATTTTCCAGTAGCTGCATCTCCAACCAGCCAGCCAGCAAAAGGAACAGAAAGCCAGAGAGCTGATTGACTAAATGCACAAAGGTCAGTACATTTAACCAATTACCTGCCCTGTTTAGCATCAGAGTCCTGGCTGAGGAGCTCAGTGGGTCATTTATGTCTTATTTTATATTTTTAAGTAAATAAATTCTTTATTTTTTTACTTTAAAAAAGAAAAGAAAAGAGAACAATAGCCCACAGAATGCCAACAAACAGCTCGCTGACTGCTACCAGTCTGCATACCACACATTGAGTAATATTGGTTTACAGCACAGGGCTTCAGACTTCATCAAGTTTTTATTGGTTAATTTTCTTCTGTTCTATTTACTGTATGGGGTCTAGCTCAGCCTTTGTCTTCCTAAAGAAACTGCAGAGAGCTCAGCCACATGGCTTAACTGTTTAACTTGATGCTGCATCTGAAAAGAATGAAAAAAGCCAGGAATGTCTATTTTTGCACTTAAGTTGCCTAGCTATTCTAATCATTTTTGCATTCCATGTTACCATTTTATACTCTTTTAGGTGTAGTGAGCTGTTTTTGCATTGCCTGTACTATTTTAATTCCCTTTTAATCATTTTAGATAAAGCTGCTTAGCTCGATATTGCAATTTAGCATTCTGAGCTATTCTGTTTTGTTTAATACTGTTTTGTTCTATTTAAATCACTACCTTGTGTGAATTTGCTTGATCAGGGGTGGCAGCCATTTTAGAATCAGTTATAAGTCATCTAAGTGAGAGTTAGACTGACTGATACAGGTTCTGTGTGGTTTACAGCACTTAGGAATCAGATTTCACCTAATTTTCATTGGTTCTTTAATTTCATTCTGTTGTATTTACTGTGCAGTGCTGTGTTGAGTGCAACAATGTTGTAGTAGTATTTCCATAGCAGGTATAATTTTCTTTTCCTGTACTACAGTAAGGATACCTCCTTATAACACTGGTGGGTAACTTATCCGTGTCTTCTTTCTTTAAACTGCTTGTGCTGAGATGCATGAGCTTCCTCTTAACTGCACAGAGCTGTACAGCCTGAGTACCAATTGCACTGGGCAGCACATGCTTACATTGACCATATAACCACTTCAGCAAACTTCCACTTCTCTAAAATCTCCCCAGTCCCTCTTTATATCCTTACTTTCTTTAAATGTAGTACTGTTCATTCATGGAGCATTAACAGACAAATCCCTCCTCTATTGCCAGCCTTACAGCACGTAGAATCCAGAGGCAGTGTATGAACTGCTTCATGTTCACCGATAACAAACTCCCATTAAACCCAAAGGACTCTCTCTGTGAGAGGTACAAATACTTAACTAGAGTCGCCCTCCCAGCATGCATTGAGCCCAGTGCTGTCTTATCACCACCCACACCAATGCAACATGTACAGACTACAACTGTAAACTGTCTTATGCTGATGCCATTAAAGCCAGTATAACATAGTAGCTACCTACTATACTGGCAGACAAGTGGCATATCTCAACAAACTGATAACCCTCACCTTAAAACCTAACACTATCTTCCTGGCAGACTTCAGTTATCCCTTCATTAATTGAGGAACCTACACCACCAGAAAATTGTATGCATAGAGATTCATGGATTTCTTTAATGACATCTCCTTGGATCAGCTACTCCAAATCCCAACAAGGGGCTCTAAAATTTTAGGCTTGGTTCTCACAAATATACTTCTCTCCCATGCTCAGAGTCCAGAATTACCTAATCAGTAGTCAAAATCTGGCCATGATGCAGTAACACTTACTCTAGGTGTGAAGTCTGCGTCACTTCAAAACTCTTCCATCTTCAGAGACTACTTTAAGGCAGTTTTACTCAAGCTAACTGGTGACCTGATGAAATTCAAACACTTTCCTCCCCTAGATGACCCTGATTTACAAGCTTCAATTTTCGTGGATAAATTCTATGCCCATCTCTATCTCTAGGCTAGTATTGAGGTCTCATCCCCAGAACATCTAAACTTATAGTACCAAATTTAAGAACTATCCCATTTGGTGGAACACCAGGATCATCAAGCTGCACAACAGGAGGAAGAAACTCCTAGCCCAGAAAAGCAAACTTAAAACCTCATCAGCTTGGGAAGAGCTCAGAATTATCAACAAATAATATAGAAACTAAATCAAATCCTCCAAGAGTTAGTATGAATTGTGTATCACCACCCATGCGAAGGATAGCCACAAAGATTTCTTTAGCTATGTTAGGAACCTAAGAAATTATAACCAACAATACTCTAAGTTGATACAAAATAACATCACATATTAATCCTCTGGGGACAGTGCGAACATATTTATAGACAAATTCAGCTATATATTCCCCAACAGAACCTAACTCATGCTAATAAGTGGTGCATAGACCCCAGCCTCAAACTAAATGCCAATGAATTTTGTATTGTGTCCTTCAGCAAAACTGGGCACTCCTGCTCCTATCACATAGGTGACAGCTCCCATAAAAATTGACTCAGTCATTAGGGGTTTGGGCACCTTCATTAACAGTGAACGAGGAGATCCTTTTATGTAGCCAAATTAATCATCAGAGCATATCTTCTAGATCCAAGCAAGGCATTGTACCATCTACTCATTTCTTATAAGACCAATAATGGAATCTAATGCCCCCTTTGGTATGTACTTGGCTATGCATATGACCCAGTGAGATCACAGCATTCCCTTGCCAAATAAAATCAAAAGCAGGTTCTCCTTGACTTATGTACCTTAAAGTGCTCTCACGCTTTTTCATTTCCTACTGAGCATTGAGAGGAGATCTCTGCCTTGTCTACAGAGCCTAAAAAGATCCAGTCCTGTGTTACCACTTACACGTCCATACAGCTAATACCACCCTAAACTCCCACTGAAGAGACTTAAACTTCCACTGAAAAGTAAAGAGGACCTACTGGTGGGACAGATATCTTCCAGGGAGAATCATTCCTTTATGGAATAGAATCCCCTCCTAAGTTAAGCAGAGGAGCTCCATGACCCTTTTAAAACATGACTTGAATGACTGGATGGGGAGTCATAAGTATACCTCTGGTATGGCCACTTTAGACCATATGGAAAGTGGACAGAACTATGTCTGGGTCTGGTAATCAGTCATGTCTTGGTAAACGGCTGGGATCATTGGTTGAGTTATAAATGGTCTACTGGATCAATAGCCTTGTATGAACCTATTAACTAGTGGAATAGCCAAGTGTTGTTAAGTAGTCAGATTTGTAGCTCTTAAAAAATTTCCAGACTTTCTGCCATATTATTTTATTCTATTTATTATTATTTAACATTTGTTTACCAGGAAAGTCTGACTGGGAACAAAGCCAATTTTCAGTGGAGGCCCGGGGGAGAAATGCTCTAGATGCATGTTTTTGTGATGTGGGAGGAAACCGGAGCACCCGGTGGAAACTCACACAAATGCAGGGAGGACATGCAGATTCCGCACAGAAGGCACTCCAGGCGAGAATCAAACCAGAGAACCTCTTGCTGTGAGGTGACTACGCTATCGCTGCACCACTGCACAGACACTTTCTTGACAGGGTTAATCTCTATCTAGACCATTAGCCACTTTTCAAGGGAGACCCAAGGTGGTATTTATACTGACCTGGGAAATTGCCAGGACATAGAGGAATTTCCCCTGCCTGCCCTGTAGGTGGCACTAATGGAGGGCAGTGCAGAGACCTGAGCAATGCAGTGCTTGTTAACCCACTGCAGTTTGGTGGTTTTAAAAAAAACAAGTGGGCATTGCAGTTAGAGAAGCAAACTGTGCTGTGGAAATAGTGGTATTCTGTGGTCTGATATTACCAAGAAAGTTATAACAGAGTCTGCTTGTGAGGAATTCAGTGTTTTTACACATAAATATTCAGACTCGTGTGTTATAATGAATCCTGACTGATGAAGTGATTCATCTGCTTTTAATGTTCCTCAGAAATAGGAAGACAGAAAAAGAGTATAGTTTACCTGTCTTCAGGGAAAGGGGAGCAGATACTTTGGATGGAGAAGTATCTTGGGCTCTTGTTCATGAGTTAAGATACTGAATATGGAGAGACTGACCAGCACACGGGTACATTGGTAGCAGTATGGCAAGAATTGTACCAGACCGTGGTATGGAAGCAAAATCTGAATCATAGGACACAGCTGTCAGTTTACTGGTCACCCTGTCACCACATCCTTGCCTACAGTCATGAGGTTTGAAGAGTGATTGAAAAGAAATTAAGGATAAAATCAGCAGAGTGAGGATCTTTCACATTTTCCATTATGGAATGAAGAGCCTGTCAAGGTAGAAGAATCTTGGAATACAGCCCCTACTCCTTCATGTTGAGAAGAGCCAGCTGTGATGGCTTGTGCATCTTGTAAGTGTACCCTCCGGGAGTCTCCCACAGGAGGGGTGGTAGGCATAGCAGACTGAGGACACGTTAGAGGGATTATATCTCTCAGCTTACCTGGGAATTCTTTGAATCCTAGGGATGAGCTGGGGATGGTTGCTAGGGTTAGGCATGTCTGGTCTGCTTTGCTTGGCTTGTTTTAAATTTGTACCGGGGTTCATAGCCGGCCTTAGGCATAGGCCAACTAGGCGACCGCCTAGGGCACGCTGGTCTAGCAGGGGCACTTTTCTAGTATTTATTTGATGTAGTTAGACCAGAATGGGGACACCAGGTAGTGTGGTGGGGCAGCGCCATGGAGCCCTTTTGCCTAGGGCACCAGTTGACCTAAGGCCGCTGCTGCCGGGGTTACAGACAATTTGACAAAAGTTCCAATTGTTGAATGGAAAAAAGCCATTACAGCTAATCAAAAATCAGATGTTCGAACATACCAGCTTTTTTTTCTGTGCAGGATAGAGGAAGAGTGGGGATCAGGGAATTTGCCCTTTCCTCACTGTAGTGCAGTCTCAGAACTGGTGTATATAATTAGCAGGGGGTGGGGACTCGGGGGGGGGGGGGGGGCCTTTTCCTTTACCAAAAAAAATATCAATTGAAAGTTTTTTGCTTTTGATTATGATAGGCTGCTGTTTGACAAGTTGTGTTTGATCAGTTATCTTTTAACATAGTGAATTTTCAGTATATATATATATATATATATATATATATATATATATATATATATATATATATATAATATATGTTTGTTGCGTATGACCAAACTGCTCTAATGCTGAATGTAAAACAAAGCCAAAATAAGTTTGATCATATACACAATAGTGAAAAAAGAAAAAAAAATGAAAACAATAATATGTCTGATATGTTCAGGCCAAGCAGTCTGACCTGTCTGTCTGCACCAGTATATACTTAGCTACAACCCCAAGAGATAACTATGCAGTCTGTGACTTAAATCTACCCCCTTTGATAGACTATCTCAGAGCTGTAAGAATACAGCTTCAAACCTGCCGAAATCATTGTATACAAAATGGTCTTATTAGATCTAATGTGTAAAATAAATATGTGATTATTATTTTGATATCACAGTGCTTTGCTATTCTGCTGCAAACTAGGATTTGTACAAAAAACACAGGAGTTGTGTTGAGACTTGAATCAAGCCTGTTCTGTAATGGTTGGTAGAAAGTTGCTGCTTTTTTGTAAAAGAACCTTTTGGAGACCTCATGGGTCTATGATTAAGATAAATTGACAGACTACATAACACAGAGCCCACTTATGTATTCATGTATTCATTTACTTATTTATTTATACTGAACATTGTGTCTTAATGACCGAAGTCTAACATTATAAAGTTGTCTGATACATCCACTCACTTAGACATCCCCTTTGCATATTGTCATTAAAGCACACAACAGTGATCTTTGTATAGCACAGTAAATTATCTGAATTTGCAACACTTCCTAGTTTTCCAAACAGTATCTGAAGTCAAAAGGGCACTTCATATAAAGATGTTTCCTACTTGTTCTATTTCTGCTCTAACCTGACGCTTGCATGACTTCCTTCCTCTAACTCACATTCTAATTTACTCCAAGCCTTCTTTAGCATTCATGAAAAAAGAGGCTCTACTGCCTCTATATCCAACACTTCAGGATCATTCAGTGCAGAGATATGCCACTGCAGTTATTAATGTTTTCTCATCACTCCGTTCTCAGCTTGTTACTGTCGCTTGTCTTAATATGATTACCATTTCCTAGATTTCATTAATATCAGTGCTCTGGAGCAATTGTAAAAGTACCCACCAAAGGCTCTACTGTCCTTAAAGTGGTCCTTACCAGCCTAGCTACATCCATTCTTCACACTGCATGTCCTCATCCCTGGTTAAAAATGACCGCAAATCAGTTATCTTTTCAGTCAGGCCTAGTGGAATCACTCCACCATCATATGAGGTTGTCTTTAAGGATTCCTTCATGACAAATTTACTTCAGCTTAACTACTCGAAATTCCCACCATTACTCTGGAAATAGGACCCACTGAGAGGATTTCTGTTGCATTCACCTAAGTATAGACTATCTAAGCCTCTACTTAAAGTGTTCAACCTCAACCTATCTACAGGGCTTGTCCCTGATACATGGAGAACAGCCACTGTGACTCCCCTACACAAGGGTGACCCTTCTATAGACTCAGGTAATTATCAGACTTGCCAGCCTTGTATGGAAATCCATGGAATGTCTCATAGCAGAATTCGTGTATGCAAACATAGGCAACGTAACTGATCTAGGCCCCACTCAATCAATTGTCATTTAGACATGCTTAATGTAAATTTCTATACTGTGCAATGAATTGAAAATTAGCTGTCCAACAAATTCCACATTTTGAAAGTTACTAGTAACCCCTCTGAACATAAAATTGTCACTACTGAGTACCATTGGGATCAGTGCAGGGCCCTCACTTACTTGACATTTATTTTTTAGACATTCAAGCCAATATCTGAGGAGTGTGGTTGACTAAGTCTTCTGATGGTTGCAAGCTGGACACTGTTATCCACTTATTCACTGATACTAAACTGCTCCAACAGGGTCTGCAGTATGCACACATACTTGGTTTGCTGAAAATAGCTTCAATGTAAATGTAAAACGTGCACCATAATAGCACTTAGCAAAAAAAATTGTCCTACCTCATGGGGTACCCCTCTTCAAACCAATACAATCATAAAAGACCTTGGTAGTTATGTGGGCAGTTCTCTCTTTTGTTTAAACATAATGTTTCCACCTTAGTCAGGAAATCCTTCTATCAGGTCTAGTTAATTTCCAGAGGAATATCTTCAAGATCCATAGAAGTTATCTTACCACTTCACTCTTCCTCTTATCATACCTGTCATTGAATACAGTGCCCCTTTTGGTATGTACAGATTGAAGCATGTTACCCAATAAGAAAGGCTGCAACAATTTTTTTTAAACAAGGCAGTTATGGTCCTTAAATCCTTCAGCTATCCCAATAGATTACCGCAGCTCTTTTTCTTCTCAGTAGCCTACCAGCTGCACCAAGGTGACCTGTGTCTCACTTTTTCAACCAAGAAAGACCAAATCATATTTGACCTCCTATTTCTTCAGAAAAACAGTGGCTCTACAAACACCCCACTAGGGACCTAAATCTACACCAAAAAATAAACAACATTCATTGCAGCATTATGTTACTAACAGACTATATTTCCAGCCTATGGAATAAGTTACTACTACAGGCCAAGTAAAATACTGATCTGTCTGCCTTTAAGGCTAGTCTTCATGATTAGATGGGTAGACACAAATTCACCCCTGGGTTGTCATGTATGGCCCTGGAAAGAGTAGAGGTGTGTCTACTTATAGATGTATATTGCTATGTATCTTATGCTTCCTGTGGTTCATCGCTAGATATCTTATGGTTCCTGTGACTGGTCACTAGGTATCTTATGTTTCCTGTGATTGGTTGGCTAGTATTGCTCCTAAGTTCCTAAGGCAGTAACTTCTTATTCCCTGAAAAAATACTTTACTATTGTCATCTCCTTTTAACGGTATTATTTATTTAAATGGTTGGCTGTTTGCTTATTGGTGAAGTGCAATTCTACAGAGTTCATTTTGGGTTCAGGCCGAGGGAGGAAAGTTCATTTAAAATAGTATGTTGTATTAAATCATGTACAAGCCAATGCAAGTTTTACAAGTACAGTACAGTCAACAATAAAATGAGTGCAATCAGCTAGATAAGCAGTTTAATAGATGGCATCATTAACTTGTGCCAAACAGCTCTGAGAAATTAATGAGATTTGTGTTTCCACAAAAGCTTTGTATGGTGAATGCCCCCCCCCCCCCCAAGAATATTGCTTCCTTCCATCACTAATGCACTCAGCAGTGACAGCACTGACAAAGGCAGTGCTGCCTTAAATTACTACAGATTCCACCGCCTTTGCTGGAACCAGAATTCATAATCAAAGGTATATCATTCTTAAGGCATGGGTTGGGTTTAGTTCTTCTTGTTTGAAATACATAAAAACTGATGCCTACGTAATAGCTAGTCTTTTCTTTGAAATGTGTTGTGATGATGCATACATCTGTCAGCATACATGTTGTGTCTTGTATTAATTTTATCACTGAAGAATATAATAGGCTGCATGTAAATGCAAGCATGGAAATTATGAAAAGAAACAAGTTTGAAAATAAAGCAGAACAGCCCATGTTGGACAGCGCTCTTTGTCTTTAAAGCTACTTTTTTGCAGGGGTCAACTCCTCCCTGCACCTTGATGTTGGGGCATTTTAAAGCCATTTTTAAGCATAGACAAGCTTATTCCAAACTTACCAGAATACTGGTGACGTGTTAATATCCCAAAGAATGTTATGGTTATGTTATTCGCTTGTACACATCAAGTGTTCACAGGCTGCTTCTGTCCATTAGTGACAAAGATGCCAAACCTAGGGAAAATTTGCATTTTTCCATCCATTGGTCCAAGTTACATTTGAATAGGGTCTGGGATAAGCTTTGCTTTACTGGATGGGAAGCCTGTTCCAGAGAAGGGGGTAACCTTTGAGGCACACACCTGTCCCTCCAATATGTGCTGTTTATGTGCATGAGGTTTAGGTCCTTAGAATTGGTATTTCTGATGCTATTTGTTTTGTGGATGTGCAACAAATTCATCAGAATGGGATCAGAGAATGCCTTGTAGGTTAGGTATAGACTGTCATACAGCAGTCTTTAGGAGAACGAGTGCGGGGATTGGGCTTTGAGGCGGTCTACATAGGACCTATTTAGTCTCTGTATTCTTTTTGTAAGGAACTTCTGTGGTCTTTTAAGCTGCTGCAAGTGCCTAGTCAGGTACATGCTAAAGGGTGTACTGCACTTGATTATTAGTCTGATGAGAGCTAAGTACAGTAGAACAATGTCCTCCTCAGACCTGGATAGGGTGTGCTGCACTTGATTATTAGTCTGATAAGAGCTAAGTACAGTAGAACAATGTCCTTCTCAGACCTGGATAGGGTGTGCTGCACTTGATTATTGGTCTGATAAGAGCTAAGTACAGTAGAACAATGTCCTCCTCAGACCTGGATAGGGTGTGCTGTACTTGATTATTAGTCTGATAAGAGCTAAGTACAGTAGAACAATGTCCTCCTCGGACCTGGATAGGGTGTGCTGCACTTGATTATTGGTCTGATAAGAGCTAAGTACAGTAGAACAATGTCCTCCTCGGACCTGGATAGGGTGTGCTGCACTTGATTATTAGTCTGATAAGAGCTAAGTACAGTAGAACAATGTCCTCCTCAGACCTGGATAGGGTGTGCTGTACTTGATTATTGGTCTGATGAGAGCTAAGTACAGTAGAACAATGTCCTCCTCAGACCTGGATAGGGTGTGCTGCACTTGATTATTGGTCTGATAAGAGCTAAGTACAGTAGAACAATGTCCTCCTCAGACCTGGATAGGGTGTGCTGTACTTGATTATTAGTCTGATGAGAGCTAAGTACAGTAGAACAATGTCCTTCTCGGACCTGGATAGGGTGTGCTGCACTTGATTATTAGTCTGATAAGAGCTAAGTACAGTAGAACAATGTCCTCCTCAGACCTGGATAGGGTGTGCTGCACTTGATTATTAGTCTGATAAGAGCTAAGTACAGTAGAACAATGTCCTTCTCGGACCTGGATAGGGTGTGCTGCACTTGATTATTAGTCTGATGAGAGCTAAGTACAGTAGAACAATGTCCTCCTCAGACCTGGATAGGGTGTGCTGTACTTGATTATTGGTCTGATAAGAGCTAAGTACAGTAGAACAATGTCCTCCTCAGACCTGGATAGGGTGTGCTGCACTTGATTATTGGTCTGATAAGAGCTAAGTACAGTAGAACAATGTCCTCCTCGGACCTGGATAGGGTGTACTGCACTTGATTATTAGTCTGATGAGAGCTAAGTACAGTAGAACAATGTCCTCCTCGGACCTGGATAGGGTGTGCTGCACTTGATTATTAGTCTGATAAGAGCTAAGTACAGTAGAACAATGTCCTCCTCGGACCTGGATAGGGCGTACTGCACTTGATTATTAGTCTGATGAGAGCTAAGTACAGTAGAACAATGTCCTCCTCAGACCTGGATAGGGTGTGCTGCACTTGATTATTAGTCTGATGAGAGCTAAGTACAGTAGAACAATGTCCTCCTCGGACCTGGATAGGGTGTGCTGTACTTGATTATTGGTCTGATAAGAGCTAAGTACAGTAGAACAATGTCCTCCTCGGACCTGGATAGGGTGTGCTGCACTTGATTATTGGTCTGATAAGAGCTAAGTACAGTAGAACAATGTCCTCCTCAGACCTGGATAGGGTGTGCTGCACTTGATTATTAGTCTGATAAGAGCTAAGTACAGTAGAACAATGTCCTCCTCAGACCTGGATAGGGTGTGCTGTACTTGATTATTAGTCTGATGAGAGCTAAGTACAGTAGAACAATGTCCTTCTCGGACCTGGATAGGGTGTGCTGCACTTGATTATTGGTCTGATAAGAGCTAAGTACAGTAGAACAATGTCCTCCTCAGACCTGGATAGGGTGTGCTGTACTTGATTATTAGTCTGATGAGAGCTAAGTACAGTAGAACAATGTCCTTCTCGGACCTGGATAGGGTGTGCTGCACTTGATTATTGGTCTGATGAGAGCTAAGTACAGTAGAACAATGTCCTCCTCGGACCTGGATAGGGTGTGCTGCACTTGATTATTGGTCTGATAAGAGCTAAGTACAGTAGAACAATGTCCTTCTCGGACCTGGATAGGGTGTGCTGCACTTGATTATTAGTCTGATGAGAGCTAAGTACAGTAGAACAATGTCCTCCTCGGACCTGGATAGGGTGTGCTGCACTTGATTATTAGTCTGATAAGAGCTAAGTACAGTAGAACAATGTCCTCCTCAGACCTGGATAGGGTGTGCTGCACTTGATTATTGGTCTGATAAGAGCTAAGTACAGTAGAACAATGTCCTCCTCAGACCTGGATAGGGTGTGCTGCACTTGATTATTGGTCTGATAAGAGCTAAGTACAGTAGAACAATGTCCTCCTCAGACCTGGATAGGGGGTGCTGCACTTGATTATTAGTCTGATAAGAGCTAAGTACAGTAGAACAATGTCCTCCTCAGACCTGGATAGGGTGTGCTGCACTTGATTATTGGTCTGATAAGAGCTAAGTACAGTAGAACAATGTCCTTCTCGGACCTGGATAGGGTGTGCTGCACTTGATTATTAGTCTGATGAGAGCTAAGTACAGTAGAACAATGTCCTCCTCAGACCTGGATAGGGTGTGCTGCACTTGATTATTGGTCTGATAAGAGCTAAGTACAGTAGAACAATGTCCTCCTCGGACCTGGATAGGGTGTGCTGCACTTGATTATTGGTCTGATAAGAGCTAAGTACAGTAGAACAATGTCCTTCTCGGACCTGGATAGGGTGTACTGCACTTGATTATTGGTCTGATAAGAGCTAAGTACAGTAGAACAATGTCCTCCTCAGACCTGGATAGGGTGTGCTGTACTTGATTATTGGTCTGATAAGAGCTAAGTACAGTAGAACAATGTCCTTCTCGGACCTGGATAGGGTGTGCTGCACTTGATTATTGGTCTGATAAGAGCTAAGTACAGTAGAACAATGTCCTCCTCAGACCTGGATAGGGTGTGCTGCACTTGATTATTAGTCTGATAAGAGCTAAGTACAGTAGAACAATGTCCTCCTCAGACCTGGATAGGGTGTGCTGCACTTGATTATTGGTCTGATAAGAGCTAAGTACAGTAGAACAATGTCCTTCTCGGACCTGGATAGGGTGTGCTGCACTTGATTATTAGTCTGATGAGAGCTAAGTACAGTAGAACAATGTCCTCCTCAGACCTGGATAGGGTGTGCTGCACTTGATTATTGGTCTGATAAGAGCTAAGTACAGTAGAACAATGTCCTCCTCGGACCTGGATAGGGTGTGCTGCACTTGATTATTGGTCTGATAAGAGCTAAGTACAGTAGAACAATGTCCTTCTCGGACCTGGATAGGGTGTACTGCACTTGATTATTGGTCTGATAAGAGCTAAGTACAGTAGAACAATGTCCTCCTCAGACCTGGATAGGGTGTGCTGTACTTGATTATTGGTCTGATAAGAGCTAAGTACAGTAGAACAATGTCCTCCTCGGACCTGGATAGGGTGTGCTGCACTTGATTATTGGTCTGATAAGAGCTAAGTACAGTAGAACAATGTCCTCCTCGGACCTGGATAGGGTGTGCTGTACTTGATTATTGGTCTGATAAGAGCTAAGTACAGTAGAACAATGTCCTTCTCAGACCTGGATAGGGTGTGCTGCACTTGATTATTGGTCTGATAAGAGCTAAGTACAGTAGAACAATGTCCTCCTCGGACCTGGATAGGGTGTGCTGCACTTGATTATTGGTCTGATAAGAGCTAAGTACAGTAGAACAATGTCCTCCTCAGACCTGGACAGGGTGTGCTGCACTTGATTATTAGTCTGATAAGAGCTAAGTACAGTAGAACAATGTCCTCCTCAGACCTGGATAGGGTGTGCTGTACTTGATTATTGGTCTGATAAGAGCTAAGTACAGTAGAACAATGTCCTTCTCGGACCTGGATAGGGTGTGCTGTACTTGATTATTAGTCTGATAAGAGCTAAGTACAGTAGAACAATGTCCTCCTCAGACCTGGATAGGGTGTACTGCACTTGATTATTGGTCTGATAAGAGCTAAGTACAGTAGAACAATGTCCTCCTCAGACCTGGATAGGGTGTGCTGTACTTGATTATTGGTCTGATAAGAGCTAAGTACAGTAGAACAATGTCCTCCTCGGACCTGGATAGGGTGTGCTGCACTTGATTATTAGTCTGATAAGAGCTAAGTACAGTAGAACAATGTCCTCCTCAGACCTGGACAGGGTGTGCTGCACTTGATTATTAGTCTGATAAGAGCTAAGTACAGTAGAACAATGTCCTCCTCAGACCTGGATAGGGTGTGCTGTACTTGATTATTGGTCTGATAAGAGCTAAGTACAGTAGAACAATGTCCTCCTCGGACCTGGATAGGGTGTGCTGCACTTGATTATTAGTCTGATAAGAGCTAAGTACAGTAGAACAATGTCCTCCTCAGACCTGGATAGGGTGTGCTGCACTTGATTATTGGTCTGATGAGAGCTAAGTACAGTAGAACAATGTCCTCCTCGGACCTGGATAGGGTGTGCTGCACTTGATTATTAGTCTGATAAGAGCTAAGTACAGTAGAACAATGTCCTCCTCAGACCTGGATAGGGTGTGCTGCACTTGATTATTGGTCTGATAAGAGCTAAGTACAGTAGAACAATGTCCTCCTCGGACCTGGATAGGGTGTGCTGCACTTGATTATTAGTCTGATAAGAGCTAAGTACAGTAGAACAATGTCCTCCTCAGACCTGGATAGGGTGTGCTGCACTTGATTATTAGTCTGATAAGAGCTAAGTACAGTAGAACAATGTCCTCCTCAGACCTGGATAGGGTGTGCTGCACTTGATTATTGGTCTGATAAGAGCTAAGTACAGTAGAACAATGTCCTTCTCGGACCTGGATAGGGTGTGCTGCACTTGATTATTAGTCTGATAAGAGCTAAGTACAGTAGAACAATGTCCTCCTCAGACCTGGATAGGGTGTGCTGCACTTGATTATTGGTCTGATAAGAGCTAAGTACAGTAGAACAATGTCCTCCTCAGACCTGGATAGGGTGTGCTGCACTTGATTATTGGTCTGATAAGAGCTAAGTACAGTAGAACAATGTCCTCCTCGGACCTGGATAGCGTGTGCTGTACTTGATTATTGGTCTGATAAGAGCTAAGTACAGTAGAACAATGTCCTTCTCGGACCTGGATAGGGTGTGCTGCACTTGATTATTAGTCTGATAAGAGCTAAGTACAGTAGAACAATGTCCTCCTCAGACCTGGATAGGGTGTGCTGCACTTGATTATTGGTCTGATAAGAGCTAAGTACAGTAGAACAATGTCCTTCTCGGACCTGGATAGGGTGTGCTGCACTTGATTATTGGTCTGATAAGAGCTAAGTACAGTAGAACAATGTCCTCCTCGGACCTGGATAGGGTGTGCTGCACTTGATTATTGGTCTGATAAGAGCTAAGTACAGTAGAACAATGTCCTCCTCAGACCTGGATAGGGTGTGCTGCACTTGATTATTGGTCTGATAAGAGCTAAGTACAGTAGAACAATGTCCTTCTCGGACCTGGATAGGGTGTACTGCACTTGATTATTAGTCTGATAAGAGCTAAGTACAGTAGAACAATGTCCTCCTCAGACCTGGATAGGGTGTGCTGTACTTGATTATTGGTCTGATAAGAGCTAAGTACAGTAGAACAATGTCCTCCTCGGACCTGGATAGGGTGTGCTGCACTTGATTATTGGTCTGATAAGAGCTAAGTACAGTAGAACAATGTCCTTCTCGGACCTGGATAGGGTGTGCTGCACTTGATTATTGGTCTGATAAGAGCTAAGTACAGTAGAACAATGTCCTTCTCGGACCTGGATAGGGTGTGCTGCACTTGATTATTAGTCTGATAAGAGCTAAGTACAGTAGAACAATGTCCTCCTCGGACCTGGATAGGGTGTGCTGCACTTGATTATTAGTCTGATAAGAGCTAAGTACAGTAGAACAATGTCCTCCTCAGACCTGGATAGGGTGTGCTGCACTTGATTATTGGTCTGATAAGAGCTAAGTACAGTAGAACAATGTCCTCCTCAGACCTGGATAGGGTGTGCTGCACTTGATTATTGGTCTGATAAGAGCTAAGTACAGTAGAACAATGTCCTTCTCGGACCTGGATAGGGTGTGCTGTACTTGATTATTAGTCTGATGAGAGCTAAGTACAGTAGAACAATGTCCTTCTCGGACCTGGATAGGGTGTGCTGCACTTGATTATTAGTCTGATAAGAGCTAAGTACAGTAGAACAATGTCCTCCTCAGACCTGGATAGGGTGTGCTGTACTTGATTATTGGTCTGATAAGAGCTAAGTACAGTAGAACAATGTCCTCCTCGGACCTGGATAGGGTGTGCTGCACTTGATTATTGGTCTGATAAGAGCTAAGTACAGTAGAACAATGTCCTCCTTGGACCTGGATAGGGTGTGCTGCACTTGATTATTGGTCTGATAAGAGCTAAGTACAGTAGAACAATGTCCTCCTCAGACCTGGATAGGGTGTGCTGCACTTGATTATTAGTCTGATAAGAGCTAAGTACAGTAGAACAATGTCCTCCTCAGACCTGGATAGGGTGTGCTGCACTTGATTATTGGTCTGATAAGAGCTAAGTACAGTAGAACAATGTCCTTCTCGGACCTGGATAGGGTGTGCTGCACTTGATTATTAGTCTGATGAGAGCTAAGTACAGTAGAACAATGTCCTCCTCAGACCTGGATAGGGTGTGCTGCACTTGATTATTGGTCTGATAAGAGCTAAGTACAGTAGAACAATGTCCTCCTCGGACCTGGATAGGGTGTGCTGCACTTGATTATTGGTCTGATAAGAGCTAAGTACAGTAGAACAATGTCCTTCTCGGACCTGGATAGGGTGTACTGCACTTGATTATTGGTCTGATAAGAGCTAAGTACAGTAGAACAATGTCCTCCTCAGACCTGGATAGGGTGTGCTGTACTTGATTATTGGTCTGATAAGAGCTAAGTACAGTAGAACAATGTCCTTCTCGGACCTGGATAGGGTGTGCTGCACTTGATTATTGGTCTGATAAGAGCTAAGTACAGTAGAACAATGTCCTCCTCAGACCTGGATAGGGTGTGCTGCACTTGATTATTAGTCTGATAAGAGCTAAGTACAGTAGAACAATGTCCTCCTCAGACCTGGATAGGGTGTGCTGCACTTGATTATTGGTCTGATAAGAGCTAAGTACAGTAGAACAATGTCCTTCTCGGACCTGGATAGGGTGTGCTGCACTTGATTATTAGTCTGATGAGAGCTAAGTACAGTAGAACAATGTCCTCCTCAGACCTGGATAGGGTGTGCTGCACTTGATTATTGGTCTGATAAGAGCTAAGTACAGTAGAACAATGTCCTCCTCGGACCTGGATAGGGTGTGCTGCACTTGATTATTGGTCTGATAAGAGCTAAGTACAGTAGAACAATGTCCTTCTCGGACCTGGATAGGGTGTACTGCACTTGATTATTGGTCTGATAAGAGCTAAGTACAGTAGAACAATGTCCTCCTCAGACCTGGATAGGGTGTGCTGTACTTGATTATTGGTCTGATAAGAGCTAAGTACAGTAGAACAATGTCCTCCTCGGACCTGGATAGGGTGTGCTGCACTTGATTATTGGTCTGATAAGAGCTAAGTACAGTAGAACAATGTCCTCCTCGGACCTGGATAGGGTGTGCTGTACTTGATTATTGGTCTGATAAGAGCTAAGTACAGTAGAACAATGTCCTTCTCAGACCTGGATAGGGTGTGCTGCACTTGATTATTGGTCTGATAAGAGCTAAGTACAGTAGAACAATGTCCTCCTCGGACCTGGATAGGGTGTGCTGCACTTGATTATTGGTCTGATAAGAGCTAAGTACAGTAGAACAATGTCCTCCTCAGACCTGGACAGGGTGTGCTGCACTTGATTATTAGTCTGATAAGAGCTAAGTACAGTAGAACAATGTCCTCCTCAGACCTGGATAGGGTGTGCTGTACTTGATTATTGGTCTGATAAGAGCTAAGTACAGTAGAACAATGTCCTTCTCGGACCTGGATAGGGTGTGCTGTACTTGATTATTAGTCTGATAAGAGCTAAGTACAGTAGAACAATGTCCTCCTCAGACCTGGATAGGGTGTACTGCACTTGATTATTGGTCTGATAAGAGCTAAGTACAGTAGAACAATGTCCTCCTCAGACCTGGATAGGGTGTGCTGTACTTGATTATTGGTCTGATAAGAGCTAAGTACAGTAGAACAATGTCCTCCTCGGACCTGGATAGGGTGTGCTGCACTTGATTATTAGTCTGATAAGAGCTAAGTACAGTAGAACAATGTCCTCCTCAGACCTGGACAGGGTGTGCTGCACTTGATTATTAGTCTGATAAGAGCTAAGTACAGTAGAACAATGTCCTCCTCAGACCTGGATAGGGTGTGCTGTACTTGATTATTGGTCTGATAAGAGCTAAGTACAGTAGAACAATGTCCTCCTCGGACCTGGATAGGGTGTGCTGCACTTGATTATTAGTCTGATAAGAGCTAAGTACAGTAGAACAATGTCCTCCTCAGACCTGGATAGGGTGTGCTGCACTTGATTATTGGTCTGATGAGAGCTAAGTACAGTAGAACAATGTCCTCCTCGGACCTGGATAGGGTGTGCTGCACTTGATTATTAGTCTGATAAGAGCTAAGTACAGTAGAACAATGTCCTCCTCAGACCTGGATAGGGTGTGCTGCACTTGATTATTGGTCTGATAAGAGCTAAGTACAGTAGAACAATGTCCTCCTCGGACCTGGATAGGGTGTGCTGCACTTGATTATTAGTCTGATAAGAGCTAAGTACAGTAGAACAATGTCCTCCTCAGACCTGGATAGGGTGTGCTGCACTTGATTATTAGTCTGATAAGAGCTAAGTACAGTAGAACAATGTCCTCCTCAGACCTGGATAGGGTGTGCTGCACTTGATTATTGGTCTGATAAGAGCTAAGTACAGTAGAACAATGTCCTTCTCGGACCTGGATAGGGTGTGCTGCACTTGATTATTAGTCTGATAAGAGCTAAGTACAGTAGAACAATGTCCTCCTCGGACCTGGATAGGGTGTGCTGCACTTGATTATTGGTCTGATAAGAGCTAAGTACAGTAGAACAATGTCCTCCTCAGACCTGGATAGGGTGTGCTGCACTTGATTATTGGTCTGATAAGAGCTAAGTACAGTAGAACAATGTCCTCCTCGGACCTGGATAGCGTGTGCTGTACTTGATTATTGGTCTGATAAGAGCTAAGTACAGTAGAACAATGTCCTTCTCGGACCTGGATAGGGTGTGCTGCACTTGATTATTAGTCTGATAAGAGCTAAGTACAGTAGAACAATGTCCTCCTCAGACCTGGATAGGGTGTGCTGCACTTGATTATTGGTCTGATAAGAGCTAAGTACAGTAGAACAATGTCCTTCTCGGACCTGGATAGGGTGTGCTGCACTTGATTATTGGTCTGATAAGAGCTAAGTACAGTAGAACAATGTCCTCCTCGGACCTGGATAGGGTGTGCTGCACTTGATTATTGGTCTGATAAGAGCTAAGTACAGTAGAACAATGTCCTCCTCAGACCTGGATAGGGTGTGCTGCACTTGATTATTGGTCTGATAAGAGCTAAGTACAGTAGAACAATGTCCTTCTCGGACCTGGATAGGGTGTACTGCACTTGATTATTAGTCTGATAAGAGCTAAGTACAGTAGAACAATGTCCTCCTCAGACCTGGATAGGGTGTGCTGTACTTGATTATTGGTCTGATAAGAGCTAAGTACAGTAGAACAATGTCCTCCTCGGACCTGGATAGGTGTGCTGCACTTGATTATTGGTCTGATAAGAGCTAAGTACAGTAGAACAATGTCCTTCTCGGACCTGGATAGGGTGTGCTGCACTTGATTATTGGTCTGATAAGAGCTAAGTACAGTAGAACAATGTCCTTCTCGGACCTGGATAGGGTGTGCTGCACTTGATTATTAGTCTGATAAGAGCTAAGTACAGTAGAACAATGTCCTCCTCGGACCTGGATAGGGTGTGCTGCACTTGATTATTAGTCTGATAAGAGCTAAGTACAGTAGAACAATGTCCTCCTCAGACCTGGATAGGGTGTGCTGCACTTGATTATTGGTCTGATAAGAGCTAAGTACAGTAGAACAATGTCCTCCTCAGACCTGGATAGGGTGTGCTGCACTTGATTATTGGTCTGATAAGAGCTAAGTACAGTAGAACAATGTCCTTCTCGGACCTGGATAGGGTGTGCTGTACTTGATTATTAGTCTGATGAGAGCTAAGTACAGTAGAACAATGTCCTTCTCGGACCTGGATAGGGTGTGCTGCACTTGATTATTAGTCTGATAAGAGCTAAGTACAGTAGAACAATGTCCTCCTCAGACCTGGATAGGGTGTGCTGTACTTGATTATTGGTCTGATAAGAGCTAAGTACAGTAGAACAATGTCCTCCTCGGACCTGGATAGGGTGTGCTGCACTTGATTATTGGTCTGATAAGAGCTAAGTACAGTAGAACAATGTCCTCCTTGGACCTGGATACCATTCTCTTACTTATAAGTTGTGCAGTGTAGAATGATTTTCTTACTGCAGTAGTCATGTGGTTGTCATACAGTCATAGATAAGTACTAGGCTAACTGCCCCCTTTGCCCATTTTAAGCCTAGCCAATTTCCCCTATAACCAAAAGTTTGATTCAAACCATGTGCCTCATAGCTGTGAGGTGAATACTTTAACCACTATGACCACTCCACCCTACCATGTCAACATGCATTCTCAGGTCCATGATCACTGGGTCTACTTTAAGGGATGTATTATCAGTGTGATAATTTGCAGGGGTAGCTGTCTTTTCAGAGGCTACTATTATGCATTTTTTGCATTAAGTTTTAGTCTATGGCTCTGGCACTAGTTATTTGCCTATGGCAGGCCCTCTTGAAGGGTAACTGTGTTTTTAAGGTTAAGAGTGACCATGCCTAGTTTGCAGTCATCTGGAAAACTTGGTCAACTAAGTGTGGCTGTACCATAGACTGCTGCCACTATGTTCCCATTTAGGGGTATCCTATGGTATCTTTGGGCTCATTGCCTGCCTGCCACTCACCCTTCATGACCTGTCTGCCACTCCCCTTTCATGGTCTGACTACCACTCCACTTCATGACCTACCTGCCACTCCCCTTTCATGGCCTCTCTCCCACTCCCCTTTCATGGTCTGTTTGAACCTCCCAGCGATTATTAGGTACATGATTTCACTGAGTTGGTGTTCAGAGCATTGTTTTACTCTATTGGTGATGCACTGAGTTAGGACTGATGAACTGATGATTTTATCTATGAATTACAGATCTGCCACTCCTGCAACCAAGGCACTATTTGTTGTTGCCTCTTGTACATAGCATATAGTTTGTCTTGGAAATTGGCTGTGACTGTTCTACATTCATTCCACTAGAAATGTATGTGTCTTTTAGAAGCAAAGAATCAGTTAACACTTAATACTGCTTTAGCATATGCCACACATACATGCTCAAACACACGCACATATGTGCACTCTCAGACATACACATATGTACACACACAAAGAAAAAATAAGTTTATTTTTACCTTAAACTTCTACTTCAGAAGAGAAGAAGTGAAACTAAAAATGAGGCTGGGTTTCTTTAAACATACAATAGGCGTATGCTACATCAAAAGTTAAATAAATCAAAACTAAAATAATATGCTTAAAACATATTTTCTAATTCTTTATATTAAATGTAAAACTGTAATGAATTCTGCAAAGTCTAAATATTTTAAGCCTTGTTTGTTTGGCTAGACTGCAAGACACCAGAATGTAAAATACAAACCAGTAGTTGTAAAGAATTATAAAAATCTAAAACTGAAAATGCATTAGTTCTTAGTAATTAATTTAGAAGTTAATGAAGTAAGAAGTAAATAAAAGGACAGGAATAGTACATATTTGATATATATGTAACTGCTGTACACGAGCTATAAATAAAGCTGTAAAGTCTAAAAATCGCTATCTTTGCACCATCAACTTGCCTGCAAGATGCTAGAATTTGAACTGCAATGCTGCAATTGTGAATAATTCCAGCCCAACAAATTATAAATCAACAAGTTCTTAGTAAGAAATTACTTCAAAACTCAACAAAAATAGTTAACTATAAAAAAAAAAAAAAAAACAGATAGCTCATCTCAGCTGAAGCTACAGAACCTTTAGCAGCACTTTTATGCATGATCAACTTCCAAACCCCAAACAGGTTCATAGGTTGGTACTAGGCTATCAGCCCTAGGGCCTATACAAGCCTAGCCATAACAATTCCCTGGCTATTTCTTCCAACATTATTTACTTTCCTGGACCCCTGTCTAGCACGGCGACTGACGTGATCCCTGGGGTGAATTTCCTTTCTCCCATCCAATCATCAAGGTTTCTCTTGAAGAGGTCCAAAGAGGCACTCTGCTTTACATGTATGGGCAATCTATTCCAGAGTCTGGGGAGTCTCTGGGTCAGAAATCTGAACTCCACTACCAAAGGACTATACCACACAAAAGTAATATCTTTTTGCAAGTGGTCTCACCCCCTGCACTCTTCATCTGAGGAGCTTTGACTTCATTTATTTAAAGTGATTTTCTGATGTTAGGATGTACATTGGAGGTTTGACGAGTAAATGCTGCAGTGCATTTTTACACTTGTCTATATTTATGTATTTGGGCCATTTTTAATAAAAAGCTTTATAAACCTTTTGTTAAATGGGCGGCCGCTGTGGTGCAGTGGTTAGAGTTGCCGCCTCACAGCAAGAGGTTCTCTGGTTCGATTCTCAGCTGCAGTGCCTTCTGTGGGGAGTGTGCATGTCTTCCTTGTGGTTGTGTGGATTTCCTCCGGGTGCTCCAGTTTCCTGCCACATCCCAAAGACATGCTGTAGGTGGATTGGACACTCTCAGTTGGCCCTAGATGTGAGTGTGTGCCTCCTGTGGTAGGTTGGGTGCCAGGCTGGCAACCCAGCACTGTAAAACTTCACTGCCAATCATTCTGTGTATCGTTGTTCTGCTGTGGAGACCCCTAACTGGGATAATCTGAAAGGAGATGATGATAAACTTTTTGTTAAACATGGCCAAATAAATTTAGCATTTCTGCTGTGATGTTACCTAGGAGTAATGGGTCTTGTGTTCATATACTTTAATGAGGCACCTTTGTGCATGCGTGGTGATGTGACCTTTAGTCTATGAAAGCAACACATGGTTTTCCTACAATAAAAGCATTATGGTTAAAGTTTTCTGTTTTTCCTCGGTGACATTGGTGTATGGAAATCATATTTTACAAAAGTGTTTTTCTTGTTGAAATGCAACAAGGAAATGCTCCTAATGCATATAGGTACTGTTTGGCG
This sequence comes from Protopterus annectens, assembly GCF_019279795.1. Taxonomy (NCBI): domain Eukaryota; kingdom Metazoa; phylum Chordata; order Ceratodontiformes; family Protopteridae; genus Protopterus; species Protopterus annectens. The sequence continues at coordinate 141,682,365 of NC_056747.1, forward strand.
TTGTTTCATCACATGTGGTGGTACAGAGGTAAAAGTAAGAAAATTTTGAAAAATCACTTTAAATATACCAATCCTGTTTTCATACAGTCACAAGCAAGGGAGAAAAAAAACTTTCTGTGCTGAACATAGCATCTGCAAGGTAATGCTGCTGCTCCTGGTACACTCACCCCCCCCCCCCCCCCAGGAAAGAATGAGCTGTGGGGATGAACAAGTCAATAGAGTAGTTGTGTGCGAGGGAGAGAGCAAATTGGTAAAGATGCAGAGTGGTCCTAGCTACAGAGAACTCAGAAAAGCGACTACTTTCTGGATTTAAGTATCTTTGCTGTTTTTTTACTTGGAATAGATTCTGTAGCTTAACCTGAGCAAGCTTAAACTTTTTTTTTAGCTGTTTGCTGCATTATTTTAAAATCTGCACTTAAAGTTACTTTTTACTCGAATTTGATCGAAAGTTTGTTTGTCTGTTTGTTTAATTTAACTGTTGAGGCTGCCCACTAAAGTGTGCTAGCCTGTGTAACTGATTTATCACTGTTTCTGCATTTTCTGTGTGTTTCTATCAAAAAACCAAAAAAATAATCCTTGTTTTCCCGCCTCTCCTCGACTAGTTTAGACCAGTTTACAGGCATTGCTGTATTCTGGGCTGTGGTGTAGTTCCTGTGTTGTCCATTACCTTACTTGGATAGAAGGAAGTTTCTTTGCTTACCAGTGGGAGTGGGGAGCCTTGAGCGGCCTACCTGTCCCTGTAGGAAGTGACCTCAGCACAAGAGCTGTAGTAATTGGTTGTTTTGGACCATTTCTAGCTCTTTTGTAGTTCCCTGTTTAAAATCCGCGTTTGCACGACTTTGCGCATAGCGCAGCGCCAGTTAAACTTCTTCTGGCTCCGCCAAGTCTGCTCTTCAAATTTTCCCTTAAGGAAGCTCTACTCTTAGTATAATCAGACTACTCGCTATATTATAAGCCTAGCACTTGTTCTCAAAACTTCACTACTAAGTAAGCACTACATCCACCTACCACCCCTGTGAATACCCACTTCCCTTAAAGGCACAGCACTCTTTTATACTGTTCTAGCATGTCGAGTGGTAGAGTACTGGCGTCCTCTCCAGTTCAGCTGGTTAATCTGGGTATCTTGAGACAATGCTACAATTGTCTCATGTACACAGACAACCCTCTCCTCCTCCCAACAAACACAAATACATGTGAGAGATGCAACTATATAGCCAAACTGGAAGCTGAACTCTCTCAACTCAGGGCTGGCATGACTAGACAGGAGGAGATGGTAACCACACATACAGCAAACCCAGTCCCACATAGACCTATCACAACTGCAAACCAAACACATAAAAACACAAAGACATACTCGGAGGCTCTAATAAAAAACTTACCAAAAACAACAGAGGCTCCCAAAGCAGACATCCAAAAATCCACCACCTCAAAACAAAACACATGCAACACATACTTCAATAAATCAGTGTGTCAACCAATCACAGCCCTTAAGGCCAAGCACCATGCCTGATACACTAGTAATAGGTGACTCTATAGTCAGACGCACTGATGTCCCGCTTACCAGGCTGAACAAGGAGATGGTGACTGTGAGCTGCCTATCAGGAGCTAGGATCCGCCACATAACACCCGCACTCAGGTCACTCCAAAGCAAGTACAAATATGACTCCGTCATTGTCCATGCTGGCGTGAATGACCTGAGACATACCTCCCTGGACTACATGAAAAGAGACATAGAGGAGCTCTCTAATTATGTAGCCCAGGCTGGTATGACCCTGACCCTGAGCAGCATCTTGCCCTCACCAAGAATGATGCCACAATACAAAGACAAGATGATCAGCTTTAATAATTGGCTCAATTACTGGTGTCATTCTAAGGGGATCCAATGTCTGTCTGACTGGGATGACATGTTGGACAAGCCACGCTGCTTCGCAAGGGACGGCTTGCACCTGTCACCACTGGGCTTCCGGATATTGGCCAAGGCTCTTGCCACCCCCATAGTGCCTTTTTTAGGCAAGGTTCAAAAGACAAACCCACCTCCTTAGAAAACAAAAATGAAAAAAAATTAAGGGTAATGCTGCTCAACGCCAGAAGTCTAAATCTCAAGATGCAGGCACTCGATGCACTCCTCAGTATGGAGAACATCGACGTCTGTGCAGTAACTGAAACCTGGTTCAAGGCTCCTGAGAGCACCCCAGTGCTACCAGGCTATACCTCATATCATGCTTTTCGGCCCCAAAACCCAGGCCGAACCACAATGTTAGGGGGAGTGTCCATATTCATCAAGGACACCCACACCTCCAGGTTAGTAGCAACACATGAAGCATCAGAGACCATACAGGTGCAACTAACCATAGGCAAAACTGCTATACAACTGGTAGCATGTTACAGACCACCCTCCCAATCTCAGGAACCCCACTCAGCCTTCCTGAAGACATTGGAGGATATGAATGTATCACAAAATACCATCATACTGGGAGACTTCAACTACCCAAACATAGATTGGGTACATTATTCTAGCCCTAACACCCTAGCCCAAAGGTTCCTGGAATTCATAAATTCAAATGCACTGGAACAACTAGTCACCTCTCCCACTAAGGGAGATAATATACTAGACCTGATCATCACAAACATGGGGACAAAATGCTCCACACCAGAGGTATACCCCTCACTAGTGAGATCTGACCACAAACTAATCACCCTGGATATACATATCCCACCTCCACCCGCAGCACAAAAGATCACAGTGAAAACTTCTCAAAAGCAGACTTCACTCTTCTTAAGACTGAGATGGTATCCTTTAAGCCCACTGGGCCAGTGGATACCACATCCCACAATGCCGAATCCTTCACAAATGCTTTCTATGGACATCTCCAAGAATGCATGGATCATGCAATCCCAAATAAATCCAAGTCCCTCTCCACCAAAGGCAAGCGTCCTGTCTGGTGGACCTCAGCCATTAACAAATTGTATAACAAAAGAAGGAAGCTACTGCACGACAGAGCAAAATCCCATAAAGGGAAGACATCTCTGATCAACATTAGCAGAAAACTACGTTCTCTCATAAAAACATCCAAGGCCAACTTTGAGAGAAAAATCACTAAGGACACTAAAGATAACCACAAAGCCGCCTTCAGCTATGTTAGAAACCTGGGCGGAAACCCTCAGATATGCTCAGATTTAATTCTCAACAACAAAAAATACACTGAACCCACAGATATTGCCCACATTCTGGCTGACAGGTTCAGTGCAAATTTCTCCCCTCCCTCACCCCCAAAAGAAGAAATACTTATCCCAGCTGAATGTAATCTCCCTGTCATCTCAGATGTCCAAGTGAGAACCGCCCTCAACAAAGCTAAAAACACAGCATCAATGGGACCTGACGGCATCCCGGGTTGCGTGCTACGTGAACTCCAAGAGTAGCTAAACCTGCACATAAAAAATGCTATTTAACCTTAGCCTTACTACAGGATATGTACCTGAACACTGGTGTACAGCAACAGTGGTCTCACTCCACAAGGGGGGTACCTCTACAGAGCCTGGGAACTACCGCCCCATAAGCTTAACCAGCCTGGTCTGCAAAGCTATGGAAAGAATCATTATGGAACTCATAAACAAAGACATAGGGGACCTACAGACACTTGACCCCAGCCAGTTTGGCTTTGTAAAGGGCAGATCCTGCCTTTTGAATCTGGTTGACTTTTTCGAAACAGTCACTAGAGCCATTGATGAGGGCAAAGCAGTCCATACAGCCTACCTGGACTTGGCTAAGGCCTTCGACACAATACCCCACTCAGGCATCATAGATAAGCTCACCAGCTTAAACGTAAACCCTTATGTCACTAGATGGGTTGCAAACTGGCTAAAGGACAGAACCCATAAAGTTAAAATCGCTGGAGCAATGTCAGACTCAAAGCCAGTCACAAGTGGTGTCCCACAGGGATCTGTCCTGGGACCCCTGTTGTTCGGCATTTATTTCTCAGATGTTAAAGCAAACATGGGAGGGTTGTGGCTGACAAAGTTCGCAGATGACTGCAAACTAGGCGCCATAGTCGATACACCAGCGGACACATACATCCTACAAAAGGCCTCACAGAAACGGACAACTGGTGCCGGAGTCATGGCCTTAAACTAAATGCCAAAAATGTATAGTCATCCCCTTTGGGAAAAACAAAGTACCCACAAATTATCATATAGACAGCAACCCACTGAGTACGGAAAAAGTAATCAGAGACCTAGGGACCCAAGTCGACAGCGACCTCTCATTTGACACCCACGTTGCCAAAGTGGTTAGAAAAACATTCTACCTTGCACACCTCATCATGAAGGGATTCACATCCAGATCCAAGGATGTCATTGTACCCCTATACTCCTCCCTCATCAGACCCATGATTGAGTACAATGCCCCATTTGGTATGTACCTCACTCTGCATTTGCAACAGCTGGGGAGACCACAAAAGTACCTCACCAAGAGGATCAAGGGTCTCCAACATATGTCTTATTCTGCCAGACTAAAGAAACTCCAGCTCTATTCAGTAGCATACCGCCTCCTCAGAGGTGATCTCTGCCTGACGTACATGGCCATGTCCAATCAGGATCTGATGGACATGCTCCACCTCAAAAAATCCAAATCCATCAGGACCACGAGAGCTAAAGACTTAAACCTCAGCACAAGTATGAATAGGACATGCTGGAGGGATAGATTCATAACCCAGAGGCTTCCCATGCTTTGGAACAAGATCCCAGTTCATGTTAGGCAGAGCCCCTCACTGACTCTCTTCAAAGGAAATCTTGATGAGTGGATGGGAGATCGTAAGTTTACCCCAGGGGTCACATCTGTGTCACTGCTAGACAGGGGCACAGTAAACTAATTGTTATATCAGAGGGCCTTCATTGTGTCACTACAAGACAGAGGCACAGTATTCTAAATCTATTCTGTGCATTTTTGTGCATTTTTTGTACCATTTTATGGGGTGGCGAAAGCCACATCACTATGGCTAGGCTTACAAATGCCCCAGGGCAGATAGCCTAGTACTAAACTATGAAACTATGAGGATGGAAGCAAAAAAAAAGTTTGCATGTATTAAAAAATATATATTGAATTGTGTCAAATGCTGGCAGAATTTTATGCAATTTTAGGCTAAATTTAACAAAAGCCTGCACTGTCCCACATATAGATCCAGGGTGGTGCCATTTAGAAAAATATTACCATGCTCATGTGAACAGACTCTGGCATATTAGGACAATGTAGGTAAGGGAAGTCGGCAAGCCAATTCTGTAACTTCAGGATAAGGATTGGTTCTAAGAGCTGGGTCAGTTGGGCTCGGGTGTGAAGTGGGGCTGGGTGAGCTTCTGAATGAAGAAAACTCCACAGAAGCTGCAGTGCACCAGAAATGACATACAGTGAGAGAAGAACGGGAGCCCACCCTAGAAGAAGTAAGAAGAGCACTAAGGAAAATAAAATCAGGGAAAGCAGCAGGCTGAGATGAGGTCACGGTAGACATGATAAAGATGCTGGGTAAGATGGGGAGAAATGGCTCCTGAGGGTACTCATAGCAGTGTGGAGAGAAAGACGTATCCCAGGTGACTGGAGAATAAGCATTCTTATGCCAGTGTACAAGAACAAAGGAGACATAACTCTGGGAAGTACAGAGGCATCAAACTCCTATCACATTACATGAAAGTTCTGGAGAGGGTGACTGATAAATGGATACGCAGAGTAGTAGAATGTAATATGGGAGATCAGCAGTTAGATTCAGATCAGGACAACTGAACTAATTTGTGCAGTGAGACAGATAGCTGAGAAGCTAGAGATGAGGAAAGAGTCCAAATGGACATCCCTAGACTTGGAGAAAGCATATGACAAGGTCTAAAGAATGCTGATCTGGGCAGTACTATGGTGGTTTGAAGTCTCAGAAACATTGGTAGAATTAGTGCAGGCTATGTACAAGGACCCAGTAGTATGAATAGTGTTCGGCCTCACAGAGGGGTTCCCAGTGGGAGTAGATGTGCACCAGGGTTCAACTCTGAGCCCACTACTGTTCGTACTGGTGATGAACTGCATTAGCAAACAGATCAACAAAGCTGCTGTATGCAAACGATGTGGCATTACAGGCAGACTCTGAGCAAGAACTTCAGCAAAGGGATGAGGGAATGGAATGCAAAACTGAAGGCACATGGGATGAATCTGAGTGCAGATAAGATGGTGGTAATGGCAGCAAACTGGGGAAATCAGAAGAAGCATTGAAATAGAAAAGAAGATAGTGGAACAAGTAAATAGCTTCAAGTATCTGGGAGGGGTGGTTGAGGAGAAGGGAAGTCTGAATGAAGAGGTGAAAACTAGATTTAGAGGGGCTGCAGCCAACTGGCATAGAGTCTCATGTGTAGTTTATGACAGAAGAATGCCAAAGAAGCTTACAAGTAAGGTGTATGAGACAGTGGTGTGACCAGTGCTACTGTATGGTATAGAAACCTGGGCAGTAAAGGCATAGCAGATGAAGAAGCTAGAGGTCATGGAAATGAAGTACCTGAGAAGGCTGGTTGGATGCACACTGTGGGACAGATAAAGAAATGAGGACATAAGAGCAGACACCAAAGTAGCTCCAATTGCAGAAAAGAAAAAAGAGAACAGATTATGGTTGTTAGGACTTATGTACAGAAAAGCAGAAGACAATCTGGTGAAGATTTGGGACAGACAGGAAGAAGGTAAGATGAAACGAGGACGTCCAGCAAGGAGGTGGATGGATTATGTGAAAGAGGATCTGTGACAGTCAGACATGAGTGTTGAAGAAGGTAAGAGTGTAACACTGAATTGAGAGAGATGGTGACTGTCAACATGATACCCCAACCTCATGCAGAAAATGGGAAAAGGGGTGGCTGCTGCTGCTGATGATGTCCATGTCCAGATTGCTAACCTTATAGAACAAGGTTACAAGATTCCTACCCCTTTATGGGTAATAATAGCAGATCTAGATCCTCAGCCTTATTGGGTTATGCTACAAGATCCAGATAATGGCCTTGATATTCTAGATCTTGATCTCCACCTCTGGTAAGCAGGGGTGCTTGAAGCTGCTGAAGGCTGCAGGGGCAGAAGGCAAAAGGGGCACTTAGTAATCTGAAGGGGCATTTTTTTTTAGCTGTCTACTACCATAACAGAAGCATATCCATGACACAAGATGTATATAGTGTAAGTAAGAGTTACATTTGGAATGACTGCACAAAAATTTCGTAGAAAAGTACAAATGAAGCTAAAGTTACACCTGCATGGTATGTGTTTCTGCAGCCATATATTCAAAAGTTGGAGAGGAAAGTGCAGTAGTGCTGTACCATACTTACCCCTGCCACAGAGCAAGCAGACAATACAAATGAGTGGTGGGAAGCTGTTAAACACAGCTGTTAAACCCTTCAGTCAGACTTTAGAAAAAAGATCCATATGAAGCATCTAACAGCTTGCTACGGCTGAGTGCTGTTAATGCACTAGTGTGTGACTAGAGCTTAATAGTAGTAAGAGGTACTTAAGAAAAGCTTGTTAAGAATCTTTCCAATATCAAAACATGCTTTTCTCCAAGTTAGAGCATAATCACAGTGATACATACAAGTCATTATCTTGCAAGAATAAATCATAAAATACATCACAGAATATCTAGACCCAGGCAGCATCCACAACTCAGGATGTAGAAGTGAAGTTTGACACAGGCTTCTTGAGGGCTTCTGCCCCAGATGTTCCTGTTTTACAACTGGCAATACTCAGAGGTGTGCACAGAGGGTTTCTATAGCCTGTGTTTGTGGGAAGTGGGGGCTGGGAGCAGTCAGATTATTATTTCTTAAATTCTTCTTGTAATCATACCTCAGAGGTGTGCACAGAAGATCACTGTGGTTTTTGTGGGGCTCTGACAGTGTGGGCATTGTTTAACCTTTCACACAGTCATACCTCACAAGTATGCATACAACATCACTATAACTTACATAGGGCAGTGTACTGTCTGTGAGTAACAGGCTGGAATACATTATTGTGATCACTTTTTTTCTCTTTTCTGGCAATCACATACCAGAAGTGTACATGCAAATGGCTACATTAGGGAGTTAATAGTAAGTTGACATATTGTGGATAAACAGCTGTGATCAATAAGTTAAATATGCTACTGTACTCTGGTTGTCAGATGGATGCACAGATGGTAGCTGTCTTTTAGGGTGGGGGGTAAAGAGGCAAACTCTATGATGTGTGTCACCAGCAACTTGAAATAATATGACCGACATTTATTAATTCTTTTCATCCCAATGTAACATCAGAGCGATACTCAGAAGTTGACTGTCTCTTCTTTTTTTTTGTCAGGGAGATAGACGCTATTCTAAGATATGGCTCATATATCTTTGCAAGCCTTTATCCTAGTTTATTAGGAACTACATTTTTGTCATCTTTGATCATTAAGCCTTGGGCAGAGCTTATTTCTTCCTTGAAAAAAAAAAACAAAAGACTGAGTTTCTTTAGTTAGTTGTGATTTTTGTCCATGCCGTAATTGTAAAACAAGGCTGGGGGGCTCTTAAAATGTACCTCACAGCATGTCGAATCTATTGACTTTTGAGGACCAGGCCTAATTTTATTATTTTTTGAACACGTATTACTCTGCAGTCTTGGCTGTTAAGGGAGTAATGAAAGGATGCAACAAGAAAATGAAGAGTAAGAAGGATTTTTTTCCTTTTTTTAACCACAATTTTTGTTTAGGCCATCTTTATCTCAAAAGGTTTGAAAAAAAGGTCTAAAATGCAACTCAGAGCATCTAGAACCCACTGGCTTCTATGGGGAGGAGGCCTGAGACCTCTGGCTTAATTTGATCATGTAATTCTCATTTATTATGGTGTAATGGACAGTTAGGATATATTGAAAAAATGCTTAAAAAATTTGATGTGTACAACAAAGTATGAGGAAAATTTAGATAGGTGGAAAGTAGGGGGCATACTGGGGAGACAATGGACAACATGAGGCCAATGGAGTCCTTTAGCAAGGGTTTCCTTTTACCATATTCAGTACTGTCAGGGACTGCCCCATTTAAGTATATCACACAGCTTATCAACAAAGTCTGTTACTCCCCATAAAATATTTCATAACACTGAAATACCTATATGTCTGGTTTAGTCAGATTTCTGGTAAACGACAATCATTTTAATTGTATCTTTATTTACTATATATATCATATACCTGGTTGCATAATAGTGCTAAACATGCCCTTGCAGACACTTCTCAAGTTGTGTGACTTACACCCAGCTACTGTTTTTTTTCCCTGATGAGTGCCACATTGCAGTTGTGATGCCCCATTATAATAATGACCTTACAACTGACCTTGGCCTCATCTGTAAAACCATAGGGTCTATATTAGATCAGCAAATGCTTAAAAAAGCGAATGCTGATTGATCGACCTTATGTAAGCGAAAGCTTAAATCTCGAACTGTCAGATCAGCGATTTTTTTTTCCCTAGGATCCAAAACAAATACACACAACACAAGCACACCAAACAAACAGAAATCCACACACACACACACACACCTAAAATCTGACACCTAACCCTGCACTAAAGTATGCACACACCACTAACTATCCACTTACCTTAACTCAAACCCTAACATCCGTCACTATCGCACACTCATCTCACTCGCTCCCTAACCCTAACTCACCTAAACCCGCCCTAACCCTCACGTCCACACAATCGCACACATACCTAACCCGTGCCCTAATCCTAACTCACCTAACCCACCCTAACACTCACATCCACACAATCGTACACTTACCTGAACCCGACCCGTAACTTTCCACCACAGCACTGAAAATACCGAAGCAACAGAAACGGACAACCGAATTCTTTCCCTAGGAAAAAATTCGAGTTTCTGTTGCTTCGATATTTTTAACTTTCGCTAAAATAAGGTCGATCAATCAGCATTCGCTTGTTTAAGCGTTCGCTGATCTAATATAGATCCAAATCATAGGGTGTATCATAGCTAACCTCATAAACTTTGAAATCAAGACTCTTGTTTGACTTGTCCTCCAACATTTTGTCTTTGTGAAGGTAGATCTTGTTTAGTTAACCTGGTAAACATCTTCAAAAGAGATAGAGAGGCTGTAAATGGTGGCCATGGCAGTGTATCTTGACCTGTCGAACATCTTCAACACCATTCCCCATGCTGGCATCATGCAGAAGCTAATTGCTTTAAAAATCGACCCATATGCGGTAAGATGGATAACAGCAGCCCACTGAGTGTGAGTTGCAGATGCCTTATCAGTAAGCATGGAAGTGACGAGTGGTATTTCTCAGGGCTGAGTGCTGGGACCTCTTGTTTTTGATATTTACTTCTTAGATCTCCATGAGAATAGCCAAGACCACTGGTTCTTAAAGTTTACAGATGACAGCAAACTGGAAGTTGTTGTTAAGTCACCCTACGAGCTCTCCCAAGTAAACCCTTGGTGTACCAAAAATGAACGCAAAGTAAGGCTAAAACGTGTGGTGTCACATTTGGTAGACAACCCCTCCACTCATCATGCTGTATAACCAACACACCACTACAAAATAAAAACTTTGTCAGGGACCTAGAAACCTGGGCTAATACCTCCCTCTTCTTTGACCATCATGTGACAATAGTTGTCAGGGAATCTTTTTATTTAGCCCATCTAACTGCCAAGGGAATATCATCACAGTCTAAAGAGGTAATCAGTCTGTTATACCCAGCATTGATCAGGCCACTTATCAAGCAAAACACCCACCTTTGGCATGTATCTCAATAAACATATCAAACAATTAGAAAGACCCCAAAGGTTACTAGCCAGTATAAAATCACATGCCTAAATTCCCTGAGCTACCAAGAGAGGCTGGAAACTCTCTCCCTTTATTCAGTGTCTCACAGATTTTTGAGGGGAGATCTGTATTGCTTACTTCTAGAGACCCAGTTGCCCTGGACCTCCCATTTTGCCAATATCTTCACAAATATTAGAACCAGGGACCCAAATCTTCACCAACAGATAAATACAGCACAAGATACAGGCATTCTTATAAGTCAGCACCAGCCAAACCTTTGGAATAAGCTTTCTCTACAAGTTAAGCAGTGCAAGTCATACCTTACTTTAAAGATAAAGTAGTGACTGGACTGGATGGGTATCTATAAATTTAATCTGAGTTGTACTGGTGTAGCCCTCCTGGAGAAAGCAGTTGTTGCCTGACAGAGGATACTGGCAAGGCGTGAATGGTCATAAGATGTTTTGGCCTTGGAATGTATATAAATCTAAAATGAGTAAATAATTAAATTCAGCAAAATGATTACTACATTCTAAGTCAGTCAAGTTCCACTGTAGCTTTTTGGAAAATTTTGCCTAAAACATGCTATTAGACAGGAGAGCTAAAACCTATCCTGGAACTCAATGTGCGAAAGGCAATAAACATGCAAGTCTGCACTAATTTATGAAAATTAAACTTCACTTGCAGAACATACCTCTCAACAGTACAAAATATGTACATGAAATTGTTACAGGATCAACAGAACAGCCCACTTAACTGATAAAACACAGCAATCAATCAGTGAACAAACTGTCCAGAGTTTTGTAGAATATACCTGATTTTGTCTCATATTTTGCCCTGACCCTCATATAATCCCTCAGGGTCATAACTCTCAAGAGTTTCACAGAATATCTAGATTATTGCCTCATGTTTTTGGTATGTTCCTCACTCACTGTTCCACATAAAATCTGTGGTTTTCTGGTTTTCATTATTTAGTGAGGATTGTGCTCAATAAATAAAGAAAAATGTGAGTCAGTGTCTTTATATCCTTCAGAAAAGATATGCTAATGCAAAACCTCTTATTCTAGCGATTTATAAGAACAATATCTAAAATCTGTCCATGTTTTTGGCCGTTTGTCCCCCTTTACTTTTGGCTTTGTCCAGAATTCTTAAGCAAAAGTTGAAAAGGTGTGCACAGGATTACAGTCGGTCACTAATGCCAGGCATTAAAGTTTCATACTTATATTGTTTAGAAAATGCATGTTGATGTCAAACCTGTTCTGTTAAAATTTTAAATGAATATGAAATAGTTAAAATTGTTTTGAACCTTCATTCCCCTGTTATGTTTGGCATTATCCAAAATTCTTGATGAAAGAAGTTGATCAGTATGCCTTACAAACACTTGCATAGGCATTTCTATGGTAACTACAACCTTGGGCAGCCAGAAAAAGTTGATTTATTACTCAAATCGTATTGTTCCACTTGCCTGAGCTTTTGGTTATGTCAGAAATGCATATGTGACTGATTCTGCTTAATTGCTACTCCAGCGGCAGTTTTGGGGCACATTGGATAGCTGCTGAAAGTGGGAGGGCTCTCCCCCCCCCTCCCCCGCCCTATGGTTCTGACACCCATGGTGGTGAGTAATGCTACCAGCTCAAGTTATCCATTTCCATTGGATAATGCTGAAAAATGCAGATATCACAGCTGTATTTTAATATGGTATTTTTTTTTCTTTGGAGAAGAGGTGTACTGACTGCAGGGGCTGTGGTAGTGACCTCTAGCTCCTAATGGATGTCTGTGTCTGTGCCTTCAGTGTTTGGATAATTCCTACCAGAGCTGGGACCACCAGTTCTCCATCTGGTACAGCATATCAGTTTTCTTAGCCAGGGTGGAAAACAGAGAGAAAAGGAGTCTGTAGTGTCAGAGATCGGTGGCTTGAACTAGACCAATCCTTTTTTCCTGATTGCATTCCAGGACCACCCTATGACCATGATGAGGGGGACATGACATGTATGCATCAACAGTGCAGTAATGCATCTGCATTAATGTTCTTCTCTTCACCTTGCCTTCTGATGCCAGATGCAAATGCCTACTTGTCCCTATTTGGTCTGCACTGGTGCTGTAAACTCTGAGATGTCTCCATACCGCTGTCAAGAAAGGCAATCAGGTAAATGTGTCTTCATTCTTCTCTCACCCAGATATCACCTCCAGTACTAGAACTGCAAACCAGGCTCAGGTCTTCTGGTTTGTAGTCAAGGTTTTCTCTTTCTGTCTCTCTCTTCACTACAGAGCTGACTATTAATACACTTATTCTGCTCCAGCTCTTTTTACTTTGATGGAAAAAAATGTTATGCTCCTTGCCAACATTTCAGTGAAATACTGAAAAAGTTAAAAAAAAATCCTACTTTTAAGGAGAAACTAACTTTTGAGTTAAAGCACTCTACTACAGATAATAGATCACCCCATTTGTTGCATGTTATAATGGGCTCTGCAGTAAATATGTAGTTCATATTTATTGAGCCAAATTATTTTGCACTGGTAATATGCATGCAGGATTACACTGAAATTAAAATTGTTAAGGAACATATTTTTAAGTGTTGTATAGTCATTGCCTACGACTAACCGAGTATGCAATAAATGTTTATGAAAATTCCATTCTGAAACATTGAAAGCCTGAGTGACAGAAAGGCTGTAATGCATCTTATTTATATATTTCAGCAATGTTGTAATGAAATGCGTGCATTATATTTAGTAAAAATAACAGCAAAACCTCAGATTATATCTCAAAAAGTGTGAAGTTTAATTTGAATAGCAGAGGGGCTTGTACTACTTTTATTCCCTTGAAACGCTTATTAATTCAAGCTAATCTGTTGGAGGGTGTTGGCTCTGTGTCACAAGAACATGCTAAGAATTAAATGTTGTATGCAATGACTTTTCTTTTTCTATTTTATGTATATTTTCACAGTAAAAGCTTTAAGTTTTATGAAATGTGCTGATAATTTTGGGGAATAATTTTAAAAGCGATCTTTTACCTCGTACATGTGACACATTTATGCAGTTTCAATGGCTGTATTGTTTCGGCATAACAGCTATTCATTTTAATATCTTTGTTATGTTCATTTATGCCTTCTCCATAACCTAAACTGTGGATCTGTGGGTATGGTATAGAAATACGGGTGTGCTGTCAGAAGAAGACCATACATTGACTGTGTCAGCCATATTGTTGCATCATACACTATTTCCCTTGCCACTTTCATCTGTCCCTTGCCGTTTAGAATTTCTTTATCTCCTTCTTGTACCACCACTCATTTTATCAACTCATTCCATTTGTGTCCTTCTCTCTTTGTTAAAGTACCTTCTGATGTAAAGTATAAACAAATTACCATACACTAGACTTAATCCTCCACCACCCCATTCTTCCTCCTTATATTCACCCTAACTGTATATGCCAGTTCTAAAATTAATTTTCACTGCTTAAGCCATTCCTCTTTTCTCTTTGTCTTATATTTCTTCTGGGTTGCAAAGTTCTAATTTTCTTAACATTTCTTCTTAACTCATGCCTTCCATTTATTTTGCCATTATTAATGCCTATCTTATCATACCCTGTGCTGGCTTTATCTTTTTTCTCCACATAGCATCAGTGCTGCTCATCCCCTAGTACAATGTCTTCCCTGGTAAAGTCAGACCACAAAATGGTCTGCTTTAAAGTAAAAATAAAAACTGGACCCCCATCTAACCCTGAAATATTCAGGAACTACTCTAAGGCTAACTCCCTGCTATTAAGTGATAATCTGACAAAATTTCAAGCCCCCAGAACTGTTCACAGAAACCCTATACAAGCATGTTAATAGCTGCATAGAGGCAGCTGCACCCCCCCCAGGAAGAAGTACAGAACTAAAAAACAAGCCACCCTGGTGGAATCACAAAATTGATAGGCTATATAACAGGAGGAAGAAAATCATGGGGAATATTAGGAGATGCAGCACCTAGCAGGATAAAAGCACTCTCAAACTAAACAAACAACGTGGAGGACAAATAAAGTCTACCAAAGCCAAATTTGAGGTAAATGTGGCCTCCCAGGCCAAAGACAACCACAAGACATTCTTTAGCTTTGTTCACAATCTCAAAGGCAATACACAATTGTGTGCAGTGCTCATTGTAAATAGGACCACCTATACTAAGCCAGAATATGTAGCAAACCTACTGGCCAACAAATCCAGATCCAACTTTACCCATCTCTTCTCAACCTTCCCTTAGGAAGTGCCATCAAATATAACTCCCCCCTGCTATCACTAGGGAGCAGGTCCTTAATGCTGTCTTTAAGGTCACTGCATCAGTGGACCCATACAATATCCAAGGATGCCTTCTAAATAACAAGAAACATGACCTATAAGGCCCTCTGGAATTACTATTTAACTGTAGCCTTCAAACATGAATAGAGAGCAGCAACAGTCATCTCTCTGCACAGAGATGGGCCACCTACAGACCTTGGAGACTACAGACCCCTAAGTCTCACTAGTCTTATATGCAAAGCCATGGAAATAATTATCATGGAAATAATCAGTAATGATTCAGTACACCTCCAGACACTGGACCAAACCAAATTTGGTTTTATCAAGGGCAGGTTATGCCTACTCAACCTGGTGAACAACTTTGAGAAGTAAATCAAAGCAATGGATGAGGGCAAAATGGTTCACACTGCCTACCTTGACCTGGCCAAGGCATCTGACACAGTACCTCACTCACGCATTGTTGACAAACTCAAGAGGTTAGGTACAAACCGATATGTCACCTGGTGGATAACCAACTGGATCACAGACAGGACCCAAGAAGTTAGAATTGAGGAGTCCACCTCAGCAAAGAGGCCAGTCGTAAGTGGAGTCCCTTAGGGATCAGTCCTTGGTCTGCTCCTTTTTGCCATTTACTTCTCTGAAGTCAAGGCCAATGCCAGTGGTCTCTGGCTGACTAAATTTGCAGATGATTGCAAATTAGGAGCTGTCATTGAATCCCACACTGACACAAATGTTCTCCATGGAAGGCTGACACAGACAAATAACTGGTGTCAGAGGCATGGACTAACATTAAATGCCAGGCAGTGCATAATAATATCCTTCAGGAAGTCATCCATTCCTGGTAACATCACATTCAGAAAGTCATCCATTCCTGGTAACATCACATTGACAACACATCCCTTAGAGTGGACCCAGTAGTCAGGGACTTAGGGACACACATAGACAGTAATCTAGCCTTTGACCATCACATGTCTACAGTACTGAGGAAATCATTCTATACTGAGCAACTTATTTACAAAGGTATGGCATCTAGGTCCAAGGAAGTCATTGTTCCACTGTATTTGGCATTCATCAGACCTATCATTGATTGCAATGCCACTTTGGTACAGTATGCAACTAACCAGGCATATCCAACAATTGAAACATTGACAGAGGTTCCTCATTAAAAGAATACAGGACATAAGTAGCATTTCCTATGCAGACCACCTCAAGGCCTTATCCCTGTATTCTGTCTCCTACAGGCTTTTGAGGGAAGATCTATGCCTGGTATACACGGCATTGTCAAACTCCACTCTGATGGACCTGCTGCATATTCACAAAACAGACAGCACCTAAATTACCTGATTTAAAGACTTAAACATTGCGTCTGATATAAATAGGACCTACTGGAGGGACAGGTATGTATCCCAGAGACTATCTCATCTCTGGAACAGGCTCCTCATCCATGTGAAGCAGAGTTCCTCCCTAACTTAGACAAGTGGATGGGGAATAGGAAATTCATCCCTCGCTTGGCACCTATGTCTCTAATGGATACATAAATGGTTTACCTCCCAGGCCCTGCTTGTAAATGCTTCATCTTCCAAGCCCATCCTTACACTTATCAAGGGTACGAGAACTTGTCAGAGATTTGGGATGCATGGCTAGGCTTAAGAAGGCCCTTTTGGTTGTTAGCCTAGTAAACGCCTATAAGCCTAAGTACTCCAGATGTGGCTTCACTAATGCTCTGCACAAAGGGACTGTTAATGCTTGTTGTGGATCTGTACCCCTTACCCCTTATAATCCAGAAGCCTCTTAGCTGTTGGCACTACCTCCTCACTTTGCTGCTTGTGGTTCATTGTAGCTGTGATCAGTTTCCCTTATGCCTTTTAGCACGAATTCTCTTATTTTTAAATTTTCACCTCATTAATTTGATCTTATTTACTTATTGGTTTACGTGTTTAATTATTTATTTATTTTTGCTGTTGCTTTATTCTAGGTTTTTTTGCTGGGCAATTCTTATGTGTTTCTATTACTTGTTTAGTGTTGATAAAACTGCAGTGGTTTCTTTAGTGGTGCAATTTGGCCTTTGTTCGTTTTCTTTGCTTCTAGGAGCTGCTCTGAGCCATATTGTCAGACTGTTCTTCCACAGTTTGGGTTGCCATTTCTGCTGGTACTGTGCTCTGAATTCTTACAATACATACTTCTGCTGCAGTCTGTGTTATTGGCTGCTGCTAGTACATTGAGCAATGCATTTCTGACACACTTTATCTTGTACAATTGCTGCTGGTAAACTGCTGTCAGCTGTTCAGCATTGCTTTCAGGATGGCATTTTTGATGCCAGTATTCTGCCTTGGGCTCCTGACCTGTACAGTTTAGCGGCATTTCATGTTGCTGCAGTTCAGCTCTTCTCTGTGTCAGGGCAGCTGCTTTTACTGGTTGCTAGGCAGTCCTGGAACAATCTCTTTTGCATTTCTTTGGATGTTAGTACAGTGCAACACTGCTACTCTTTGCCTACTAAACCCATCTTATTTGGGGGGTGAGGGGGGCAATGATATGCCTTCCTGTAAAACACTTAACCTTGATGTTATTGTGCTCACTAACGGCACTGGCGATGCATTTGTGAAGAAGCCATGTTTCTATTGGTCCTTGCTGGGCAGGACTGAATTCTACTGCAGTGGTTTGTGATTACACTGTCTCATGGCAAGCATTGTTGGAATCTTTTACAGGAAGTAAATCTTCATATGTCTGTGGCACCACAGTCATTTGCTAGATGTGACACTTTTCCTCCATTTCCCCTGTTTGTTGGTGGAACTCAGGCTTTTCTTTCTTTCTTTATTTGTTTGTTTGTTAACTGAGAAAGAACACTGATCCATATGTACCTATTTTAGGCTCAGCTAAGGTGGAAAAAAAGTTGCACAAAGTACAAGTGGAAACATAAAGTAACATCCAACTTTATATAACACAGAATAAGACATAAAGCAATTTCACAACAATTACATAATGCAGTACATCTAAGCTTCTGTCAAAGAAAAGTTCTGAACAACAGTTACTGGTTTAAACTTATATTAGAAATAGACACAGAGATCATAAGCTTAACAGAATTTTTTTAATTTTCAGTATTTGGAAGACTGGAACATGGTGTGGTCAGTATGTAATAAGATCCAGATATATTATACACACACACACACACACACACACACACACACACACACACACACACACGTATATATATGGCCAAACTACAACTCCAATAAAGATTCTACTCTTAAAAGTAAAGTCCTTCCCAGAAGGACACATTTTTACCAAGATATCACTGAGTCATCTACAGAAAATCCTCACAGAATAGATTGCACCATCTTGAAAAGCAATGTGACAGAAGAAACTATCAAACATAGGCATACTCCAAAAATTAAAAATAAGTAAATCTATTAAAAACACCAGAAACTGTAATCCCAACTCAGATACTTCACTAAATTTGCATAAAAATAAAAAGGAAACTAAACAAAACAGGAATCAGGACTGTAAAACAGATTAAACTCATTTTGTAGTAATGCAAACAAACTCAAATTTAAGTATAGTACTTGATCAAGAGCAATAAAAGGTATCCAAAAAGGTAATAAACAATCTACTGATAAAGGTGAAAACATGAATCACACTTTCAGAAACTGAAGCAGTTCAGGTAGATATACATGAAACAAGTGTCATGAACCTGAAAGCATAACCCCACAAACAGGAAATAAAGTACAGGAGGCACAGACAGGAAGAGAATAAAATAAAACATTAGAAGAAAAAAAAATCACAAAGGAAAATACTTATCACACATTGCACTATTATCAGTACATTGCAGCTGAACACACTCCTAGTTATTTTAATGTTAAAGATACTAGAATGCAAAAACAAGAACTGGGAATAAATATTATCTTCATTTGTATTTATGTTTTACATTTACATATTGTATCTTTAAAAAATTAGTGTGTCTGACTTTCTGACAGACACTCCTAGTCACTTATCTCATTACATTCTTCTCATGCTCTACATAATCCTCTGAATTCTCTCTTCCTTTTTCTTCCTATTTAACTTCCTCCTTCACATCACACCTTCTTTCTCTTCAACTAGCATCACATTCACTCCATAACCTTGCTTCTCAGTAACGCCCATCTGGTTGCTACACATCACACAGAAATGTGATTGTATGTCTTTCTGCCTCTAGCAGCACACAGACACCATGAACTCCTTCTTATTCTTTGCACCTATACTGCAGCACATAATGAAAACAATACAAATCAGTACTTAGTCATTGTAAATATTTCAACATTTTTAATGATCAGCTTCCTCTTGAGTTTTCTTCCCTGGACTTCTGCTGAAAAGTTTATTTTTCCTAGTCAGATGATTCCCTAGTTAAATGGAACAGATAAATAAATAATTAAAAACAGATATAAACTTAGCAGACTTAAACTATACACACACACACACACACAAAAAAAAAATCCCTTGGAATAGCAATATCAACCTTAGAGGTCAGCGGAGATAAACCATAAACCAATAAAGTCACACAAAAAAAATAGTGCTTTTGTTTCTTTTATTATACAGAATGTCTTCAGAATAAGTGCACACACAGAACATACTCAATTTAAATATCCCTCTTCACAGATCCCTTAACCAGTCGGAATCAAAAATTAAAAATTAAAAACAGGTTACAGTAGAAACGCTAGGTCAGTTTCAGTATCGTAGTCAGCTTTGACTTTTTCCCCTGTTAAGAGCATGGCTATGACCATCTCTACTTCTAAGTACTTAAATGTAATGCTTGGATTGCTACTCTAAAGTAACTGACTGGTTAATATTCCATGTTACATGCTTGCAACAACTCCAATAATGCCGTAAAGTCACCCGAGACATCTTTGGGGCTTGGGACTATTCTGCAAGGAATTTTTACTCTCGGCTCTGTATACTATACATGAAATACGCATCTGTTTTAATTGCTTTTGCGTGTATGTTTCCTGCTGCCTACTCCTGAACTGTTTAAGCGCAAAGACCCTACAATTAAGAAGAGTCCTATTTTTTTCCTTATTAACGAACCTTAAGGGTTCTTTTTTCCCTTCCAGTTACAAGAATAGGGGCCAGTAGTACCTAAAAGGAACGGAAGCGTTACTCTACTTTTGCATGCCCAAATGGAAATTGGCACCAATTTCTAAGACGCTTCTGCAAGTGGACTGTTGTTCATAATTCCCTCTATGGTGGTTATTTCTATGGAAACCCTCTGGTGATTTGTAGATTTTAACTATACAAGTCATTTTTTAACTTGCTGATACTACAAATGATATTGTATTATGTGCGAGTGGTTTCACTAGGTCATATTAATGGATTTTGCTTCTGGTGGAATTGAGTGTTTTTTCTGATAGGTCTATTTAGAGCCAGACTTTAATTTCTGATAACTAAAGTAGTATACATCGTGAAGTCACTTTGACGGCTGGCTTATCTCATACTTGGAGAGCTTGCAAAGTTGTTTGTCTACGCCTATGATTATAATCAGGCTATTACCTAATTCTATAGTCCTTTTCGTATAATTAAAAATGTTTCAGTGAGTTAACATTCTTTTAACACCTTGGTGACTGACAATCGTGATGCTTGTCTCACATGTGAGTTTTCCATTTTAAAATTATTTCAATATATTTGTGATACTTTTCTGTAATCTGTTTGACCAGCTCATACACTGTACTAGTGACAAAATTATTTGAAGTGTGATCTACAGCTAAGATATTATGTACTGTGATTTCTTGTTTTACCAAATATAAAGTTGTTTTCTCTGTCTTTGCGAAATTGAACTGTGCATGCATTGGCTGTGTGTATTCCTCAGCTTATTGTTGACCTGGATATTTCCAGTTCCCTTCCTACTTTTATAGAAGGTGAATTAGGAACTGCATTCTTGTTTGAGCTCTGTATGCTATAGTTCTTCATTTGATTTCTTTGACATTGCAAACCAATTTTTTTTTCACTTGTCCTCCAAGCTTATCCTTTTTCTTTCTTTCTTTGTATATAACCCCTCCTTTTGTCTCCTTTTCTTCCTTCTTTCTCTCTCATCCTCATATCTACTTTACACTGTTGCTGATATTCTCTCCTTCTAATCTCTCACCTTGTCACTTTTACTATTTCTCTATTGTCTAGTACTTCATGGTCTTTTTCCATAATTGGTACTGTTTCTGTGTATATTCTCCTGTTCTGCACTTTACCCTTCCCTGAATTCATTTCTAGCCTCACTCATAATTGCCTTTCCTAGTGCACCTGCCCTATTTTACTGTCTTCAGACTCTTACATATTGTTTTTTTATGTTTTGCCCTGCTTTTAGCTGCTAGTAATACCTCTCTCTCCCCCTGCAAAGCCTCTCTGTATTGCAGCTTATTTTAACCATACAGAAGTGGATTTCCTTCAAGTAAATATACTTGTGTAGCTTGAGGCCAGTGTCCTTTTGTAAGCTTACTTCTGCTCATATTTTATTTCTTTTTATTTTATTTCTGGTGACTATACCTTTAGAAACTTTATATCCTTGTCTCTCAAGCTAGTTTTTCACTATCTTTTCTGATTGTTTCTATGACAGCACTGGGTTTCCTTCAAGTAAATCTACTTGTGTAGCTTGAGGCCAGTGTCCTTTTGTAGGCTTACTTCTGCTCATATTTTATTTCTTTTTATTTTATTTCTGGTGACTATACCTTTAGAAACTTTATATCCTTGTCTGTCAAGCTAGTTTTTCACTAGCTTTTCTGATTGTTTCTATGACTTCATCTTGACCAGGGTGCTAGTCCCGCTCCATTCGCCCTCGCTACGCTCGGGCTCACTTCGCTCCCCTACCCTACCCCCATTCTCACCCACCCCCATTGCAATTACCTTTATACCTAACTATCCCTCCCCTTCCTGTCCCACTGGCCACTACAATTCCACTTCCTGCCTGTTGCCACAACCACCTTACTATTATGTCAATCTTGTCAACACCACTTCATCTGTACTACTGTCTCTCTACCTACTCTGTCTGACCATATTTTATTCAAACATGTATTATTTTCTAATATCTTCTACACTACTCCTTATTCTCTCTATCTCCACCTCTTACCACTCCAATCTCTCTGACCCACTTCTATGTTCACCAACTTCTCACTCATACAACATATATCCAACTACTGTATCTTTTACTATCTCCCCTAATCCCTTTACTACCTCTGTCTCAAGTCTATATAAACTATCCATAATACAGGTTTTTAAACCTTCCCACAAAGCTAAGTCAAAACTATACAAACTCCATCTAGCATCTACGACACACTCTGTCCTCACTAAAAACCTACTTTGTTCTGGAGATATCCATCCCAACCCTGGCCCCTCTTCTCTCCCCAAAACTACCTCTACACTGCCCCCATCTTACTCCTTTAACAGTCACCAACCTCAGTCACAACAATCATCTCCATCCAAATACTTAACTATTTACTCATTGAATATTCGGAGTCTAGCAAATAAAGTCACTGAGCTGCACTCATGGATAGCTCTCAACACCCCTCACATCCCTTCCCTATCTGAAACCTGGCTCAAGCCACACATCTCAAATAGTGAAATACTTCCACCAGGTTATAATATCTTCCGATCTGATAGACCTGTAAAAAAGGTGGTGGCATGGCCATCCTCTACTCAAACATTCTTAACCTCTCACCATACCCTTCCCCAATTCCTGACTTCCTCCCAGCTGAAATAATAATCCTTAACTGCCATCTGAATCCCCACAAAAAACTTGCAATTGCCTCTATCTACCTTCCTCCTGGTAACAGTCTGCCCATTCTTGAAAACATCCTATCCTGGTTCTCCCACAACATACCATATGAGACACTTATCCTTGGTGATGTCAACATTGATTGGTCCAAACTCACAACTGACTCCCCCCAACTCAGTATCTACTTACATGGCTTCCACCAACTTATAACATCTCCCACTCACTTCCATACAAATTCCTCTTCCAGCTCCATCATAGACTGGATCCTTACCAATTCCCCCCACCAATACCACAATCCCACCACCTTACCTGACTCCCTCAGTGATCATCTCCCTACCACCATCCTAAGACACTACTCCCATATTCCTAAACCCCATTTTATCAAAGACTGTCGAAAACTATCGACTTTCAATTCATCCCAATTTAACTCCATTCTCCACAACATAGATTGGTCCATTCTAAAACACCTCCCCCTAAACGATGCTGTAAGCACTTTCAATAGCAACTTCATGAATACTGTAAACTCCTTAACTCCCTCTAGGAAGATCAGAATAAAATCAAACCATACTCCCTGGCTCTCCAAAGAGACTAGGTCCCTTATGAAACAAAGAGATCATGCTTGGAAAACCTGGACTAAAACTAAACAACCACATTTTCTTCAAAAATACAGGCAACTGAGGAACCTTGCTAAAAAAATACAACTAATGACAAGTTATACTATAGCTCTGCTCAGCTTAACAACAAATCCAATCCTCAAAAATTTTGGTCAACTCTCAACAACATCCTCTATCCTGGAAAGCCCTCTAATCCCTCCCCTTACCCTAACTCTTCCTCTCAGGAAACAGCTACCCTCCTGAATAAACACTTTATCTCTTCCATCCAAAATCTGGTAACCTCTAAGCCAAACTCTACTTCGACACCCACCTCTCCAAGTCCCACTAACACAACTTTGTTTTCTTTTGAGCCAGTTCCCATTACTTACATCAAATCTCTACTACTCAAGCTAAAACCTTGCTCTCCTTCCACTGACAATCTTTCTCCTACATTCCTCAAAATTGCTGCTGACTCAATTGCCTATCCTGTATCTATACTAATTAATCGATCTATTTTGGAATCAAGTGTCCCCACCCTTTGGAAATCTTTCTTCACTATCTCCCTTCATAAAGGTGGAAACTCCACTGACCCCTCAAACTACCGACCCATTGCCATTCTGTCCCCCCTCTCCAAGATATTAGAAAAATGTATTCACTCACAGCTTCTCAATCACCTCCTCACACACCACTTCCTTACCCCTACCCAACATGGATTTCGTCCTCACCACAGCACCACCATTGCCCTCCTCTCCTTTACTCATATCATTGCAGAGGCCCTAGACAGCAGTAAACTCATTTCCTGTCTCTTCCTAGATCTCTCCAAAGCCTTCGATACTGTCTCTCATCCTCTACTACTATCCAAACTTGCAAATCTCCACCTATCCCCCTCCGCACTTGCCTGGTTTAATAGTTACCTACCTGGCAGGGAACAATCTGTCAAATGGCTCTCATCCTCCTCACCTCTCCTTCCCATCTCCACTGGTGTTCCCCAAGGCTCCATCTTGGGACCCCTTTTGTTTAACATCTTTACCAATGATCTTTATACCTCATGCAAAGAATCCCCCGTTATTCAGTATGCTGACGACTCCACACACACATATCCATCTCAAATAACATTCCTGAACTACACTCCCTGACCCAACAGGCCCTACTATCCACTGCACAATGGCTCTCTCACAACCTATTGATCCCAAATCCCAAAAAGACCAAACTCCTACTTTTCCTTCCCCGTTCTCTTTCTCATCACAAAACCTCTTTTTTATTACATCTTCTAACAATACAAATATCCAACCTGACACCCACACAAAACTGCTAGGGGCCATTATCGATGAACTCAAGTTCAACCTACACATACTCCAATGTATAAAAAAAACAAACCAGAAACTAGGTCTGCTATATTGGAACAAATAATTCCTAACCCCTGAATCTAGACTTACCCTGGGCCAGGCACTCCTCCTTCCCAACCTCTTATATGCCACCCCAGTTCTTACCAATATCCAGGCCTCCACTCTAAACAAACTGCAACAGAAATACCATAAAATAGCCAGATTCATTACTAACTCCCCATACAACTCACACCACTGCATTTCTTTAAACTCTCTTCAATGGCTTGAACTTCCCCAGTTTCTTCCCCATTTATCAATTTCATATGCTACACTCTATTCTTTATAAACCCTCCTTCTGTCCATCTCTATCTTCCTTAGTCTACATCTACATTCCATCCCGGACCCTCCATACTTCTAACCAACAATTACTTAATATCTACCCCCCAAAAAGGTCAGTAGGCAAACTACTCTACAAACACTCCCTTGCCCATGCTTGGAACAAACTTCCCCTTGACTTACGTTCAATCTCCCACACCTCACACTTTAAAAATGAACTGAAAGCATATTTTCTCAATTCCAGAATCTGCCCTTGCCATGAGCCTACCTAGTCTTCCTTCCCTTTATGTACCCCCAAAAGGACCATACTTAGTACCTCATTACACCTCTCTCTCCAGTGTGTCTACTATGCATTTGCACAATTTTATACAAACAAAAAATGTTAATTGTTGACCTGTTCAGCTATAGCAATGTAAAATTGTTACTTAGCTTCTTTTTAATGCAACTTTAACTTTATGCATGTATCCCAACATATGTGAATCATTTTGCTATAACTGCTATTATATCAATATTGTTTAAAATTGTACTTGTTTTAAAATGTATTACTGGAGCTTTTCTCCTCGGGTCTCCACTGAAAATGGGCCACAAGCCCAGTTGGACAAACCCGGTTAACAAATGTCAATACATAAATAAATAATTTCCCCATTTTCCTCCCACTCTCATACCTACAAGGTTGTAACTCAGTGTTCTCTTTTTCCTTTCTTTCATTAAAGTGATCCGGGTGCTCCCCTTCCTGCCATAAACCTAAAGGATAATTCCTGTTACTAATTTTGAAGACGCCCCTCAAGATGTTTGCTTGCAAGGCTTTTTAAAGAGTAAACTCCAAAAGAAGCATTGTTTCATGTATGTTGCAATTTACCTACTTTATCATCAATACCTGTACTGGCTATACTTATTTGGTAACCCTTCTATGAGAGCTCTAGCAGCCAAATGCAGACCCCTACCCACTGCCTCTACCTAGTCTTTTTTTACTATAGCTCCTTACTTTGGAATTAAGACCCCTGCTTTTACCTCTCCCAGTTGCCTTTTTCCCACTGACCAGTAGATGGCAGCATTCTACCATAGCTTTTAAATATCTAGCCTAGAAGTCCTAATCCTTTTTGTAATGACTATCACTGTCCTAATCCACTTGCTAAAGGATTTAAATTTGAATATCACCTTCATAATCTTTTTGCTAAATTTTTGTATTGTTAACAGTTTTCTTTACCTTTATTCTCCCCCAAATTTCAACAGTTTAAAGCCAAAACACTAAAGACAACTGATACTTTGTTCTGTTGTACTTACCTTCCGGCTCTACCAGCTCAGTTCGCCCTGTGGGCTCACTCTGCTCCCCTACCCCCAAATCTCACCCACCCCCCACTGTAGCTAACCTTATACTTCATTAAACCACACCCCCTTCAGTCATTATCCACTAACCTAACTAACCTCGTTACATACTTATCAAGCCACTCCCTCCTTTCCTCTTTATCTTTTTCTAATCCTTTAACATAGTCCCACCCCTAATCCCTTATACTCATCCCTTACTACACAGACCCTCCCCATTACTGCCCCACTGTTCTCACTTCAGTCTCCCTGTATTCACACTTAGTACATACCAACTCTCTCTGTATCTCCTACCACACTCCACTCACTATGTCCATCTCTAACTTTAAAACATGCTCCAACATACTCCTCTTATCTGTAATACTTTGCCCTCTGCTTTTATCCTATAAGCTCACTTGCTATGAATCCCTACATCTAACTAAAATTCCTCCCCCCTTAAAACAAACTACCCCTCTCACCCTTTATACTTCAAAATCCCATTGTAACATTACATCATCATCAGCCTACATTCAACCTCAATTTCATAGAACAATCCATTTCAAATATTTCCAAACCAAAAGAACTATCCCTATTCTAGATAAACTACTGAAACTGTCTCTTATACCACAACAGTACCTACTACTACATGGCGACATTCATCCTAACCCAGGCCCAAATTCTCATATCCCTTATTCCCAATCCCCCTATCCAGACACCTCCTGCACCCCCTCTTCTAGCAAAATCTCTCTCCATATAGCCCACCTAAACATCCATAGTTTAATTAATAAAATTAGCCACCTACATGCCCTGTTAGACTTACACTCCTTTGATATCCTGTGCCTAACTGAAACCTGGCTCAAACCAACCACCAAGGACAATGATATTATCCCCCCAGGCTGTAACATAATTAGATTAGGCCACCCTAACAAAAAAGGAGGTGGGGTTGTGATATTATATAAATCTGAGCTGCAACTCTCTGCCCTATATATTACTCATCCTTTACCTAACAATGCCGAAATCCTAATGGCCAAGCTTCTAATTAATGCTAATAAATCCATTTATATTATCTGCTCCTACATCCCCCCAGGTAATAACATTAATACCGTTGAAAACATCCTATGTTGGCTCTCCTCAAATTTCTCCCAAGAAACCATACTCCTTGGCGATCTCAACATTGACTAGAAAAGTTGCACTGCCAATAATCCTACTACCCTTATTAACCTTCATGGCTTTTATCAAACCATCACCCACCCTACAAGAACTCACAAACCTAGCAATAAACAAACCACTTTAGATTGGATACTAGTTAACAGTAACTCCCATTTTTATAAAATAGGCATACTTCCCGATGATATCAGTGACCACTCTCTTATCTTTATAACAAAGCTAAACCTCAATACCCAATCAAGTAAACTTCAGAACCACCCGAAATACAAAAAATCTAAACCCAGTTAACTTTCAAGCTGAGCTTAAAGCTTGCAATTGGACCCCCTTAAAACACTTGCCTCTAGAGGAAGCTGTCTCATACTTTAACAGTAATATTTACAAATACTAGACCATCATGCCCCTTCTCGATTGATCAGAATTAAGAACAAACCAGTTCCCTGGCTCACAAAAGAGACTAGGCAAAAAATACGACTTAGAAATAAAATCTGGATTAATTGGAGACCTACAAAAAAGCAAACTGATCACTTAAACTTTTGTCAACTGAGAAATGCCATTAAGAAAGCCATATTCCTTGACAAAAAAACTATTACCTACAATTCCAACAAACCCAATATCAAAATCCACAAAAATTCTGGTCAGGAATAAATAAATTACTTCATCCTGGCCACTCTAAAACACCCACCCCCTCTAATTTGACTCAACATTCTTATACCGAAATTGCTGACACTTCCAACAAAATTTTCTCTGAATCTGTCCAATCTCTAGCCAATTCTTTACCAGTAGTGTCAGCATCTAACTCACCTGTGTGGACTAGTTCATTACCCCATTTCAACTACAACCCATTCTCACATCTCACATACACAACCTACTGCTGAAACTCAAACCTTATACCCCATCAGCTGATCTCCTTCCAGCTGAATATTTGAAATTAGCAGCTGGAGTACTTGCCTTTCCCATTTCTATTTTAAGTAACAGAACCATTACAGAATATTCCATCCCTAACATCTGGAAAGTTTCACAGATTATCCCTCTCCACAAGGGAGGTAATTCAAGTGAACTTTAAAACTTCTGCCCAATAGTCCTACTCTCACCTATAGCAAAAATTATGGAGAGATGTATTCATCGCCAACTTCTTACTCATCTCCTCCAAAATTATCTTCTAGTAGACTGCCAACACAGTTTTAGATCACATCATAGCACCACCACAGCTCTCCTATCCTTTACAGACTGTATAAATAAAAATCGAAATAACAATCGCCTATCCTCTGCCATGTTTATTGATCTCTCCAAAGCATTTGACATGGTGAATCACGAACTATTGATAGATACACTTAAATCTCTCTCATTAGATACAATAACAGTTACTTAGAAAACAGACAGCAAGCAGTCCTCTGGGACAGTGAGCTTTCCTCTCTGCTTCCTATTACTCTCGGAGTCCCGCAAGGTTAAATTTTGGGACCACTCCTCTTTACTGTATTCATTAACAATCTGTCAGCCTCCCTTCCTCAAACCACCTGTATACAATATGCTTATGATTCAACCTTAATCTTTACCGCCTCCTCACCTTCCCAACTTCAAGCCACAACCCAAAAGATATTTTCCTTAGTAGAAAACTGGTTCCATCAACGCTGTCTCCTCCTTAACCCTAAAAAAACTAAATTACTGTTGTTCACCACTCCCACTCAGAAATCCCCCACCATAAACTTCACAGTCATCTCTAAAATGGTACATTAATAGCTCCTGACACAACCATCAAACTTTTAGGAGTAACAATTGATCACAATCTTAATTTTGACACTCATATCAATCTAACTATCAAATCGGTTAATAGAAAACTGGGCTCCCTGTACAAAATTAAATAATTTCTTACTCCTTCAGCCAGGACTACTATTGCCCAAACTTACCTAATCTCTGCCCTCCTCTATGCCTCACCAATCTATACAAACCTCTCCAAAAGCAATAGAAATAAGTTGGCAACATCTTATAACAACATAGCCAGATTTGCCACTGTTGCCCCATTGCGTACCCACCACTGGAAGAATCTCAAACTTCTCAGATGGTTAGAACTGCATAGTTTCTTTTTCAGCAACTCATAATCATTCACAAGATCCTGCATCATCCCTCAAATACTTCCATACTCAGAAACCTTATTAGCCCCTATCAAAATCTTTTAGCCTTACGATCTGCTAACAGAGTACTTGTCTCTACCCTAAAACCCAATAACAAATCTGGGGACTGCCTATTTATTAACTCGATTGGTATCCCGTGGAACAAACTTCCAAGAGAACTAACATCCCTGACAGCCACTCCGCTTTTCAAACAACAACTTAAAACCTTCCTAAAATCACAATGGCTATGTCCTTGCTCAAATCCTGACTGACACTGTCTCCCTTTTGCTTCTCATTTTTAAGTATATTGGTACTGGATTCCTCTTGCTTTCATTATTTCCCTTTTTTAACTATTCCTAAAGAATTTTTGTTTAGCCATGTAATAACTCTCTGTGTTATGTTATTCTCTATGACTGTACTTGTAAAAAATATGTATATTAATTATGTTTAAAGTTTAAGTTGAGTCTTAATAGTCAAAAATCCTTTTTAACTATGTTTTCAAAATTTCATTACTGTATTTGGAGCTTTTCTCCCCAGGCGTCCGCTGAAAATGGACATATATCCAGTCGACTTTCCCGGTCAGCAAATGTAAAATAAAATAAAAATATTAAGAAACTTGCTATGACATCATGAATATTTAAATGTTCACGTATAAAACCCTTAGATACACACACACACACACACACACACACACACACACATATATATATATATATATATTTTTTTTTTCTGAAGAAGTTCTATATAATAAAAGGAACAAAAGCGCTAATTTTTGTGTGATTTTATCTTTTTATTGGTTTATGATTTATCTCCACTGACCTCTAAGGCTGATATTGGTATTCCAAAGGTTTTTGTGCATTTACTTTAGTTCCTTGGTTTGATTGTTCTTTTTCTGTTATAACAGTATATATGACAAAGTACATAAAAGCACTCCCCAAAGCAGATGTATGCTGTACATAGTGGTGCAGGGGGAATTGCTTCCCTTCAAAAAAATACTTATTTTACTTTTCTTTGCATATATATATATATATATATATATATATATATATATATACACATGTATGTGTGTATATGCATACATATACACATGCAGAAAAAAAGCAATCCCCATAGCAACAGAAAACAGAAAGTCAGTCATACTAACTTTTTAAAGATACCATATGTAAATGTAAAACATAAATACAAATGAAGATAACATTTATTCCCAGTTCTTGTTTTTGGATTCTAGTATCTTTAACATAAAAATAGCTATAAATTTGCTGAAGTTAGTTATGATTCCCATGCTAAAAAATATCAGTTCATTTTTTCACTGAACTAACAATTCTTCAGTTTTTGAATCAGAATGACTAGACAATGACTACTAGCACCTTTGAAGCTTCATAGAAACTTATCAGAGGATGCCAAACTGTGGATTCAATGTTTTGAGCTGCATCTCGGTGTGAGTGTAGTACTGAAAATACCAGGAGAAAAATCGAGTGTGTAATGATCCTTTATGTCAAAAGTACTGAATTAATTAAGGCATTTATCACTTTTAACATAAAGAAGGAAGGCAAAGAAAGACAGAGAAGTCCTAGGGACAATAGTATACAATTTGAGTGAAGAATTCTGCAATGTTGCAAGAAGTGGGGATTTAGGTACACCAGTGTGCACCCCAGGTGTCCAAAGGACAATGTAGAAGAGAAGTGACTAGTCGAGAAAGTTAAAAATCTTGTCAAACATGTGACACTCAGAAAATTTAGATTGTTGTATCGGCGTGTTAATCAGGTAAGCCCATCGGACATAATTATACTTTTTCAGGGATGGCTTCTTCATTTCATACAATAAACAGTAACTTGTTCAAATTTAAGTATTCTGAGAGGCAGATGACATAAAGAAAACAGAAAATCACTGTAAAAATAAACCTGCATCTTTAATTAAACATATAATGTCAAACAATAAACATTTTATGAAGCAGTGTCTAAAAGTAAAATTAGAATCAGGCCAGTGAATTAATTGATTGACTAAATATCTAATCAAATGACACTGCTCTAATTTTGTCACCAACATAAAATACATCATTTTATCAGTTATCAAATATGATGTAAAAGTAACAGCTTCAAACCTGCAAAAAAGTAGTTTGTAGTTTCAGAAAAAAATGAACAGAAGAACAATGGATTTCATTATATTAGTCAGTGAAAACCATGAAACCAACTACTTAAGATGTAAAAATAGCACCATTAAATGATAATAAATAGTGCAAAAATGTATATCAAAGTAAAAGATTGCTATATTTTTATTAAATATAATGAATAAATCAGATCAGAATGGCCTCATAGAAGGTCTAGATATGGAATTTAGTTTAGTCAAATAATATGCATCACTGGTGGATATGTGTATGTAATAAGGTATTGCTTCATTGAGGATCTAAATATTTTATTTATTTATTTAACATTTGTTTACCAGGGAAGTCTGACTGGGCAAGTCTGCCCATTTTCAGTGGAGACCTGGGGAGAAAAGCTCCACGTAATAACACAACAGTCAGTATCTTAATAAATAGTGAAACAATCAAGAGAACTGATAGTAATATAAATATGCCAGTCCCGTGTTAAGTTATAGCTGTTTGTTCAGCCCTGGTGGATAAAGAGTTCTTACATTAATCATTCACACCTGTTCTTTTTAGCTGGAATCTGGTTCTCGTTATGCTTATTTGGGGAGTGAACTAGTAAGTCTATATATACCGATAAAGGTTAAAATGTTCTCTTGTTCCATATTTTGAGCTTAAAAAAACTCTTCTAGCAACTTTGTTTTAATTTTTTCCATTAGCAACTGCAAACAAGATACCTTAGTAATGACAGATAACAATCTCATCTTGCACTAAAAACACACTTTTTTGTGATGTTCTTAACAGTTTGAATTGCCATTGGCTTCAGCATTGCTTCCCCCCTCAAGCAATGATGATGTTTACGACACACTGCATCATGTGACCTTCTTCCTTGGGCAGTGGAGTAAAAGTTCTTGTTGAATGTAAATTATGTCTGAAACCTTTTCACTCACTCATCTCAATTATGCAGGTTTTTAGTCTGCATACTACAGCTTGGCATAAAAGGAAGAATATTTTTGATGTTTTTTCTTCTTTGGATAAGTTTGATAAGGTGTTGGATTCCTTTGAAAAAGTGCATTTTTCTGAGGCTTTTTATGGCATTTTACCAAAAAAATGCTGTTCAGCAAACCTCTGCATGAGGGCAAAAGTAGAAAGTGCAAGAGGTGGGTCCCTGGCCAACATAAAAAAAAAACTAAAATTATGTTGCCTTGCCCTATCAGTCATTTGCAAATAAATGGGGAAGAAGCAGAGGAAGTGACACATTGTATTTTCCTGGGCTCGAACATCTCAACAAATGGTCATTGCAGCTATGACGATACAAGATATTTGTGTCTAGGAAGGAAAGCTGTGCAAATCTTGATAAAATTTTAAAGAACAAAGACATCATGTTGTTAACAAAGCTGTATGTATATTCCAGACTGTGGTATCATAGGTTCTTAATAAGCTTACAACCAAAAGAGACTCATCACCCAGTACTGGTGGGAAACTAATGATATTTACAGTCCCCACTCTACCCTTCCTCTCCCAACATTTTCTGAATAAAGGGAGGTGGCATAATGGTAAAGGTGTTTCCCTCACAGGCACAAAGTATAGGGTTTGATTCTCAGCTTTGAGGAAAATTTGGCTAGGTTTAAAATGGACCAGAAGGGCAGCTAGCCCAGTACTGACATAAAAAGCATGACTGCTTCTCCACATCTAAACATTCCTCACATCTCTAGAAGCTCCTTCCATACCCCACTCTCTGCTTTCCTTATCTTCCCATATTTTTATAATTTGAACCCTTTACAGATATTCTTATCTCAGTTGTACTTATTCACTGTAATTGAAGAATCTCATTTACTGGCAGATGGTTATAGTTTCGAGCATAAGACTTTTATGACGACTCAAGAAAAAAATTACTCGGTTTCTTGGCCATAGAGTATGAACCTCAAAAGAAGTTCTGTACTTCTGTTCCATGAGTAGCTAAAAACTCCCAAAGTGCTGCACAGAGTGAGAAATTTTTTGCTATTTGTCAAGATATTGGTAACTACACTAGCAGGAAAAAATATTATATATATATATATATATATATATATATATATATATATATATATATATATGTGTAGAGAGAGAGAGAGAGAGAGCACGATATATCCACACACTCACACAAACACATACACTAGCACAGAGTGTAATATTAATTAAATATTATGCATTGCTGTCTTAGGGTTTCACATCAACATTGGTTAACATGACCAAACCGCGTAGAGTGAATGTTCACTCCACTGTGCGCCTAGCCTTCATACCGTATAGTGCTGCTATCAAACCTTAAGCACACTGTTTGCTGCTGTAGGAAATCGTGTAGAGTGAGAGTTCCCTCCACTGTGCGCCTAGCCTTCATACCTTATAGTGCTGCTTTCAAACCATAAGCACACTGTTTGCTGATGTAGGAAATCGCGTAGAGTGAATGTTCACTCCACTGTGCGCCTAGCCTTCATACCGTATAGTGCTGCTATGAAACCTTAAGCACACTGTTTGCTACTGTAGGAAATAATGTAGAGTGAATATTCACTCCACTGTACGCCTAGCCTTCATACCGTATAGTGCTGCTATGAAACCTTAAGCACACTGTTTGCTGCTGTAGGAAATCGCGTAGAGTGAATGTTCACTCCACTGTGCGCCTAGCCTTCATACCGTATAGTGCTGCTATCAAACCTTAAGCACACTGTTTGCTGCTGTAGGAAATCGCGTAGAGTGAATGTTCAATCCACTGTGCGCCTAGCCTTCATACCGTATAGTGCTGCTATCAAACCTTAAGCACACTGTTTGCTGCTGTAGGAAATCATGTAGAGTGAATGTTCACTCCACTGTGCACCTAGCCTTCATACCATATAGTGCTGCTATCAAACCTTAAACACACTGTTTGCTGCTGTAGGAAATCGCGTAGAGTGAATGTTAACTGCATTGTGCGCCTAGCCTTCATACCGTATAGTGCTGCTATCAAATCTTAAGCACACTGTTTGCTGCTGTAGGAAATCACGTAGAGTGAATGTTCACTCCACTGTGCGCCTAGCCTTCATACCGTATAGTGCTGCTATGAAACCTTAAGCACACTGTTTGCTGCTATAGGTAAGCATGAGCTAACGAAACATCTGCAAAATTTGCTCCATTATTGTCTTAAAATAGAGCAAAATTAACAAAGCTTCTGACAGATTGTAAAACAGGCCTCAGTAAACAACATGGATTTACATTTGTTTTTATTTTACAGTCAGTACCCATATTGACGATTAAGAAATGATCCGCCTTTTCTCTGGGAAATATTAGGAATGTGATAACATGCAAGAATAAAGGATAATAAAAAGTATACATAAAACAGTGCACTGTAAGAGCATTACTAACGTGGGAGCATGATCACATGACAGCCCAAGTCTGTTGCAATGAACAATATTTGTCATAAGAAGTGCAAAGGAAACCATGTTGGCAGTGTTTCCTGCAGCGGGCAGAATCCAGTAGAAAAGGAAAAGAAGTAAGAAGCTGTTTAACCAGAGGTCGTCAAAAATGAAGGTAGATTGTTGTAGATGTGACCTGGGATCACAGATGAAATTAAAGTGATGTTTTAATAGATTTATCTGAGTTCCAAGTGTTGAAGTAGAGGATGATAGGATACTGGTACAAGTACATTCATTTGGTGATCAGTACAGGTATTTTTTGTGGCAGGAAGCACATGATCAGATTATCTTTGGATAAAGATGTTTACTTAAATATATTTGTGACTGAGTTTGAGTATACTACTCTGTTTGTTATTAGAATATTTAACTCTTTGGAAGCTTATACAAGTCTTAATTTTTATGTGCTTTCTCAGATGCTTTCTGTTATTTGGTATGTGCAATTACACTGTCTACTACAGTGTGTTTAGTATGCAAAATGTACTAGTTTCAGTGTGGCATAAAGCTTCTTGTCACTGGTTCCTTCTGTTTTTTTTCATGCTGCCCACTGATGTGTATTTTCATGCTGCCCACTATATATTCCGAACATATTTGTGTATACCCGCAATATATTCCTACTGTGTTTGCATATATTTTGTATTCTGCATAATGCAATATCAAAATTCTCTTTAAGTTCTGTTTCTTTGCATGCCTCTGGTCTAGGTCATAGTTGAAAAGAGCCTTTCGACCAGATCACCTACTTAATTAGCAAATGAATAATTAAATATTTACCAGGTAAAGTACATGTGGGAAGTTGATAAAATAGCTGCAGATTGTGTGTGTGTGTGTGTGTGTGTGTGTGTGTGTGTGTGTGTGTGTGTGTGTGTGTGTGTGCGTGCGTGTGTGTGTGTGTGTGTGTGTGTGTGTGTGTGTGTGTGTGTGCGTGCGTGCGTGCGTGTGTGTGTCTGTGTCTGTCTGTGTGTGTGTGTGTGTACCGCATACCCATGCAGGCACACACACAATCAATAAGTAAGTTTTATTTCTCTGGGGATGACACTCTGGCAATGGTGATGTGTATGCTGGATTGGGGGTTGCAGTTCATACACTAAGGCTCTTTGCCATGCATGATTATGGGTGTCTGTGGACCAGATGCATTGAAATAGAATTAGCATGTGAGCATAACGCAGTTGTGACATCATGGAAATTATATGCTTCTCCCCCATTTTGGATGTATCAAATAGAATCCCATTCTTGTATGGCTGGTGGAATTCAGGCAGCATGGTAGGAAAACCATGATTTATACATATTTGCCAGTACATTGGCTGTTTGGAGTGGCTTCCAGGTATGTTCTAGGCACAGTGACTCCCTACTTTTATAGATTTTCCTATCCCCAACTTATGAACATGGTAGAAAGATTAAGGCTTTGAACTATTAATGAGTTACTTCTTGTAACTGTTCTTGTAGCCAGGAGTACATGGCTCGATTCTTTCCACCTCTGTTTGCCTGGTGTGTGACTTTGAGCAAGTCATTAACAACACAGTGCTCCCTTGTCACACCTGAAAAAGGGACATTTGTGTCCAGTGGGCTTAAAAATGTATAAAAGAAATCATATTAGTGGAAACAGTACTGAGTGAAGGAGTGTGTGTGTGTGTGTGTGTGTGTGTGTGTGTGTGTGTGTGTGTGTGTGTGTGTGTGTATGTGTCTTTGTGTCTGTGTGTGTGTGTGTGTGTGTGTGTATCTGGGGGGAACAGCAGCACATGCTGTAATATAATGTGACCTTTGCAAAACAAGGCCAGTACTGGGCAGGGTTTCACACTTTTAGGACTGGATATCTTGCTGGTTAACTGCCACATATACACTGTTATCCACTGTGTACTAGCGGGGATGGTGATGTGTCTCCTTGGCTGTGAATTACAGATAATGTTGGCTTCTTGTTTATGAAGTCATTTATATATGTACTTTGCATCAGTACTGTTCATTTTGTATAGTGACATCTATCTGGGCTGTCTGTTTGCTAATTGTTTTGTGGATCTCAGAAGGTTGTAGTCCTTCATATGCTCTGTGTAAAGGCCCTTCGAAGACACTGTTATATCTATAAAAGCTATCTTTTTCTTAAAATACAAAGTTGTTTTAGAGGAGATAAAAAAATGTGTTTAATAATCACCCATTTCACAAATTCTCATTAATTATTTCTGTATCAGAAACTCAAACAGATATAAAGTATGTATATATATATATATATATATATATGTGTGTGTGTGTGTTGGTCTACTTCAAAAAATCAAAAGCCTACAATGTTGAAGACCAAATTGTCGAGATGAAATCATTGAAACCTAACTTCAGCGAACAACCGGATTATCGAATCAATTCCTAGGGTAATTAACTACTCATACCACAACTAACGAAAGTGAAACCGTAACATCCCAAACCCACCCAGGTGGGTGGCTGTGCTCCCCAAAACTAAATATACCAACTCTGAGACTGCACTACAATTGGGAAAAGGGCAAAGACCACCTTGTTGGCCAACATGTTACTTACCATGGGAATGGATTTGCCGAGCTAGTCGTTTGATGAAGTGATGTTTCGATGCTTTTGTCTCGAAAATTTGGTCTTTGATATTGTGGGCTCTTGATGTTTTCAGATAGATACACACACACACCCAAACACACAACACACGCGCACACACACACACACACACACACACACACACACACACACACACACATATTCTTACAGAAACTGATACCTCATAAGAGGAGTTTTAATTGGTCTCAAGCAAAAAAAAAAGTCATCCTTGGTGGGTAAATGCCTCTGTAATTTAATTGACGTTCTCTTATTAACAAGTCCCACCGTAGCATTTGGGATCTGGGGTCTAAGGCAGCATCCTGTATCCTCAGATGTTATAGTTATTTTGCTAGGCAAAAAACGGAATTCTGATGCAAAGAAAGTGAGTGATGTAGTGTGTGTTTGTGCATGTGTGTCTTTGTGTGTGTACTTATGACTGTTTTTGTCAGTTAGTCAAGTGCTTATGTGAATTTACATATACTTGAGCACACATATGTATAACTGATTATAGTGGGCACATGTACATTAAAATTCATACACCTTTAGCTTAAAGGTATTGAGAGCATGATTATTGTTTTAGATATCCTTTATTTAACATACGTAAAACTCTAAACATTTTTACATTAATTTTGAGAGAAGCAGAAGGGGGTAATTGATTACTTGTGCAGCACAAGGCCAGCAAGGGCAAATAGAACATTATTTGAAGCAAAATAAATGTGCTGAGTGATCAAAGCTTTCAAAGTAGTTTTCATGAAGAAACTTTTGCTTTAAACATCTGCTGCTATAGGTACCTTGACTGAATATGATGCGTTTGCAGGGTATAAATTCTCATGAACAATAGCAAGTAAACCTTCAGGCTGCTGTCCCTGTCAGCTTTATCTAGCAATGCATGCATAAAAACAGCAGGCAGAAAAGCAAATTATTTTGGTAGTTAGAAGAGCCCACTAGCATAAGTGCCTGTTTTGAGGGAGGCCCACAACAAAGGGTAGTTAAGTAGCTGACTATCTAAAGGAAGATTGTTGAAATCCAAGTCTGCTCTGCAAGGATGTGGCTTTTGACAACTTGTTATGAAAACAAGTAGGTTACCCTTACAGAGGAAGAATGATATTCTGTGTGTGTGTGTGTGTGTGTGTGTGTGTGTGTGTGTGTGTGTGTGTGTGTGTGTGTGTGTGTGTGTGTGCCCGCATGCATGCGAGTGATTGTTTATGCATGCATGTGTGTCTCTACATATGCATGGCAATGAGTATGTCCTTCCTAAAAAGCTGGGCAATGTTAAATCAGGCTTTTTGACACATGAGTCAAAGTGCTGTTTCTTTTCTAAAGTTCTGAGTTATTTCTCAGCTTAATCTGCAAAAGCACTTCTCTGTCTGTTCAGAAAACTGTAGGGGGCCGTCTAATATAAAGCAGTGGTTTTCACAGATTTGCTGATCAACCAAATAAAGTTTAAACGTGACTAATAGCAAAAATGTGAGAGAAGAAAGTTCAACAGAATAAGACCCACCCAGTGTTTTACTTTCACTGACAAGTGAACTTAGAACAGTGAGTTGGAGTCTCAAAGCTTCGCCAAACAATAAACAGGGAAACTCCTCCAATACAGATGTAGGGCTTATGTTTTCATCTGTTTATTTAGCATGTGAATGCTACCCTGTATGCAGGCAAGCCAATTCCCCTTCTCCTCACATTTGCAGTGCCTGCGCTGACAACTTGTCACATATCAGCTTCATTTAAATTGCTTCTTCGATTTCACATGTTCTAAGTTTTCATCAGGGATATCAATATAACTTACCTTTCTTGGTTAATGATTTATCTGAACACAAAAGAAGAAGTGCATAACAATCAGTTCCTAGATGTTTCGATCAGAA
The DNA here is from genome assembly GCF_019279795.1 of Protopterus annectens. Lineage (NCBI taxonomy): Eukaryota > Metazoa > Chordata > Ceratodontiformes > Protopteridae > Protopterus > Protopterus annectens. The sequence continues at coordinate 141,721,879 of NC_056747.1, forward strand.
ACACATAAATGTAGTTTCATGGCAGATAGTTACCTGACCCCTGACAACTGTTTGCATCTGTCAGTTTGTGGAATACCTACACATTCAGTTACGTAAATAGACTACCTCCTGACAGAATGTTGGAAATGCCCTTTATCTGTCTCCTGAGATTCTAAATTCCCACACTGAAGGTAGTAAGTTCTAGACTCTTTTCAGGTACTTGAAGTAATAGCCATAAAGAAAAGTTTCTTTCAGTATAAGGTGGGTGTTAAGGTAGTGCTTTCATATTAGAGTGGAAGTTACAGTTAGTGGCATTACTGGAGAGAAACAGGGGAGGGTTTTGTATAGTTATAGCTAGTACTCTTAAACCATAAATGTAAAAAACAAATCTAAAAAAAGTAATGCGGTTTGTCCTAATATTTCATTTTTACTATATATGTTACCCTAAATTATATTTTTTAGCCATGGCCTAATTGCAGGACTTGAAAATAGAAAGCATATGAAATAATACAAACTAGACTGAATAATGCAAAACACATGAAATAATACAAAAGAAGGCAAAGTAGAACGTTTCACACCAGCTTCAAATAGATAAACATTTGTACATCAAAAGAAAGCAAAGCAGAAATTTTCACACCAGTTTCAAATAGATAAACATTTATACATCAATCAGTCACATTACCAGGGAATTCAACTTAAGAAAAACATTATATGTCTGCAATAGCAATAGCTTTAGTATCAGAGTTTCATAAGTCATTAAGCAATTTCCATCTCAAGTCAGATAATATTTTTTTAATTCAAAGCATTTGCTAGCAGCTTGTTTGGTGAGGCACCATTCAAGGTGTACTGCAAATTTCCTTGTAATTGGCTGAGATCATCTGGAGATGGGTTGTTAAGTTTCTGGGACATGAATGCTAAAAGCTTTACTGCTACGGACTAGGGAATGTAGCCGGATAGTAAAATAAAGTTAAGTAAGTGCTAGAAACTGCCCCATTTTGGATACCAGTCTGAGTCCAAGGTTCCAGGCTGGAATGGGACAATTATGTTGAAGTAGCAGTTTATAAAGCAGTAAATAGAATTGGAGGAGTGCAGTGTTTTACTTTTAACTGGTCAAAAATGTTTAGATCGGTACAGTCATGGGTCAGCTGTGATGCACCTTAAATTAGTCTTTTCCTTTGCACTTTCTAGTTTAAAAGTATTTGCAGGTGAATGTAAAGTAACAGTGGTCAATCTAAGTTCTAACTTTTTTGTCATTCTAAGCATACTGTTTATCAGGTACTTAATTATTTCTTCTCCCTGAGAAGGAAGTCTGTTTGTAGATGCTATGATTCCCAAGTCGTGGTTTTTAGTAAAATTTTTCCTTCCAACACCGCAGTATCATTTCTTATCAAAAGGAGGGAGTTCTTCCATGAGTGTGCAATATGATTGTAAGCAAGTTACTAAATAGGATCACAAGTTTGGTGAACAAGGCTCATGGCTTATTGGTCATTGAGACGCTTGATGTCCGTGATCCCATGCTGGAACTTGTGGGTGCTTATGTAGTCATCCAGTTCCTTCTTGATGATATGGATTGACTGGCTAAATTCAACTGAAAAGGGAAATTTGTTCCACTGGTGTAGAAGCATTTGCAGTATAAAGTTATCAGGTACATTTCATTGAATCTTAAAACAGCGAACACCTCTTCATCGAACACTTATTTAGCGAAGCTACTGATTGTCGAACAGACTTTTCAGTGAAAGTTTTCCTACAGTAAGACAACAATAGGCCACCCTAGTGAACGAGACAAAAATAATAAAACTTAACATTTACCCAGGTGGGAGGCTATGCACCCCATCCCCCTAAATAAGTATACCAACTCCGAGATCACACTACAGTAGGGAAAAGGGCAAATTCCAGATGGTGCAAAGTACAAAAACAAACACAAACTGAACTGCAAATCCCCAAATGAAGAAAACAAACGACTCCAAGCCACAAGTGAGATAAAGTACTTTACCTCACTTGTGGCTTGGAGTCATTTGTTTTCTTCATTTGGGGATTTGAAATTCCAGATGGTGACAAGGCATTTCGCTGAAAACTCTGTATGACGATCAGTAGCTTAGCTAAAAAGGTGTTCGATGAAGAGGTGTTTGCTATTTTAAGATTCAACGAAATGTCATAGACCCAAAGTTTGACCAAGGCAAACTAATAACCAACGAAAATAAGACAAAACCTCTGTAGCAATAAGTAAAAGTAGAAAAGTTCTGCTGAAGTCCACTTACATTGACTAACAAAATACTGATTGAGTGCTTTCATAAGATTGTCTCACAACTTCATCAGAATCCATGATCCAGGATGCCTGAGGTCTAATGTACAGACAAATCTGACTGCTGCAAGGTGGTTGTTCGGGACACTATAGCTGCCATTTGAAAACTCTCTATAGACGGTGTTACTTTTATTACGTTATGTTTGGTGGATATGAGGAATGTCATGGCACTATGGTCAGAGTGAAAGAGGGTTTATCAATGTATAGCTTAGCATGACTGCAGGGATATTTGTCCGGATGATACCAAATATATTATTTCTCCTTGTGGCATTTTTTTGCATTTTGTTTAAGATTGTTAAGGTTTATGTAATAGTTTTGGTGCCAAAGTATTGATTGAGACATAACTCTCCCTGTAAAGGGAAGATATTGTATGTCAATAACTACTAAAGAATTTTCTACTTTGGGAAGAATATAAGCATATAGATATATCAAGAATGTGGGGTTACACCAACATGTTACAAAACTGTAGTTTGTGGCATTTATTGTAACCCAAGTGAGGATTACTTCATGTCATCAATTTGTTTCTATAACCATACTTTTGAAAAACTGACTTATAAAAGTGGATTCTTTGTCATTCCTTGTATATTGCTCCAGACTGAATGGAAAAGGTAGCAATCAGGTATTTGTACAATACAGCAGGTCTTTTGAGATCACACACTTTGATTCCCTTAATGAAAAAGTAAACATAGGGTAGCTTGGTCTTTTTAGTGAGGCTGTAGGAATTGATGAGTCCCACCTTAGCCTTACTGTTATGTATGGACTGCAGCTTGGAGTGCCTACTAATCTGAAGTAGCCTAAAAAGACGTTTAAGAAAGAAAAGATTATATTCAGTACGCAAGCTGCTTTTTAGGAGAGGTGTAGCCATCCCTTGCAAAATGGAGAGGCACTAAATCCTCCTTGACTGGCACCGTAGTCTAATCCAGTACACGAAGCTAGTAATTTTTTCTACATATTTAGGTGCTATTCTCAGTGAAGGATCTCACTAATAGCAAAGGATTTTCCTGCCTTGGTAAAGGTATACATTCGGCCATCCACATCTCTCTACGTTACCAGCAGACATAAATGTCAAGTTTTGTTGATTCTGTCAGTTAGCAGACGGGGCTAAAATTCTGACTTATTAATGAGCTGCTGCCTGTGCCAAAGGTGCAAGGTTTGAATCTTTCCACCTTAATTTATCCACTGTGTGAGCTTGAGCAAGTCTCTTAACTCGACAGTGTTCAACTGGAAATTTGGGATGGGCTCCTTAATGGTCTCTTGGACTGTGCGTATCTCATAATTAACTGTGAACTATGATCCCATGGTATTTACAGTTGCAAGGTCAAAATCAGTGCAAAAACTTTGGATATGCTTAATAGCTTTTGGACATCCCTACCTTAGCTCAAAGGAGGACCATATGACCTTCTTTGTACGCAGTTTTGTGAGTGCAGACTCCGCTCCTATTTTGCAGTGACCTGCTAAGATGATGAATCAAGATAACAGACTTGACACTGTACTTCTCCATGACCAGAAATAGAATACTGTCCCAAACTAGGTTTGTGTAAAATTTTCACTCTTCTGTGACGGTAGCTAACTGTATGATTTCTAACCCTGAGATCTGTTACACCTGCAGTCTCCATCATTGGGTCAGACATTTCTCTGAGTTTCTAACTGGAGCTAATATGACAGACACAATGGACATTACAGTCACAACACTGGCAACATGTGTAAGGGTCCCTGTGAGGCTCAGATTCTCCCACATAAACACAAAGCCACCATCTGAACATGGGATTGTTATTTTGTGTATTTTATTTATTTATTTTTCTTTACTCTTTTTAAACACATGTAATATGTCTGAACTGCTGTAACACTTTGCTTCACTCCGAACTGTGTCATTTGTACCTGCACTTCCATTGAGCACAAGCTGTGAGCAACAGGCCAGGCATTGTCTTATGTTTATTTCTCTATTTTTCTTCTTCCAGTATATGAAGAATAACTCTTTTAAAGTAGGGTAAATAAGTTAAGAAAGCATTACTCTGGCAGTTTGGTACAGAGCCTTAAAACTAAGTGTTGCTCGAACTAGACTCTACACCTATCCTGGGTTTGATTCCCCCAGCCTCCATTTACCTGAATTCTGACACTAAGCAAGTCACTAAACCAGACATTGCTTTTGAAGATGGATTTTTGTGTCTTGTGGGCTGACCTGGTTAAAAAATACCATTTATCTGTGCATTTGTCTCTTATAAAATATTCCCTTAAAACTGACTTTTGAAACTCTGTGTCCTGGTGACAGACCATGCCCTGCTGTGGCAATGAGAAATAACTAAGTTAGAGAGGAGACTAGCAGTAATTTTCCATGTATGACTTATAACATAACTTAGTGATAATTAGTAGGCATGCTATATTCCTTAATATATGATAAAGAATACTGAGCATTATTCCAAAACGCTGTTCCATGTCTCACTGATCTGCAGTTTCCTACGAAATCACTTGCTTACTCTTACTAGAATTAAGAAAAGTATTGCTGACGACAGCAGTATATTCTTTTGTGGCGATGCCTCTTTCCCCAAAGTTGTGCATCCGTGGAATTGGTAAATATAACTTTAAAGGGAACCCTTACATATGGGGAGGTGCAGTGGGGCTTTCATCCCTTAAACAACACTTTTTTACATCTGTGTCATAACAGTGAATGTCACACATGAGTATCAGTTGCTCATGATTCCTCAAATAATTTCTAAGTGACCACATTTTAATATCGCGTAGTGAAAGAATTCAAAATGTAGTATGTAAACCGTGGTTTCCAATAATATTAGAAAGCTGATGTGTCAGTCATAAATGGTATCTATGTTTATTTCACAAACAGCATACCTCAGCTGACAGATGACTAATTGCTAAAGACTGCATATACATTTCTATTTTCCTACATTACTCACCTCTCCTGAGCTTCCCATACAAAGTACAAGAAGCCAGGCAAGGGGAGGATATTTGCGTGAGATGACAAGGCTGTTAACTGTGTGAATAGGTTATGTATTATGTAAAAGTGTTGAGTACTTCAGAATTATTACTGCATTTAACTACATGAATTATATCCCATTAACAATGAGTCAATATTTGCACATTCCATTCACAAAAATATTTCTTAAACAGTGTCTGCAGCATTAGAGATATAGTGACAGGCTACAGCGATTGATACATATGGTTATGAAGTTAGAAATCCTATGTATTAATCATTACACAGTCAATGGAAGTGTGTACATTCATAAATAAATTCCATGTACCCTGTAATCCAGTGTTTTTCAAACATTGTGGCCTTATTCCACGAAGGCCTGGAGTTGGCTCATGAGAGGCCCAAACAAGTTTAAGAAGTGTACTTAAAACATTAACCTTTCAGTGTTGATATAATATGGGATCGGGTGAAATGCAAAATGAAAATTTTAACTGATGTGAATTATACTGCAGAATAAATAGTAATATGCCAAACCATACCTTGGTTATTGCAAGTTTGCTCCTGTGTGAGTGCATATTTGTGTGTGTGTTTGAGTGTGTTTGCATGTATGCATGTGCATGTTTGTGTAAGGGTGGATCTTTTCCTATATGCATGCATGCATGTGTGTGTGTGTGTGTGTGTGTGTGTGTGTGTGTGTGTGTGTGTGTGTGTGTGTGACTTGAGTGTCTCTGCATGTAGGTGCATGCATATTTATGCACGTGTTGGTCTGTATGTACATGTGTGGGTCTACATATATACAACACCAGTTCCATCTAGTGTGTATTTATTTCATTTTAATTTATTTGGTTTTCTTGGAGCTTTTGGTTCTATTATTATAATATATATATATATATATATATATATATATATATATATATATATATCATCCAAGTGATATGGCAGAAAGCCATAAATTTGATAAGCAGCACATCCGGACATCCTGGTAATATCTGAACAGTTGAGAGGCATGAATGTGAAGTATATGGTCCAAACACAATGCAGGACAGTGCAGATATTGTGATATCCTATTCCTGGCATTCTATACTGAAGCTGTGTAAATGATCTGTAATGGGACATGGATTGCCATGTAAAATGAACTGTGTGTATTGAATAGGGACACACAGCTGAATTGTAGAAATGAACACAGGGAAAGAGGACTGGTGAAACAACATAATGTACAGCAGAGGTGGGCATGTCAATGGAAAATGGTTGTAGCAGCAACACCAATCACATATCTATATGGTACAGTAGGTACTGTACAGTGAAAATGTATTTTGTTACTGTCACACAAGGTGACATAACAATGCGGAGGATGTCTGTGTGAGATAAGCATCCTTACATGAATAATGCAGAGGACATTTATCAGGGATCTAACATACAACTGGGTAAGGTGCATACAGTGAAGCTGTGCAAACTAATATGAATGTACTCTCAGCAGAGGTCAGCAGCAAGGTGGCCACAGATAAAGGCTCATGGAAAACTTACCAGAACCAACCACAATCATGGTCAATATTCGAATAATACCACCAGTTATCCCATGCCTCTGACATAACATATATGAGTTAGACTGATAAGAGACGGGTCTGCACATACACACATACACTTGAACAACTATTATGATACATCCACACTCTGTGAGGGTAACCAAGCACACTGTCCTCGTACTGTAACATCTTCTGGAGGTGTTAGGAAGGACACTGCTGTACCTGTATGTGATAGTATGGGCAATACAAGCTGGTTGACCTGTGTGCATGGCATATATATATATATATATATATATATATATATATATATATATAGAGCACAGTTCACACTGTCAGAAATGCTGTACATGCCATTAATGTCATGCATCTGGTGTAACAACTTGATTGGTGCTCCGCACCATCAGGCAATTATGTATCTTCCACAGAAAGAATACCTAGGTATGACCAGTAAACTTGTGACAGCTCACTGTGACAAAGGCTGTACACTTCAGTTACACATCACTGGAAGATGTATAGGGAGGTACATAAAGGGTGCATTGTACACAGTTATTGGTCTGATGCAGGCTGGGGACCATGAAGGTCTTATGGTCTCAGTATGGATGTCCTTCACATACCCAGTACTTGTGTTACATTCAAGGGAGTAGTCAGCACTGTGACCACATGCTGGTGGATGTACCACTTACCATCTACACCAGAACATGGGTCGCATGCCTATTGGTTTGATTATAGGGTGTGATGTTTACATTATACTTGGGTGGCGTGCCTTTATCCTGATTCAACAAATCCCACAATGTTTCATGTCAATGCAGGTGTTGTCATGGCTGTGGCAGCAGTTTTTGGTATGTGTTGATACTGTCTGTATTATACTAATATCACAATTGGAGTCAATGATTGCCTACAATCTGTAATTCTTTAGGCAGCTGTTTGGACACAGGATGTGTATGTCATCTGTGATGTTCATCACTTAACTAATGGACAGGAAAGTGCTTAAAAGACTGCCCTGATGTATGGAACTGATAACTTTACCTGAGATATAGGCTGTGTCACACATTTCCACATAGTGAGATGCCATGTATGTGATACACTGGTCTACACATTTGGTGATATAGTTGTTTATGGCCAGATATGACAATGTTGATTGAATATCTCATTGTGGATTTGTGCCAAATGCCTTGACCTGGTCAGGTTCTACAAGATGATACTGTTGTCATGCATGCCCTTGATGACCTCTTTGAGGACATCTATCAGATGTAACAGACATAGTGTAACATTAATAACTCACACAGCCGGAATATTACTTGTGTACATGTAGAAGACATCCTTGATGACATGTTGGTCTACCTCACAGCAGAGGAAAGTTAGGATGTCTCTATATATATGCATGCATCAGTTGCTGTCCCTCCAACTCAGATGGATGCATGTTGATGTACACCCTTGTATGACATCATAGCCCCTGTGGAGGGTGTGTTGAAGTGTGTATTCAACTGTATCAGGAAGGTGTATGTGCTGAGTCATGCTGTAGGTGATCTGTGATGTTGCCATAGCCCATTCATTATATGTGACAGGCCTGGATGAATGTAAGACAGTGCATACTGTCTATTGTGATCTGACCTAGTGTTTTCACACCATCCCCCACAAAGGTATCATTCAGAAACCATCGCTGGAATTTAACCCTTACATCAGTAGCTGGGTAACCAACTGTCTCAACGACAGAACACATACTGTGAAAGATGTTGAATCGACCTATACCACTAGAGCTCTTACCATTGGCAAACCCCAGGGATCTGTGCTTGGTCCTTCACTGTTTGGACTCTGTTTCTCTTAGTTCAGGCTAAACTATATGGCCTTTGTCTTACCATGTTTGCTGATTCTTGCATATTGGGTGCAATCCTTGAATCCACCAATGATGATAACATAGTACAGGAGGAGCTAACACAGACGAATGAATGATTATAAAGGCACATGATCTACAAATAAATGCAAAAATGTGTCTTTTATTATGTTGTCCATCTGAAAAGTGGAATTCCATGTTAATCACAGCATTGACAATAGTCCTGCTATGCTGAAACCCAGTGATGCAAGCACTGGGAACACATGTAGATAACAATGTGAACTTTGACTACCTAGTGTCCACACTGGCATTGAAAGCCTGTGTTGTGCACATCGTAAGTCACACCATCATATTCAGATCTTAGAACTGTATGACAGCATTGTACTCAAATCTCATTAGAACACTCATAGAGTATAATGACCTCTTTTGCATGTACCTCACTAGAGATATGCAGCAGCTGGAGAGATCCCAGTTTTTCTCAGCAAGGTAACACAGGGATTGCAAACTATACCATGATGTATGTGGATAGATTAAAAGCCATGTCACTGTAATCTGTCTTATAGGCTGAGGTGGCTACTCCTTGGCCTTCAGGCCAGTGTCTGACCCTGCTCTGGTGGGAGTACTGCATATCTAAAAATCTGATATAGCTGGTGACATCAGCTGTGTCTGTTGAGGAGAATATGGTAAGAGCAGTGTCCCACATGCTGGAGTAAAATGTTCTTTGTAATGCCAAGCAGCATCTCATATGCACACACACACACACACACACACACACACACACACACACAGTTGACTGCAGTGAGAATAGAACCATTAGTTGTCTATGTACACAGACTACAGAACTCTGTACTTTACACAAGTTCCACAACACAAGTCTGACTTGGAGTCTCTCAGACTACACTTTATAGCTGATGACATGAGCAGTGTCTGTTGAGGAGAATATAACAGTGTCCCACATGCTGGTGTAAAATGCTTTCTGTAATGTCAAGCAATAACTCACACACACCCAGTTGACTGTAGTGAGGATAGGACCCCTGCCTAAGTACACTGAGTACAGAACTCAGTACTTTATGCAAGTGCAATTGCACAAGTCTGACTTGGAGTGTCTTAGACAACACTTTATAAGTGTACCGTGTAGAGGTTTTAATTTAATGTAAATATTATTGAAGAAATAACAGTATTGTATGGTTGTGAAGTGTGGTATTTGAACCCACAACCTCTGACTTAAGTCTAATATTGGACTCTTACAATTGGTTTGTGCTACAGACTAATGCATGCATGCTTGCTTTTACAGTTGAGGTATGTATGCTCAATTTGATACAACTCTATAAAATACCAAAAAAAGCTATCTTTAACTTTTAATGCTACAATAACACTACTCTTCTGCTGCATACATACTACTTGCTTCCCCTCAGACTTGCCAATCAACTTCTGTGGGTTCAGACATTACACTCCCAATTACTGGCAGCTGGGGAAAAAACAGAACAGAAGACCATTATGCATACCAATCTTGCCTATATTTAGCTTTCTAAGTCTTATGAGTACTCCATTGAGTTGATACTTACACAGATGTGGGATGTCCTCAGTCCTAAATTCCTCGATCCAGTGGTCAAGTGTATCCCTCTTCCTCCTCTGTAGGTCAGTGAAATGCTGCTTACATTGCTCTCTAGTGCATGGATATCAGTGGCACTGGATAAAGCCTGGGCTAAATTATCCCAAGCCTCAGACTTGTACTGGGAGCCAGAATAGTCCCCCTGCAGCAGCCTGTGGCTGTGGTGCTTTGCTAGGAGTCCAGTGAATATGCTGGACACCTGGACATCCACCTGTGTGTCCTACACCTGGCACCTTTCCCACTAACAACTGCTATGTCTGTCTACCAGCAGATCTAGAGCAGGGGAAACTGATGTTTTCCTGCCAATTACAGTTATCATGTTTACTGGTGTGCTCACAACCGCTCTATGCATTTGCACAAAAATGTGAGGAGAGCAGCAGTTCCAAGCAGTGAGGAATGAGAAAATTGTTTTTTATATTGTGGGATTCAAACTTAGGCATAAGGGACAAAACATTTATTTCCATAGCATTGATTTTCCATCTTTGCCACAGAAGAAGTGCTGCTCAGACATAGTCGGGCATCATACATAAATGCAGGTGACAGTGTGAGCTATTACACATGTATGTATGTGACCTGACAAGGTTATTGGATATAGAGGCAGTTGTGTATGTGTTTTAGATAAATGTGAATTTAAGTCCAGACAGCAGAATTATACTTACAGAAATATAATACACTGTATACCCTCAGTCATACATCTGATAATAAATTTGATAATACATAAATAAATTAATAAATAAAAAACACACAATAATAGTGTGTCATCCCTCATGCATATAATTAATATTAGCTCTACTATCTAAAATATTATAACTGAGAGTGAATATAATGGGAAGTGGAACAATTGTAAAAGTGTATACCTTTGTCACCACTGGGATGGGTTCTCCTTGGTTGGCCCTGGCTCTGAGATGAGGATGGCAGAGGTCGCAGAGTTCCTGTAGTGTTCTACAATTTCCATGTCATGTAGGTTGTGAAATGTTAAATGGCCTGAAAAGTCTTCTCCTTCTTGGCCTAGGCCTGTTGGCAGCAGCAGCAGCACTGGCTTCAGTCTATAGCACAGACAAATGAATTAAAGCAGCAGTAGCCCCTAACATTCTTTCTGTGTAGACTCCTTTCCATGGCTGTATTCCAAAAGGTTTTGGAATTTGCAGGAAAAACCAGCACAGAGTCTCCATGGTTGGTTTATAGCTTGTTGAATAGCTCCACTGTGTTGGATTGGTTGAATAGTGTGCAGTTCAGCTGCTTCTGTTGTAATTAGCATGTGACAGTGTTTGCCTTGTTTGTGCGGTGGTGCATGCCTCTACATGGTGCTTACTGAATGTAAAACTCATTGCTACCATATAGGGTGCATTGAATCTCCCCAATAATATTTTACTTTTTGTTGTTGCAGTTCATACATAACTAAGCCTGACTGTTTTTCTCCCTTCAGTCATTTACCCCCTCAACGATGCTGCAGCTACTCCAAGCAGATGCAGTTTTGCTTTACATAATTACTCTAACTTGCTGGGCATTATCTAGTGTGATTATTATTTTTCTTTAATTACTTTTCTTTGCTGGACCCAGCCTTTCTTTAGAGTTTTAATGAGTGTAGTGCAGCTATAATGAGGTGTCTCCCTTTGTAAATTATTACCTTTGTAGTATGTTGCATTTTACTTTGTACTGCTTTGCTTTGCACATGCTTATTAGTATTTTACTAGTCGTGTATTTGTATTGTCTTATAAATTGTGATTTCATATAATGTCTTGCCTTTTTTGACCTGAGTTACAGCTGAAAAGGATCATTGGACCAATTCACCTACCTGGTTAATACATTTAAATGAATAAATAAACAATAATTAAAAATAAATTGGGTGCAGCACCTTTCTGCTAGTCTGTTACTAGATGTCATGTTAGACAATGTGTGCTGCTGCTATGTACAGTCCTTGTGATTTTATTTTATTTATAGTTTTTTCAGTTTAATATTCTGCTTATGATCAGTTTATGTCAGATTTAAACAATTCTATGTCATCAGTCAGATTTTAATTGCATATCTAATGATTCCAACATTTCACTTGCTAGACACACATCAGTGAATCTTTTCAAATGTCATAATTTAGTTTGTCTACTGTTTGTCCCAGCTGTAGGCAATATCTCTGATTAGTGAGTCATTCTGCTCTCCAAATATACAGTCATAAACCTGCATTATATTTTCCTCACATATGTATTAAATACAGTTTGATTACTTTTATATAAATGTAAATTTGCCCATTCCACAAGTGATAATTCAATAAAGTGTTAAAAAAATTCTAGTACTTATTGGTTTCCACTGAAAATAAATGTCCTTTGTCTCACAATATCTCAGGAGTTTAGTCTTCCATATTGCAGTTTACTTTCCTAATCTTTATATATGCAAAATTAATATCTTGATAGCTTCCTTTCTATGGCCTGAAAAACCATGGTACTGTTTATTTTCTTAGATTTGCCATCAAGGCCATTTCCAATGCAATACAGTTCAGATCTCTGAATCTAGGACTTCCAATATTCTGATAGGTTTCCTTGCAGGTTTAGAGTAGTTCATTGCTGAAGCATTAACATTCTGAGTTATGTACAGGACAACATTTCAGAAATAATGCATTTCCATCATTTTGTATGCCAGGAGCTTGTCTTTAAGTTAAAACTATGGTGATGAGGTAAAATGTTTAAGAAAATTAAATAACTGGGTAATACAGCTATGGATTGCAAGATTCATATAATTAAAAATGAAGTATATCCAGGCTGATGCAACTGGAGAAAACATGGCATACTGCTAGTATCCATGTGGTCAAGAATGGAAAAAATACTTATTCTACCACTGCAGAAGGTTGCAGCTATTTCATTTCTTTCCTGAAATTTCAGTTACATCAGTTGTCATTTAGACAACATAGATTCATAAGTTCATAGGTAAGTACTAGGTTAGCTGCCCTTGTAAGCCATTTTAACCCTAGCTAATTTCTCATCTGATGTTCGACTGGCCTTACCCATTCCATGGTCGATAATTACATATTATCCCTAGTGACAATAACTGGGATCATACCATAGATAGTTAGAGGGGATCCATGCATGGGATAAAGCATTTAGAAGCTGTCTCTGTCCATTACCAGTAAAGAGGACAGACCTAAGGTAACTCTTTTGTTTTCCATCCATAGATCCAAGTTGAGCTTGAATATGACAGTGATGAGAATTGTTTTACGTGGGTGGGGAGTCTGTTTCAGAGCAGCAGTATCCTGTGGTTTAGATTCCTAGACCAAGTATTTCTGATACCTTTTGACTTGCAGATGTGCAGTAAATCCATCAGTAATGGATCAGAGGATGCGTTGTATGCCAGGCACAGGTTATCTCCTAGCAGTCTGTAGGATACCAAATATAGTGACTGGGCTTTGAGTCGGTCTATATAGGACATGTTCTTTAGACCTAGTATTTGATATCATATAAGGTCTTCCAGACGCAACTTCTGGTTGATACATTTTTGGTAAATTGCAACACAACAAATACAAGAAATGAAGATACAAGGGGCAGAGATGCTGCTAGTGTGGTTGTTTGCTTTTCTATACCCAATAGCTCTCAACTTTAGCCTCCAGAATTAGGGACAAAGCAAAAAATATTTAGCAAAAGGGCCCCAAATTTAGGGACAATTTTGATATGATGTTACTATTATCTTAGAATTTCGCAAAATAATTTCCAATTTTAGGAGCGATGGAGCTGCATTTTAAGAAAAAAATGGGGGTGTACCTTTAAAATCTAGATAACTGAGACATCACTTGTAGCACTGTCTCTTAAAGGCATGTACGCTGTCATTTTTGAAAAGTAGCCAAATTCCAGAATATCAAATTTACTGCCTGCTGTGACTTTTGAAAGTTAACATTAAAAATATATATGAGATGAACTGGTGGCATAGACAGAAAAATCCCAGGAGACCCAGGTTTGATTAACACCTTGAAAAGCTTGATCAGGTCAGGTTTGTGCTTGACATATCCTCTTGCAGAACTTTGCTGGAGTCCACAGTTTCCAGAAAGGTTCACAGTTGTGGATTGCTGGAGAAATGAAGAGACATGACATCAGCAACACTTCCTGAAGGTAAACCATCATAGCCCACCCAGCGTGAAGGCAATTAATGCATCATCCTGAGAGGTAGGGATTACACTTGCAAAATCCATAACCAGAAACACTATGATGGAACCTCACTTCTCCTAGCTCACTCTGCAGTGCTAGCAGGTGCTGATCCTTGATCCTGGGATAGAAGAGAGAATGGGGTCCTCCATGTCCACATATGGGTTGGGTTAGCCTCCCAGTGTGGGTCACACTGGACAACTCTAAGGGCATGAGAACTGCAGAGTATTGATCATAATGTGCAAGACCCAGGACCTGAAGTCGGTACCAGTATGATGAAAAAAGAAAGGAAAGTGTGTGCAATATAAGTTTTGTCATGCTGAGTAGACAGATGAACTATTTGTTAAGTAAGGGTGGCACAAAGGGAAATGTGTAACCATATATGATATTTTTGTTATCAGAAGAAAGGGAAATGTGTAACCATATTTGATATTTCTGTTATCAGAAGAAAGGGAAATATATAACCATAGTTGATATTTCTGTTATCAAAATACTACAGAAAATGTGTTGCATGCTGTAGGTGCATATCAAACATATACAGTAGTGGGCTGCATGGGGAATCAGGACAGAAGTCATCATGTAACTCAGTACATTGTTTAGTGTAGCTAGTAGTCAAAGAAACTATGTCACTTTCACATAACCACATTGTTATGTTAAACCAGTCAAGTTATGGTTAAAAATCAAATAATCCAATGAACTGACAACCATGGTAACTTTATTAAACAGTTATGTACTTTCATCAGACATAGTCCTTTCTATGTCAGACAAAAGTGCTTAACATTTTAATAAAGTTACCATGGTTGTCCGTTACCTGGATGCATCTTTTTTGGCATAACTTGACTAATTTTGTTTATTTTTAGTTGCACTGTTTTTTATTCCGTTTGTGTAGTCCCTGTGTTATGCTGTGTGGTAAAGGATAGGTGTATAAAGCTTCAAGCAAATATTTCAAAGACTTTAGCCCGAGCAGGGAAAGTAAGAGACCACTTATTTATTTTTTGAAGTTGATGTAGACATTGGAAGTTCCTCATAAATACCAAGCGCTAAGAATGATTCCTGTACAGCTTGATGTATGTTTGGAATGGGAAAAACAATGGTGAGAAATCCGCTAACACCCATTCAGCAGCAGTTTATTTCAGAGTCTTTAATCCATGCTCATTGAGTTACAGGGCTATGGTTAGATAAATTAATTTTTAATTATTTGATGTAATCTTATCAGCACTGTCTTCATCTCCGCAGATCATGTGCTACCAGAAATCATGGCTTAGTGTACCATGCTGGAGTGACTGAATAGTCCTAGGGGAGCATGTTCGAAGATGGCAGAAGCTTCCTGACCATGGACACTTGCAGTTCATTTCTCACTATTTTGCTGCTTACACCCTGAGTTTTAGTTCACTAAATGGACTGCTACTGGTTTGAATTGATTGTTTGATAAGTGCTGCTATTATTTTAAAACAGAGTTTTATGTAGCTGCTACATATGCATATTGTTTCTGAGGGGTATAGGAAAACAGAGATGCTTCAACCAGTTTGGAGGATTTTTTGGATGCTATGTCACTTTTCTGGAAGCTCATTATTTTTTAGGTTTATTGCAAATGTAGCTGTGTCTAACCCACTCTGGAGGAGCTATCTTGTGTGCACTTTGCTGTCAATCACTGTGGATTTAATTTGGTGTTTCCAGAGAATTAGGATCTCAGAATGCTGATTTTTTTATTGCAGTGGTTACACTGTTGTTGTCTGTTAATTCATGGCAAAATTGTAGCAACATGTTCCATCTCTGAACTGTATGGGTTTTCCATTTTTACATGCATTTAAGGGTCTTTGGCTATGGAGAAGTTTTTGGTTCTGTCTGGTGTTTTGGTGTCATTGACTGTTTCAGACTTTTGGGATCCACCGTGTTTTTCAGACTTCGAAGAACAGTTGTGAAGGATCGGTCAGGCAGCTGACTTTGGCTTTTTAACTTGGATTTGGAATGCTTTACCTATCACATCAAACCTTAGTGTTCTGTTTTTGAATTTAACTCAGAGTGCATACATGTTAATGAAATTTCACTTTTATAGTTTACACAGATTATTTTGTGGTATTATTTACTTCACTATTTTTTTTTTGTAAAGGGGTTACTGTATAATAAAGTAAATGCTGAAAAGGGGCAAGGGTGGCTTGCTGGTAGTCAGCTGGCGCTGGGTAGAAGAGGACTTCAGCAGAGACATTGTCCCTTGTAAAGCCATCATATTTAGGTTAACTGTAGGCCACACTGCTCTGGACAATAGCCTATGCAGTGACAGTTGTAGGTTTGCTTTTTATTTCATTTACATTTTTGTTGACTGGGTTGGCTCTAGTGATCCTTGCTCATTTTTAGAAGGAGATTTCTTGCCGAAAGTTACAATGAATACATAGGTGGTAATAGTACATCAATGTAAATAGAATATTACAATGTCTATGTACTGTCAAGAATAATTTTGTAGAATTTAAATGAGTTTAAATATTAGAAAAGTACAAGATTAACTGTAACTTAGTAATCAATTAGTATTTCAAAAGGTAATAAAACGTGGTGAAGTGCCTTGAGAAACAGCATAGTATAGACACAAGATGGATTGGAAGTCTGGAAGACAGTGGTTATAAAAGTTTTAACAATAATTGAAATAGGACAGAAATAAAAGATTAACAACCAGTCTACAGCTAGGTTAGGTGAAATGTAACAGTGATGGACTTAAGCTTTTTTGTTGTACTAAGTACAATACAATATAGATTCAGGAGTGGTGAATATTTGCCAGACATGGCAGATTTGGTAGGTTAGGTAATGTTGCAGTTGAAGCATTGTTGAGTAATATTGATATGGGGTTTGCATAGTTTTTGAAGGTGAAAGTATTACTGATTTCTAGAGATATGTGGTGTCAGCCTGAGGATGCCATTAATGACGGCATAAATGTGTTGTGTTGATGCCATGTATGATACAGATGCACAGAGGGTGAGAGAGGGCCCTAAACCCACAATACATTGCTTCACTTCTTTAGCTGTGAGTTTGTGTTACAGGAATGTGCCAATGTATTGCTGCTACAATGCATACCTACACATGTTCAATAGTTCTGCTGTTGACCGCATCTTTGGTGTGGTCACAGCCATGCCAGTACTCTCTTTTGTCTTTTAACTGATGCAGTCTGCTCTTTTCTCTGTGACTTTCTCACTGATGGAGGGAATCTTATAGAATACATCAATGCCAATCAAACTGCTACTATTACCCTGCCAGCTTCCTATGGATTTATATCACTTTATTTACAGTTGTAGCTTTTCCCCAGTTCTTTACATTGCTGCTTATGCACCCTACCTGAGGTTCTTTTTTGTTCTACCTTCATGGTGAAAGCCACAACATGATGCAGGTTGAGACTGCAGCTGTGCTGTGATGTTCTCCTCAGATTGTGGTTATGGACACAGCTCTGCCCAGGCTTCTCTTTCTTTCTTTTGTCCTTAATATAGACCATAAGTTTCCATCGTATCTTTACCAAACATGCTTCCCATAGTGCAAATGGGCAATTTGTTGTACTGTATCTTAAAGAAACATAAAATACCTAAGCTAAACCTACTAATGTAGACGTACCTAAAGCAAAAAAAAAAAAAAGACCCAGTATGATGTTACCAGATTCCACGAAATTAGCTGAACTGTACTTTACGCTAAACTGTCATAATGCCAAAAAGCAACATATACAAAGAACATCAGGTATGCTAATCAACTCTGTGTTTTGTTAAGGTATTTAATATGAAAGAAAATAAAGTATATGTTTGTAGCAAGAAGGCCTTAGAATATTATAATAATACAGAGATAACTATGTAAATATGCTTAAATGCATCAGTATATGAGCCTTTATTTTGCACAGAACTTTTATTCCTACCTTGATAAACTCTCATATTTTTTCAGTAAGATAAGGAGTATAGCTTAGTATCCTGTCACATGATTCAGTCACATGACTCTGCACTGCTTGAACTTTGTAAATGATAGAGCGATACCTCTATCAGGCAAGTGATACATCTTCAAAACTTAAATCATAAGTAGGAACATATAAAAGTAGGAAAATCTTTAACATTAAAGAGGTTTTACCATATTTACATATTACACACCATTCCTTTAGACATGCACAGTATTCTTGCATCTTTTCTTTCACGTACTGAAATCTAGTGAATACTTCTGTGCAAAACTGAAAGGCTAAAACAGTCGGTGTATTAAATTCAAATTCCTGCCATAGTTAAGCTTCAAATCTTGGGCCTGTACCTGTCTGTATATTATCTGGTGAAAATCAATAAATCGGTATTTGGGTTCAGTATCTGGGGAATCCTGCTAAAGGGAATTAAAAGATGCATGTTCAATGATTCTCTAATACTTTGGATTAAAAATTAAATTCAGCACGTCAGTTATTTTGTTCACATCCTCAGATAACATACTGTGGATACTTTGAGCTTTCTTATTCATGATAGCATAAACCAAAATGACAATTATTGTGTTTAAACACTTCAGCTTTTCATAAAATAAAAAACACTTGTTTGGAGACATCAGCATGATATCTCTAAACTAAAATTCAGAACTTAGCAAATCAAGTAACTTTAGAGTAATTATCACAATGTTTCTATTTTTGTGCTGTTTCATAGCAATCTGTGTGATGAAAAGGTCACATTTTAAATTAAAATATTTGACTTTTATATATCCAGTTAGTATTATTTAGTGTGCTTAGACGTGTTGTCATATAACACTCATTTCTTTCTTTCTTCATTTTATGGCCAACTTTTAAAGTCATTACTTTACAAATGTCAGGAATATAATGATGAGTTTGGATTAAAGCAAATTTTCGATTTTTGTTTTTTTCATAATAACTGCACAATGTTTGAATATGCAAAATTCTTCAGTGCAGTTAGAACTAACTTTCTTCCCATGTGATACTGATAACTATCAAAAAATAAATTCTTCTTATATCTCTGGCTTCCTTATTGTGCCATCAAATTTTCTCACACATATAGGACAGCCATTTAACCTCTCTCCCCCTTCAGCTTCTTTAATTATATTGCTGTTTCCACCTTGGTAAGTGAATTACAGATCAGCTACAGCAATTGATTTATTTTATATAACTAAATCAGTAACTGAATTTGGGTTGTGGCTGAAAAGAGTTAGGAGACCAGCTCAGCCCACCCACCCATTTATTAAATAACAATAAATACTGCACAAAATCCCAGGATATAAAAACAAATACATTACAAAGAAGCAAACTCACTGAAACACTTGCCGCAGGTCAATCAAAATACTTTAATGGATTAAACTCTCTCAACTCTTACATCTTAGAAGACTTCATTACAATCTAAGTTTCCTCACATTACAAAGCTATTTAAAAACAACAGACACATATAATTTAAAAAGTTTACTGATTTTTAAATAAAACCATTTAATACAATGCCTAAACTTGTAATTCAATAAATCACTAAATACTATTACAAACTAAATAAATGTAAGCAGATGTATTGCAACTCATCAGATCTTCCTCAATAATTTACCTAAATGCAACTATAAAGTCTCACGATTGATTAAATATTTGTAATAAATGCAAACTAAAATAAAAAATAATGAAACTTAAAAAAATGTATCTAAAGATATGTTAAAATGGTGTACAAACTAAGCAACAATGATACAACTTAGCAGATCAAACTTTGAGTACAATGGAGCTGGAGACATGGTCATTCAAACTAACAGACTGTCTGGCATTCAATTTTAACTGTCAAACCAGTCCCCTGCATTCTTATCTACTGTGCTATTCCCTGCCTCAGTAATTTTACTCTACATTTTCTAATACAAAAAAAAATAAAAATATTTTGAAATCTGTGCTTGAACGTGAATGCTTGAAAAGAGCATTGCTGGGGTTACCATTTTTAATATCATTAGCAATGTTTGTAAAATCTTTTATGTAACTGACTTTTAGTCTTACATAAAAAAAACTGTTGCAGGTCAGATATGAAGTAAGATAAACTACCCTGTAATTTCACAATTATAATACTCCTAACATACTACAGATCTGTTGTACCTCCTCACAGTCAAGTTTAGACCATTAAAAAATATAGCTGAAGTGTATACAAAGTCTACACTTGGACATATTATTGCTATTATCTTAACTATAGTGATGGGACAACTATTTTACTTAACTGAGCAGTCAGCAAGTTACATACCTTTCACCTGCAGTGACAAATGTCTCCTGTTGTGCTTTCTAAACCCGTGTACTTATATATTCTAACTCTGCGTCAAGCAATGTCAGAGTTTGATGTAAGAGCAAATGTTCATTCAGTTTGTGTTCTGTCTTTATGGTTCAGTAACTTTAGACTATAGTTTGTACCTGGCAGCAGACATACTGTGAAGAACGGAAAATCGTCAGAACTTAGGTCAACAGCTCATGTATACATTACTAGTGTAAGATCAAGGCAAAGAGATAGGGCTTGTATAAAAACAGGTTTATTCAGTAATCTGGATAGTTCAGTAAAATAAAATAGCAGCCTAACTGACATTCTGTTTGAAACAAAATAATCACAGTATCTTTAGATGTTCATCGTGTTTCACTGTTGCAGTCATTACTCTTGGGTTATCCTGCTGGCACAGACCCCTTGCTATTCCACCTGCTCTAGACATTGTAGATGATGTATTTTCAGAGTCTGGTCTGTCCCCTGACTCTTTACCCCCTGCACCTGCAAAGCTGGGCAGATACTACAGGGTCCCGGATTCTTATAAATTTCTATATAAAAACCCTGCTGCTGACCCAGAAACTATATCTCAGGGTCCCAAAGGAGTTAAAGCTTCCACTGCAAAAAACCCTGTCCCCTCTGATAGGGATTCTAGAGCTCTAGACAGATGGGGGAAAAAAGTCTACAGTTCTGCTACCTTGGCTGGAAGGGCTTTAAATTGTCAGTTTCATATGCTTAAATATCAGCAATATTTAATGTCACTGCTTAAACAGAAATTGTTGACAAATACTGAATGTTCAGAGAACAAGGAATTGCAGGATTTATTGCGTGCAGCTGAACAAGTGGGAAAGCATACTTTGCAATGTGGTTATGATTCACTGGAGGCCTCTTGCAGGGCCGCTGTTACAGGTTCTGTTATTAGAAGGCATGCTTGGTTAAAGGAACAGAATCTTCCTGATCATGTTAAAGCAAAATTATTAGATGCACTATTACAGCATGATACTTTGTTTGGTACTAAAGCAGAAGAGGTGTTGAAAAAAATGGAGGATAAAGCAAAATCCATGCAGTCAGTCAAGGATTTCTTACAAGTACAGCCACCCAGGTTTAGCAGGAACCAGCCTTCTAAAAATTGGTCCTTTCCAGTGTCAGACAGACCACAAAGAGGCAGATACAGGTGCCACAGAGGCAGATCTCAGCCCCAAGGCTCATACAGGCCTAAACAATGGGGTGCTCTTACCTCCAAAAGCGGAGAAGACAAATCACAACCTTACAGGAAACAGTCCCAATGACTTTCCTTTGCCAGATCCAAGCACTTTTCATTTGGCAGCCCCCTTAAGGGGAAAACTAGCACTTTTTTCATCAAATTGGCGAATGGTTACCCAAGACAAATGGGTCCTGAACATAGTGTCCCAAGGCTACAGGTTCCATTTTCACACTCTACCAAAGTCAAAAGGTATGCCAGACCTGCCACACAATCAATGGGCAGAGGCACAAAAACAAATTACAGCCCTCATGGACATGAGGGCCATTCAGCAGGTACCACAACAAGAGCAGGGGCAAGGATTTTACTCCAGACTTTTCCTAGTACCCAGAAAGGACAAAACCTGGAGACCAATACTGGACCTGTCTATACTAAATACATTTCTGGAAGTTCCAAAATTCAAGATGTTGACTCTACAACAGCTACTGCCCATGCTGGGCAAGAAGCCTTGGCTCGTAACTTTGGACCTAAAAGAGGCATACCTGCATGTCCCAATCAGACAACCTTGCAGAAGATACCTCAGATTCATAGCTGGCTCAATGCATTACCAATTCTCTGCACTGCCCTTTGGCTTATCTACTGCGCCCAGGGTTTTCACAAAATGCCTGGCACCAGTAATTGCGTTTTGCAGACAAAGAAGAATTCAAATATATCCCTACTTGGATGACTGCCTAATTCAAGCAGAGAACAAAGACATTCTTCTAAAGCATCTGGCTAACTGGCCTGGGGTACACAGTAAACAAAAAGAAATCAAAACTAGTGCCCTCTCAAGAGATAATATTCCTGGGTGCAAGCTTAAATACAACTGCCCAGATGGCTTATCTCACGCCATACAAACAAAAGCAACTGACTACTTACTTCAAGAAATTGGCAACAAAAACCCACTTATCTGTAAGGAAAATCCTGCAGGCCTTGGGTTTCATGGCATCCTGCATTCTATTAATTCCATATGCCAGACTGCATATGAGGAAACTACAATGGTATCTAAAAAGTGTTTGGACTTAGCATTGCCACAGCCTGGAGACAGTAATTGCACTCATTCCCTGCCTGCAACAGGAGTTTCGATGGTGGGCAGAAGCCTGTCACCACAACAAGGGTCTGCCATTCAGTTTACCCACAGCCAGACAGACACTGACAACAGATGCATCTGATTATGCCTGGGGGGACCCATATGGCAGGAAAATGTATTCAGGGCACATGGCCTGTAAACCAGATGCATCTTCACATCAATCAAAAAGAGATGCTAGCTGTTCAAAATGCCCTGACAGCTTTCAAGGACCTGCTTCATCCAGGACAGATACTGATAAAGACAGACAACACTACGGTCATGTGGTACATAAACAAGCAGGGAGGTACACATTCCTACCCCCTCTGCAGACAAGCAATGACCTTATGGGACACAGCATTGGCTTTTCAAGTTCACCTGCAAGCACAATTCCTGCCAGGAAAAACAAATACTCTGGCAGACGAACTAAGCAGAAACCTCATGGATCCCCACGAATGGAAACTGGATCCGCAAGTCTTCAGCATGATAATAAGGAAATGGGGATGCCCAGACATAGATCTATTTGCCTCCCCTCACAACTGTCAATTGCAGAGATTTTGCACAAGGATTTATCACATGCAAGCATGGAAAGTGGATGCCCTATCCTTCAGCTGGAAAGATCTAACAGTATATGCCTTTCCTCCACTGCCTCTCCTTCCCAGGGTACTCTTAAAGGTCAGACAAGAGAAGCCAAAAATGATACTTATTGCACCAGACTGGCCACACCAGCACTGGTACCCAATCCTAAAGAGCTTGTCTCAAGGTCCAGCATGGATATTGCCTCAAACCTCTCACTTGCTGACACAGCAAAACAATCAGCTCCTGCACAGCCAACTCAGGACCTTAAATCTGGCAGCATGGCAGATAATGTAGCTTTTCAGAACACTCCTCTTTCAAAAGCTGTTATGGATGTTATCTTGGAGCCCAGGAGGTCCAGTGCCAGAAAATCTTATGCAGGAAAATGGAAGAGATTATGTGCTTGGAACCAGGAACAAGGCATTGACATGTGTACCAAATATCCCTCAGATTTTACAATACCTAACTGAGATGCTGAACAAAGACCTTTCTTTCTCATCAATTAAGATTCATGCATCTGCCATTTCAGCCCATTACAATACAGAACCACTTATCTTTTCTCATCCTTTAATAAGGCAGTGCCTCAGAGGGGCCAAAAACATTAGGCCTCCAAGGAGAGAACCAATTCCGGCCTGGGACCTCAATTATGTTTTGGAAAAACTCACACTGCCTCCTTTCGAGCCAGCATCAACAGCAGATATAAAATTCTTATCCTGGAAAAAGCTCTGCCCCTAGCAATAACCTCTGTAAGGCGAGTCTCGGAGTTACATGCACTCATGGCTGTGGAACCTTTTATCATTTTTCATCCAGACAGGGTTTCTCTGAGGACAAACCCTACATTTATGCCTAAGGTGGTGTCCAGTGTGGCCCTCAACCAAACCATTCACTTGCCTACCTTTTATCCAAATCCACAGAACAAGGGAGAGAAGATCCTGCATTATTTGGGCATACACAGGCAGTTAAGCTTCTACTTGGACAGAACTAAAGCTTTCAGAAAGACTGAGCAACTTTTAGTGTCATATGCTGCAGGATCACAAGGAAAGGTTATCTCAGAACAGACTATTTCTAAATGGATGGGTCATTGCATCCATTTCTGCTATTTTCAACATGGCAAATCAGTGCCTAAGGGCATTAGGCCTCATTCCACTAGAGCAACAGCCTTCCTCAGAGGAGTACCAACCAAAGATATCTTAGAGGCTGCAACTTGGAGTTCAGTGCACACTTTCACAAAGCACTACCACTTACCTCTTTACTCTAAGTCCAGAGCAGGCTTTGCCACTGCAGTTCTGCATGGCCTCATAGCCTCTCCTAACCCTATTTAGCCCAGCCACCCATCCTCAGCTTTGGGATGCAACCCAAGAGTAATGACTGCAACAGTGAAACATGATGAACATAGTACAGTTGTGTACCTACTACATGTAGATGTTCGAGTGTATTCACTGTTGCAGTCCAGGTTACCCACCCACCATCCCCCCTTTCTTTGCTGGGACTTTTCTGTACTTCTCTATCCTATACAATATTTTTGGTGTATTTGCTTGTAGATGAAGGAAATGTTATTTTTGTGCATGCATTTTTATTGGCTTATTTTTCAGCCTACCAGTTTGGGGGCACCTGACATCTGGGGCAAGAAAAACTGATTAAAATGGCGTTGGTTGCATCTTTATACCCCTGGCGCACTGACGTTAGGGAAAAGGTGACAGCAACTGACGCCGGACCTAGACTTTGGAATTCTGGCCGACTGAGGGTAGCCTGCCAGCAGGATAACCCAAGAGTAATGACTGCAACAGTGAATACACTCGAACATCTACATTTATGGTAGGTACACAACTGTACTTTACTTCTCTTTAACAGTGTTCAGTTCACACAGATCCAACATGTTATAGGCTTTCTTTTAGGAAAATAAAGTCAAAATCTGAAGTCCTCTTCCAGGCCCAGCTTCTAGTTTCACAAACAGGTACTTCTACAAGTTACCTCAACAGGTTAGCCTAACTGGGCTCACAGGCAATGCTTCTAGAGTTTTCCTTCAGATCATCTCCTAGGTGAGAGAATATTTCCATGCTCCATACTGCAATACTCTCAATAGCACCTTGAATGTAATACATTGCCCAGGCAATATGTTACTTAATTCATGTGTGTGTGTGTGTGTGTATACTTTTCATGTGGGGGGGGCTTCAACCCCAACACCCCCTACTTAAATATACCAACTCTGAAATTGCACTACACTGGAGAAAGGCAAAGTACACCCTGGTGGCCAAGTGGTTTATGATGCCTGTGCACTGGCCCAGTAATCAAGGAGCCTCAATCCTCACCACTAGCACCAGTGAGGGACATCCACATTGGGAGGATAACAAGTACACACACAGTAAAATACAATTTCCCTTAAGAGCATACAGAGATCACAGTCAGTCTGGGGCTTGTTTCTCCCTTTCTCTCCAGATCCCCAATAAGACTCTGCACTGGCACAGCTATAGGGTTCAGATCTCAGCCGAGTGGTCAGGCCAAAGCCTCCAGCACCCTCTCTGTCCAACCAGTGCTTTGTGTCCCTGCCCAAGTAGCTGACACACATACACTTTGAGATATGAGTTATATACAAACACACAGACACTCCTGGGGATGACTGGCACAGGTTCTCCAGCTATACCCCCTTCTGCCCAGACTATACGGTAGTACCACTTGCCACCAACCACCCTTATAAGCTACTATAAAGGCCCTTACCAAAGGGTGTCCAGTTCTACTGTGCAGTGTTACTATTATCCAAATGGTAAGTGTGATGAACAGCAAGGCTATTGGAGTGGCTTGGCCAGTATCACCAAATACCTGCAAGTACTCTGAGAGCTTATATGTCTCACAAACACAGCCACAGTTGAAAGGTTTAAAAATATTTAATAATAAATAATAAAAACACAAGACAATATTTATGAACTCAACACAGTGACAATAGACTTTAAAACAACATTGTAGGACAGTCTGATATAGAGAAATCACTGTTCTATAATAACTTACAGAGCAAGGCAAGTACTGGTGAGTTGTTAACAGGTCTGAAGACAAATACAAAATGCCATCTCTTTCTCTTGAAATAGTTCTTAAATTGATAAAACACATTACATTTCAGATTACATCATTCTTGTCACTTCTGCTTAAGTTTCCCAGGCTCACAGAACTTAAATTGTAACATTTCTTTGTGATCTGCAGCTGCCAGGAAGTCACAGCAATAAAATACACTTTACATGTGAAACCTAGTAATTATCTCTGTCTTAAGATGATAGAAAGAAGCTCCTAGACCAGACATCCTGTCTCTTATCTTGAGATCACACACAGTCGTAAAATTCTTTTTTTATCAGCTTATTTTCTTAGAGTTTGCAAGTTAACTCTGTATGTCCCCATTTTCTACCATGAAAACATGCATTACATAGGCATAGAGTTTATACACATTTCTGCTGTTTTCTCAGCAGGGTACACTGTGGTTATATTTTTGAAGCTCAGCACATAACAGTTTTCTTACATTTGTAAAACAAGCCCATGGATCATATTAATATTTACAATGACAGAATTATTTACAAAATTCTATCTTGCTAGCCTGGCATGGTTCCTTTCACAGGGAAAGGATTTCCGCAGTTCGTGCTTTTGGTTTAAAGCTGTTTTGGTGAAGTGGAGTCGGCCAACTAGGATCAGCGAAGTGTTATTTGGAGTGCCAAAGTAAACCTATATATATATATATATATATATATATATATATATATATATATATATATATATATAAAGAGAGAGAGAGAGAGATAACAGAGGGTTGTTCTAAATTCTTTCAGTTGTTGAAACCTCACAAAAAATGCCTATGGGAAATGACCACACTTCCACAGAAAAATAGACCTCTCAACTGTCCTTAGTATGGAGAAACATTCTTATTTTCAGGGCTGATTTACCCCTCCATGTTATTTACTTGTTTTTTGAGGTATGTCCCCGTTTTCAGGATTGATTTACACCTTCGCACAATTTTCTGAATCATCCCCCACCCCATCACACTTGGTTTTGGAAGCACAGAAAAATGAACTACATGACAAACATGCTAGTAGCATCAGTAATTTAAAGAATAAAGACACAGATCTTACATCTCTCTTTTTTCAGAACCAAAAATAAATGATCTTGTGTGGTAGAATTTTGCAATACAGTTCATTAAAGTCTACAGATTTTACATTGCCTCTTTGATAATGTGTTTATATTTTTTTCCATCATTTTTGTCAGTTTGTTTTTTAAATGTGTTTCTAAGTAATATTCCACATTCCTACTGAAAGAAGGGAAGAGTTATGTGCTATTTGGTATTCAAATTTAATTCTAATGAGAATTAGGGTGATATTTTAAAACTCTTCCTGATTTTGGGTCTTTGTCCCCCATTATTTGTTTATGGATCTTCTTCACCTGACCTAAAACTCTCTTGACTGACACCCAATTGACCTAAATTTAATTTCACTGACGATTCATTTGACTGACTCCCATTCCACCGACAGCTTACAAGGCTGAATTTCAACATACTAAATCTTAAACCATAGACAAGCACACTTAGAACACCCAATAACTAACCCTTTCCAGAACTTAAAAACTACTTACCCTCTTAACAAAAAACGGGACAATGTACAACCAAACTAGGTGGGGGGCTATGCCGCCACACCCCCAAATGTGGGGGGCTGTAACCCCACGCCCCTAATTAGATATACTAACTCCAGGATCATACTACAGTGGGGAAAATGGCATATACCTTTAACTTGCCTTACAGTTCTCTACACACTGCCACTACTGCTGGTAATGCACAAAATATTTGCCAAATTACCTTAGATACTTCCGATAAAAACGTGAAGAGACAAACCCACATTTAGAAACACTACAACACTACTTTCTACATGACTATTGGAATTTTAACAGTCAGCACTGTAAGTTACAGTAATTCTTTTTATCACAAGCAAGTCACATGTAAAGGAAAAGCCACAACAAGTCTATGTCTTAAATGCCGGTGAAATGGGAGTCAGTCAAATGAGTTGTCAGTCAAATTAAATTTAGGGCAATTGGGTGCCGGTCAAATGGGTGTCAGTCAAATGAGTTTTAGGTCAAGTGAGGTAGACCCATATATATATATATATATATATATATATATATATATATATATGTTGTTTCATTAATAATTAAAAACATTTTGCTAATAAAGTTTTTATCCTGCATAGTTGCTAAGCTGTGTATATATAATTACTAACTGTTAGACACCTGTAATTCTTTTAAATGCAAATAATCATCTGTCAGTACTTATGTGCTACCAATGCATTGTCTGGAAGCTACATATCATAGTTTCATAGGTAGGTACTAGGCTATCGGCTCAAGGGCCTACGTAAACCTAGCCAACAAGGTTCCCTGGCTTACGCCACCCAAGGGAGTTATTTTCCTGTACCACTGTCAAGCAGAGACACAGACGTGATCCCTGGGGTGTATTTCCTATTTCCCATCCACTCATCAAGATTTTTCTTGAAGAGTGCTAATGAAGAACTTTGTTTGACATAGATGGGTAGCCTGTTCCAGAGTATAGGAAGCCTCTGGGACAGTAATCTATCCCTCCAGCATGTCCTGTTTATTGTGGTGACAAGGTTTAGGTCCCTAGAGCGTGTAGCTCGGAGGGATTTCTTTAAGTTTAGCATGTCCAACAGCTCTAGGTTTGACATAGCTTTATATGTTAGGCAGAAATCATCTCGGAGTAGGCGATATGCTACGGAGTAAAGCTGGAGTTTTTTGAGGTGGTCGGTGTAGGGCATTTGTTTGAGGCCAGTAATCCTCTTTGTGAGGTACTTCTATGGCCTTTCCAGCTGCTGCAGATGTCTTGTGAGGTACATTCCAAAAGGGGCATCTAATGAGTGTTGAGTAGAGGGGAACAATGACCTCTTTTTTTCCTGGATGAGAACCCTTTTATGATGAGGTGTGCCATGTAGAAGGACTTCCTGACTACTGTGGCAGTGTGACTATCAAAGGAGAGACTACTGTCCACCTGGGTCCCAAGGTCTCTTATCACACATTCGGTGTTAAGTAGATTGCTGCCTATGTGGTAGTTCATGGGTACAGAGTTTTTACCAAAGGGGATGACACTGCACTTTTTGGCATTGAGCTTGAGGCCATGGCTCTGACACCAGGTATCTGTCTCAGAGAGGCCCTTCTGTAGGATGTCTACATCATTTGGGGACTTGACTATGGCTCCTAGTTTGCAGTCATCTGCGAACTTCATTAGCCAGAGGCCTTCTGTGTTAGCTTGTACTTCAAAGAAATGGATACCAAACAGGAGAGGTCCCAGGATGGAACCCTGGGGTACTCCACTTGTCACTGCTTTGAGGTCAGATTTGGATTCTGCAACTTTTACAGTGTGGGTTCTGTCAGTGAGCCAGTTGGCAACCCATCTTGTGATGTAGGGATTTATACCTAGTTTAGTGAGTTTAGCTATAATTCCAGAATGGGGGATGGTGTTGAAAGCCTTGGCGAGGTCAGGATAGGCTGTGTGAACCACCGTAGCCTCATCTATGGCTATGGTGACTGCCTCAAAGAAGTCGATTAGGTTCAGGAGGCATGATCTGCCTTTCACAAACCTGAACTGGGTGAGATCCAGAGTTTGGACATTACCAATGTCTTTGTTTATGAGTTCCATGAGGATACGTTCCATGACCTTGCAGACCAGGCTCGTCAGGCTAATAGGTCGATAGTTCCCAGGATCAGTGGTGGCTCCCCCTTTGTGGAGTGGGATAACTGTTGCTGTGCACCATTCAGTGGGCACAAAGCCTGATGCAAGGCTATTATTGAACATGGTGCTTAAGTGGGGAGCCAGTTCGTTCTGAAGTTCGTGTAAAATGCAGCCTGGGATATTGTCCGGTCCCATGGATGCTGTGTTTTTGACTTTAGAGAGTGCAGCTTTTACCTGCATAGTTGTGATTATAGGGACTCTGCATTCTTCCTATATAGATATGGATCCTTTGGGGGGGAGTAAAGTTAGCACTGAACCGATCTGCCAGGATGTTGGCAATATCAGTTGGTTCTGTAATGTTCATGGCTTTGTGCTGTAACTCAGTGCAGATCTGGGTGTTGCCATTGAGATTCCTGACATAGCTATAGAATGCTTTCTGGTTGTCCTTAAAATTAGTGGCAATTTTTTTCGTAGCTAGTTTTGGAGGATCTTATAAGGGATCTCAGCTTCTTACTGAGGCTGACCAGGGGGCTCCTCCACTTATGGGAATTTACTCTCTTTTGCAACAGTTTCTTCCTTCTGTTGTACAGTTTGTTTATGGTAGAGGACCACCAGATTGGCTTCCTTTTTTGGAGGATAGCGTCTTGGTTCTGTTTGGGATAGCACAATCCATGCACTCATGTAAGTGCTTATAGAGTGCATTTGTGTAGGATTCAGCAGTTGCAACTGTATTGTCCATCTGCATGGGTGTCATGAAGTTCACTACTTGTGTCTTAAGAAGCATGAAGTTGGCTTTGGAGAATTTTTTTACTGTGGTTTCCTTAATGGGGAGTGGGGGCGGGATGTGGATATCAAGGGTGATTAGCTTATGGTTGGATTGGCCCAACGAGTAGTTGACTTCAGGTGTGGAACACCGGTCACTCATGCTGGTAATGACTAAGTCTAGGATATTGTTACCCCTGGTGGAGGTGTGGATAAGTTAATCCAGGGCATTGGAATTTATGAATTCCAGAAAGCGTTGACCTAAGGAGTTGGTACACGAGTAGTTTTCCCAGTTAATGGTGGGGTAGTTGAAGTTGCCCATTATTACGGTGTTTGGTTGAACCCTAATATTTTCCAGTACATCAAATAAAGAGGAGTGGGAATCCTGGGGCATGGTGGGGGATCTGTAGCAAGCTACAATTTGGATTGCAGTTTTGCCCAGAGTTAGTTGCACTTGGATAATCTCGGATGCATTATGCTGAGCAACTAGCCTGGAGGTGTGGATATCCTTAATGAATATGGACACACCTCCGCCTTTGGTGTTTCGATCCAGGTTACATGGCCGAAAAGTGTGGTATGAGTTATAGCCTAGTAGTGCAGAGGTGCTCTCTGGAGCCTATCAGTCACTGCACAGATATCGATGTTCTCCATTTTAAGGAGTGCCTCGAGTGAGTGCATTTTGAGATTTAGACTTCTAGCATTGAGAAGAATTACCCTCAGTTTTTGCTTGCCTGTTCCTGTTACGGTGGTGAATTTGTTATTTGAGCCTTGCCTACAAAAAGGCACTATAGGGGCAGCAAGAGCCTCAGCCAGTATTCAGAATCCCAGGGGCGACATGTGCAGGCCATCTATGGCAAAGCATCTTGGTCTGTCGACCATGTCATCCCAAGCAGACAGATACTGGATCCCCTTAGAATGACACCAGAAGCTTAGCCAATTGTTGAAGTCAATCATTTTGTCCTTGTACTGCGGTATCATACGGGATGATGGCAGAATGCTACTCAGGGCTAGGGTTATACCTGCCTGGGCTACAAGATCTGAGAGCTCTTCCATGTCTCTTTTCATGTAGTCCATGGAGGTACGTCTCAGGTCATTCACACCAACATGGACAATGACAGAGTCATATTTGTACTTGTTGTGCAGTGCGCTGTTTTTAACATTTTTTACTTACTGCTTTGTTCAAATACTGCTTTCAAAACTCCATTCTAGTGTAGGATATTTACCATTTAATTACTTTACTTATATCTGATTTATGCTTCCACTAGTTACATTTTTGACTATTGCTACTGCCTGATGGCCCATATAATGTCTGAAAAGAGTTATGAGACTAGCACATACACCTGGCAGATTAAATACAATAAGTCATCATACGGTAGCAATTCATTTTCTGAACTCAAATGTATAGTCTCTCATAAGGCAGAAATGTTACTCAAGGACTAAACCATTGTGCTGTTGTGTGATTCCACTATGCTGTATCCTGCATTTTTCCAGTATAGTAGCTACTCACCAATCAATAACACTATTATTGCAGTAAAGCAATTATTCCTAATGCAAAGCACATATTTTCCACTTTTACTTTAATATCGAACAAGATCATAACAGAGTAAGGGATCTATGAAAGCCTACAGGCCTACTAGAGATAGATTAATAAAATTATTATTTTGTTGTTAATAATAAGAATAAGAATAATATTTTTGCCAGCTACCACCAACTTCAGTATCAGAGCATCCTCAAAAGCTTATTTTTTCTTAGGACCAATGCCATAGTCATGTTCTTTCATCCAGGTAGGTCTCTTCCCTCCAGATGACCTAACCTTCTTGACTCTTGTGCTATGAATATCCCTATGACCAGGCAATGTCTGTCATATTGGATCCAGCTGTTTTTTTTTCTTTTTCTTTTTGTCCTAGCTATCTAGCTATTACAAGATGTGCTGGTCTTACATCATGAGGTGGGCTTACAATGATATCATGAAGGATTTCTCCATACCCTCATTTCCCCATCCCTTAACAGTGAAGCAGCATCCCTTGTAACAGTTCTGATATCACCACTGCTGCTCACATCCTGGATGCTTGCCCCCAATACACCCCCATACTATTTCTCCTACAAGAGGTTAGCAGGCATTGCCTCATTATTTCTTTCCACCCATTGTTAGCTCATCCAGCACCAGGGCACCAATCCAGCATGGATATGTGGGTCACAGTCACAGCTTCATTACTCTGTGCCACAGAGGCAGCACAGTAACAAAATAATAATAATAATGATTTAGCAGTTTACATATGTTTACATGCATTGCTCATTTTCACTGGTAACATGACACTTGGTAGTGTGATAGCCTGAATGTGCACTTCAAATAATATTATGCAGTGATGTTGCATGTGTGACGAGTGTGCTCTGGCCCAGCAATCAAGGAGTCTCAATCCTCGCCACTTCTCATATACGAGGAAAGGATAACAAATACACACAGTAAAGTACAATTTCCCTTAAGTGCACACAGAGATCACAGTCAGTCTGGGGTTAGTTTCTCCCTTGCTCTCCAGGTCCCCAATAAGACTCTCCACTGGCACAGTTATAGGGTCCTGATCTCAGCCTAGCTGGCAAGCTAACCTCCAGTACCCTCTCTGTCCCACCAGTGCTTCATGTCCCTGACCAGGTAGCTGACACATCACACACACTTTGAGATAAATATTTATACAACTTCACAGACACTCCTGGGAAAGGCTGACACAGATTCTGCATCTGTGCCCCTTTACCCAAACTATACTGTAGTAATTTCTGCCACCACCAGCTAATACTTATCAGCTACCCAAAGGCCCTTAAAAGGGTGTCCAATTATTACTGTGCAATATTATTATCCAATTGGTAATGTGACTATTCAGTCTAAGGCTTATTAGAGTGGCTTATTACAATAAACTCTGTAAATATGCAATGTACTCTAGAGCTTACTTATCTCTACACAAACCAGCCACAGGTAAAGGTTTTTAAAATATTTAATAATAAATAATTAAAACACAAGGCAATACTACTACACCACAGTGATGTCTAAGAGTTCATAGATCAAACAGAAATTTAAAACAATACAGTAGGAACATTCTGATATAACAGAAAAACACTTGTCTAATTTTCTTCTAAGTTCCTAGCTATTACTACAAGAAAACATACTTCTAAGGCACTACTTACATACGACAACAGGTAGAGTGCTGATAAGTTAGATATCAAAATCAAAATGCTCACAGTCTCTCTCTGAACAATAGTTTTTAAACTCACTAACAAACATCTTTGTTAGGCCCTCCCAAATTACATAATTTTGACACTTAGGTTTTCCCAGTATACACATTACATCATTTTGACACTTAGTCTGGAGTTCCCAGGCCAGCAAACTGCATTATTTAGCAATCTAACACCTGCTCAGAAAACTACAACAATAAAATACATTTCACATGTACACTCTAGCAAGTATTCCTTAGGTTAAGACAATAGAAAGAATGTGTTCAGCCAGCTGCTTCGGCACCACTATTTAGATAATTTTAATTCAAAGAACATTTGAAATGCTTGGCTTAGTTTTCCTTACAGCAGATGGCAATGTTGCTACAATCTCGAAGTTCACATTTTACAGTGTTTTCTTTCATTTAAGAACACAAGCCTGTATTTAACATTTATATTTACAACTGATAGAATTATGTATCAAATTCTATTTGACTAGGCTGGCAGCCTTCGCCCATCTTCCCCCAAACTTCACATCTTCCCCCCCTGCAGAACTCAAGCTAGTTTTTTAAGTGACCCTTGGGAAACACCGCTTGAGAGGGTTAGGTCTATCTGGATGTACCTCACCCCATTCCCTGTCTTGAGAGCCCCTATGCATTGGCATTGCTACTCCCACTGTGGTGCTGCACTGACATCTCATATGCTTGCAACCCCAGGCTCCATCTTAGCAACTTGGCATTTTGCTGACTTGCTCTGTTTAACCATATTAGGGGGTTGTAATCTGTTAGTACAGTGAATTTCCTTCCATACAGATAAGGTTGAGGTTTCTGCAGTGCCCACACTATGGCTAGACGTTCCTTTTCTACAGCTGAATAGCATTCTTCCCTGGTTTGGGGCCTACAACTGAGATAAACCACTGGGTGCTCTTCTCCCTCTGAAGAAATCTGGCTAAATACAGCCCCCACCCCATGGTTCGAAGCATCCAGTTGCACAAGAAATTATTTGCTGTAATCTGGACTGGCTAACACAGGGGGTCCTCCCAAAGCTTCTTCAAGCTTCTGAAATGCCTGCTCACATGCTGGGGTCCACACTAACTTATCTGACCTGTTTTTCCTTGTCAGGTATGTGAGGGGAGCAGCTATGGTACTATAACTGGGGACGGAATTTCTGTAGTACCCTGTTGTCCCTAAGAATGCCCTCACCTGCTTTATGGTAACAGGTGCAGGCCATGCCTGAATAGCTTCCACTTTGGCAGGTTCTGGCCTTATCTTACCACTCCCCACTCTATGTCATAGGTAGGAGACCTCTGCCATACCCACCTGACATTTGCTCAGCTTAATGGTCAACCCTGCCCTGTGTAGTCTGCCCAGCACCTTCCTGACATGCTCTTGCCAGGAATGGCTGTAGATGGCAATATCATCTAGATAAGCAAAGGCAAATCCTCCTGCTAGGATATTATCCACCAGCCTCTGGAAAGTCACTGTGTCATTCTTCATCCCACAGGGCATCTTTGTGAACTCATACAAGCCAAAAGGAGTCACAAAGGCTGACTTCCCTCTAGCACTGGGAGTCAAGGGCACCTGCCAGTAACCCTTGGTAAGATTAATGGTTGTAAGATACTTAGCCCCACCCTGCTGCTCTAGGGCCTCATCTGTCCAAGGCATGGGGTAAGCATCCGACTCTGTGTGACTATTTAATTTCCTGTAATCCACACAGAACCTGGTGCTGCCATCCTTCTTTGGCACCAACACCACTGGCGAGGCCCAGGGACTGTTGGACTCTTGAATCACCCCTAGTTCCAACATCTCCTTTACCTCCTCCCTCAGAGTTTGTCTGACTCTCTCAGGCACCCTATAATGCCTGCCTAATAGGCCTTTGGGGTCCTGTGTCCACCTCATGTTGCACCAAGTGGGTAATCCCTGGTTTCCCAGTGAACATGTCCCCAAATTCCTGCAACACTGCTTGGATTTCTCGAATCTGGGTAGGAGATAGCTGCTAGGACATCGCTACCCCTTCCACTGAGGTGTCAGCCCGAGCCTCACTGAGGAGATCAGTCCCAAGATCTCCCTCAGACTCCTCCTGCAGTCCACTGCAAATGCTTAGCACAAGGGCCTCCCTATCATGGTAAGGTTTCATTATGTTAACATGGTGCAATTTGTGCCCCTGCCGTCTGCCCAGCACTTCCACCATGTGATTAACATCACTTACCTTTCTTACCACCTTGTAGGGTCCCTCCCAAGCTGCTTCCAGGTTGTTGTGTCTGATAAGAATGAGAACCATTACCTGCTGCCCCACAGCATATTCTCTAGCTCGAGCATTCCTGTCATACCACACCTTTTTCTGTTGTTGGGCTTCTGCCAGGTTCTCCTGGGCTTAGTTCCCTGAGCCTTGTCCTGAGGTTTAGGACATATGCCACAACAGACTCCTTGTGAAACTCACACTCACCTTCCCACTCATCTCAAATTAAATCTAGAGGTCCCCTCACCCTATGCCCATACAGCAACTCAAAGGGTGAAAAACCTGTGGATTCCTGGAAACCTCTCTGTAAGCAAACAACAGATGGGGCAAATATTTGTCCCGCTCTCTCTTATACTGATCTGCAAATGCGTGTAGCATGGACTTGATTGTAGAGTTTAACCTCTCAACAAGACCATTAGTCTGAGGATGGTATGGGGTAGTCTTTATGTGCTTTACCCCACAGGACTTCCACAGACAAGCCAGCAGGTCTGAAATGAAATTGGCACCTCAGTCAGTCAGTATTTCTCTTGGGAAACCTACCCTGCTGAAAATCTCTAACAAAGCATTTGACACCTTCTCTGCCTCAATGGAGGACAAAGCCACTGCCTCAGGGTATCGTGTAGCATAATCCACTTTCACTAGGATATACTTTTCCCTGTGGAACTTGGGGTACTCAGAGGACCGCAATACCCATAGCTACCCTCTAAAATGGCTCCTCAATCACAGGCAAAGGCATCAGAGGAGCTCTCACCTTGTCTCCTGCTTAGCCTACCTTTTAGCACTGCTCACAGGTCCTGCAGTACCCTGTTACATCTCTGGAAATTCAAGGCCAATAGAGGTTTTGCATAATACGCCTCTTTGTATGTTTTATGACCTGCAAAGGGAATATCATGAGCTATGGCTAGAAGCGCCAGATGGTAGGCTCTAGACAGTATCAAGTGCTGTACTCTCTCACTTTCTAGCCCTCCCTCAGGGGTCCACTCTCTGTATAGTAATCCTTTGTCCCAGTATACAGATTCCCCCTTCCCTTGAGAATCAGGTGTCTCCCTAGCTGCCTGCCTCAGGCCTTGCAATATAGGGTCTGAGAGCTGAGCCTGTCTCAACTCTGTCCTTGTAACCCTTCCCAGCTCCCCTTCCACTGGAAGTCTGGCATCCTCTGGCAGTGGTGCCTCACTGTCAGCCTGGGTACTACTACTCACCTCTACATTTGCAGTTACCCTGTTGAAAGGAACATCAGTACCCACAAGCAGCTGTGGCTCACCTTCAGTCTCACTGTTACAGCGTAGCTCACTCCCTGAAGTAACCGCCTCAGCAGTCCTGGCTGCAAGTATGCAGTCTGTCTGGGCCTCCCCCAGGCTACCAGACCCACATGCTTGTCTCCTAGCCTCACTGTATGTAACTGCATAAGTGCATAGTACTGCCTCATCCAAATCTTTCCCTCTCAGGACATCTGCAGGATGGTAGTTCCATACTCCTGTTGTCTCAGGATAACCCACTATTGGCATTTTGTCTTTCCCACTTACTGGCTCCCTCACCTTCAGTTCCTCACCTTGCCTCCGTGGACATCTGTATGCCACATGGCCCCACTGGTTGCATTCAAAACATTTAACCCTAGCTCCTGGATGTGTACCTGGACTAGTGGCTTCCCCTGCTACTGGCAGTTTCTGTTGGGGCAATCTGTGCTGCCCACCATGTGTTCCGTTACACCCATGAACATTACTGGGGGTCCCTTCATGTACAGGGCTGCCTTGCTGACCGGGTATAGGTCTCCCTTCTTCCCCAACTCATCTGAAGTAGCACATTGTCTATCAGCTAACCAGATCCTCATGTCCTCAGGCAAAGTGCTAAGGGCTTGTTCCCTCACCAGAAGGTCTGCCAGCCCTTCAAAAGTGGTGACCTGATATCCACTCACCCAGCTATGAAAATAAGTGCTCAGTTCAGAAACATATTCGCATACATTTTCATCTGCCTTGCATCTTTGCTCACAAAAGTTTTTCCTATACATTTCAGGTGTTAGCTTAAAACATTCTAACAGACATTTTTTTACAGCAGTATAATCAAAACAGACAGAATCAGGCATTTATGATATACAAGTTAAAGCTTTCCCATGGAGTAAGGGAGTCAGGAACTGTACCCAGAGCCTTTGGTCAACACTGTACTGTTTGCACACCCTTTCAAACATGTGAATGAAACTATCAAAATTATCCCCCTCTTTAAATTGCGGAAGAAATTTACTGACCTGTTGTGCTTCTGGGGTCCAGTTACTCCCTTCCCCATTACCTCCAAGACTCTGGCAAAGAGTCAGCATTTCCCTGTCATGCTTCCTCTGACGCTCCTTTTACACCTGGCCTCCAACTCAAGTCTCTTTAACTCCAGCTGGATTTTTAAGTCCACTGCAGAAAGGTTGAGCTGTCCATTCTCCAAGGATATTGTATCTCCACTGCCAGTCTGATTGTCCTTCGCAGAAAGGTTGAGCTGTCCATTCTCCGAGGACATTGTATCCCACCACTGCCACCAGAAATGTAATGACTGTGCCCTGGCCCAGCAATCAAGGAGCCTCAATCCTTACCACTAACACCAGGGAGGGAGTCTCATATAAGAGGAAAGATGACAAATACACACAGTAAAGTGCAATTTCCCTTAAGTGCACACAGAGATCACAGTCAGTCTGGGGCTGGTTGCTCCCTTGCTCTCCAGGTCCTCAATAAGACCCCACTGCACAGCTATAGGGTCCAGATCTCAGCCTAGCTGGCAAGCTAACCTCCAGTACCCTCTCTGTCCCACCAGTAATTCATGTCCCTGCCCAGGTAGCTGAAACACCACACACACTTTGAGATAAATATTTATACAACTTCACAGACACTCCTGGGAAAGGCTGACACAGATTCTCCAGCTGTGCCCCTTTACCCAGATTATACAGTAGTAATTTCTGCCACCACCAGCTAATACTTATCAGCTACCCAAAGGCCCTTAAAAGGGTGTCCAATTATTACTATGCAATATTATCCAGTTGGAATTGTGACTATTCAGTCTAAGGCTTGTTAGAGTGGCTTATTATAATAAACTCTATAAATATGCAATGTTCTCTAGAGCCTACTTATCTCTACACAAACCAGCCACAGGTAAAGGTTTTTAAAATATTTAATAATACATAATTAAAACACAAGACAATACAACTACACCACAGTGATATGTAAGAGTTCAGAGATCACACAGAAACTTAAAACAATACAGTAGGAAAGTTCTGATATAACAGAAAACACTTGTCTAACTTTCTTCTAAGTTCCTAGCTATTACTACAAGAAAGCATACTACTTAGATAAGACAACAGGCAGAATGCTGATAAGTTAGATATCAAGATCAAAATGCTCACAGTCTCTCTCTGAACAATAGCTTTTAAACTCACTAACAAACATCTTTGGTAGGCCCTCCCAAATTACATAATTTTGACACTTAGGTTTTCCCAGTATACACATTACATCATTTTGACACTTAGTCTGGAGTTCCCAGGCCAACAAACTGCATTATTTAACAATCTAACACCTGCTCAGGAAACTACAACAGTAAAGGACATTTCATATGTACACTATAGCAATTATTCCTTAAGTTAAGTTAATAGAAAGAATGTGTTCAGCCAGCTGCTTCGGCACCACTATTTAGATAATTGTACTTCAAAGAACATTTGAAATGCTTGGCTTAGTTTTCCTTACAGCAGATGGCAATGTTGCTACAATCTTGATGTTCACATTTTACAGTGTTTTCTTTAATTTAAGAACACAACCCTGCATTTTACATTTATATTTACAAATGATAGAATTATGTATCAAATTCTATTTGACTAGGCTGGAAGCCTTCACCCATCTTCCCTCATTCTTCACAGCGTGTAGCACAGATAAAGGCAATTAGCAAACCAGTAGTGTTTAGAGTAACAATTAAGATATAAAACAAACATTGCATTGTGTTGCAGAAAATTGTTCCTTCCTTAAAGTAACATAACGGTAGAGAATAAACTGACTGTGGAACGTCAGGGTATGTGGGTGGCGCAACGAGTTCTAGTGTAATTTTCTTTGTATACGGATGTGTTTACCCACTAGACCTCTGCAGTTTGGGCACTTTTTGTAGTACATTAAGTACTTGCATTATTTTACAGAATTGTATTTGGATTCTTTGTAAAAAAAAAAAAAAAAAAAGGTCAAGCTAATGAAAGATTAAAAAAAATCAATAGCTGTAAATGTTTATTTTAGAAAAACTGCACAGGAACCAGACAAAAGATTAAATCACTGTCCAGGTAATATGAAGTACAACACACATGCTCTAAACTGAAGATACTCCAGGTACTGGAGATAGATTGCACACTCTCCAGAAATGTGACTACAGGTACTAGAGATAGATTGCACACTCTCCAGAAATGTGACTACAGGTACTAGAAAAAGAGCGCACACACTATCCAGAAATGTGACTACAAGTACTAGAGTTAGATCACACACACTATCCAAAAATGTGACTCCAGATATTAGAAACAGAACACACAATCCAGAAATGTGACTACAGGTACTAGAGATAGATCACACACCTTATCCAGAAATGTGACTATAGGTACAAGCGATAGATCACTCACACTATCCAGAAATGTGACTCCAGGTACTATAAATAGATTACACATGCTCCAGAAATTTGACTCCAGGTACAAGAAACAGAGCATGCACACACTCCAGCACTGTGGCTCCAGGAACTAGAGATAGATCACACACTCTCTAGAAATGTGATTCCAGGTACTAAGGATAAATCACACACTGTCCAAAAATGTGACACTCTGCACTAGAAATAGAACACACACCCACTCTCCAGAAATGTGATTCCAGGTTCTAGAAACAGAGCACGCACACTGTCCAGAAATATGACTGAAGATAATAGAGATAAATCATACACTGTCCAGAAGTGTGACTCCAGGAACTAGAATCAGAACACACACACTATCCTAAAATGTGACTACAGGTACCAGAAACAGATCACACACTCTTCAGAAATGTGACTCCAGATACTAGAAATAGCTCTCATACTCTCCAGAGATATGACTCCAGGTTCTAGAAATAGATTATACACTATCCAGAAATGTGACTACAGATACTAGAGATAGAGCATACACTGTCCAGAGATGTGACTAGAAGAAGAGCACATACACTCTCAGAAATGTGATTGTAGATACTAGAGACAGAGCACACCCTCTCCAGAAATGTGACTCCAGGTACCAGAAAGAGATCACAGAAATGTGACTCTAGAGATGGATCACACAACTTTTCCAGAAATGTAACTGTAGGTACTAGAGCTAGATTACTCACATCATCCAGAAATGTGATTCAAGGTACTACAAATAGATCACACACTCTCCAGAAATGTGACTCCAAGCACTATGGATACATCACACAGTCTCCAAAAATATGAATCAATGCACTTGAAATAGAACACACACACACTCTCCAGAAATGTGACTCCAGGT
This sequence comes from Protopterus annectens, assembly GCF_019279795.1. Classification (NCBI taxonomy): domain Eukaryota; kingdom Metazoa; phylum Chordata; order Ceratodontiformes; family Protopteridae; genus Protopterus; species Protopterus annectens. The sequence goes on from NC_056747.1 coordinate 141,763,650, forward strand.
ACTGAAACAGAGCGCACACACTATCCAAAAATGTGATTACAGGTACTAGAGCTAGATCACACACTCTCCTGAAATGTGACGTCAGATACCAGAAATAGATTACACACTCTGAAATGTGACTCAAATATTAGAAACAGAGTAGATACACTAAAGGTGACTCCAGGTAATAGAGACAGATCACAAACTCTCCAGATACTGAAAATAGATCACACACTCTCCAGAAATGTGACTACAGGTACTAAAGATAGATCACACACTCTTCTATGATGTGACTACAGGGACTAGAAGCAAAGCACACGCTATCCAGAAATGTGTCTACAAGCACTGAAAACAGAGCACACATACATATCAAGAAATGGGGCCGCATTAATATAGTGATGAAAATAAAATGAGATGGCACTAGGATGATTAGAGAGTGAGCAGGGTAATAAATGGGCCACATTACTAGAGTGATGAAAATAAAATGAGATGCTGCTAGGATGATTAGAGAGTGAGTAGAGTAATAAATGGGCCTCATTAATATAGCGATGAAGATAAAATGAGATGGCGCTAGGATGATTAGAGAGTAAGTACAGTAATAAATGGACCACATTAATAGTGAGATGAAAATAAAATGAGATGGCGCTAGGATTATTAGAGAGTGAGTAGATTAATAAATGGCCCACATTAATAGTGATGAAAATAAAATGAGATAGCACTAGGATGATTAGAGAGTGAGTAGAGTAATAAATGGGCCACATTAATAGAGAGATGAAAATAAAATAAAATGGTGCTTGGATGATTAGAGGGTGAGTAGAGCAAAAAATGGGCCTCATTAATAGAGCGATGAAAATAAAATGAGATGGTGCTAGGATTATTAGAGGGTGAGTAGATTAATAAATGGGCCACATTAATAGCAAGATGAAAATAAAATGAGATGGTGCTAGGATGATTAGAGGGTGAGTAGAGTAATAAATGGGCCTCATTAATAGAACAATGAAAATAAAATGAGATGGTGCTGGAATGATTAGAGGGTGAGTAGAGTAATAAATGGGCCACATTAACAGAGCAATGAAAATAAAATGAGATGGTGCTACGATGATTAGAGGGTGAGTAGAGTACTAAATGGGCCTCATTAATAGAGCAATGAAAATAAAATGAGATGGTGCTGGAATGATTAGAGGGTGAGTAGAGTAATAAATGGGCCACATTAATAAAGCGATGAAAATAAAGTGAGATGGTGCTAAGATGATTAGAGAGTGAGTAGAGTAATAAATGGGCCACATTAATATAGAGATGAAAATAAAATGAGGTGGCGCTAGGATGATTAGAGAGTGAGTAGAGTAATAAATGGACCTCATTAATAGAGTGATGAAAATAAAATGAGATGGCGCTAGGATGATTAGAGAGTGAGTAGAGTAATAAATAGGCCACATTAATAGAGAGATGAAAATAAAATGAGATGGCGCTAGAATGATTAGAGAGTGAGTAGAGTAATAAATGGGCCACATTACTAGAGCAATAAAAATAAAATCAGATGGTGGTAGGGTGATTAGAGAGTGAGTAGAGTAATAAATGGGCCACATTTTTAGAGCGATAAAAATAAAATGAGATGGCGCTAGGATGATTAGAGAGTGAGTAGAGTAATAAATGGGCCACATTAATAGAGACATGAAAATAAAATGAGATGGCGCTAAGATGATTAGAGAGTGAGTAGAGTAATAAATGGGCCACATTAATAGAGAGATGAAAATAAAATAAAATGGTGCTTGGATGATTAGAGGGTGAGTAGAGCAAAAAATGGGCCTCATTAATAGAGCGATGAAAATAAAATGAGATGGTGCTAGGATTATTAGAGGGTGAGTAGATTAATAAATTGGCCACATTAATAGCAAGATGAAAATAAAATGAGATGGTGCTAGGATGATTAGAGGGTGAGTAGAGTAATAAATGGGCCTCATTAATAGAACAATGAAAATAAAATGAGATGGTGCTGGAATGATTAGAGGGTGAGTAGAGTAATAAATGGGCAACATTAACAGAGCGATGAAAATAAAATGAGATGGTGCTACGATGATTAGAGGGTGAGTAGAGTACTAAATGGGCCTCATTAATAGAGCAATGAAAATAAAATGAGATGGTGCTGGAATGATTAGAGGGTGAGTAGAGTAATAAATGGGCCACATTAATAAAGCGATGAAAATAAAGTGAGATGGTGATAAGATGATTAGAGAGTGAGTAGAGTAATAAATGGGCCACATTAATATAGAGATGAAAATAAAATGAGGTGGCGCTAGGATGATTAGAGAGTGAGTAGAGTAATAAATGGACCTCATTAATAGAGTGATGAAAATAAAATGAGATGGCGCTAGGATGATTAGAGAGTGAGTAGAGTAATAAATAGGCCACATTAATAGAGAGATGAAAATAAAATGAGATGGCGCTAGAATGATTAGAGAGTGAGTAGAGTAATAAATGGGCCACATTACTAGAGCAATAAAAATAAAATCAGATGGTGGTAGGGTGATTAGAGAGTGAGTAGAGTAATAAATGGGCCACATTTTTAGAGCGATAAAAATAAAATGAGATGGCGCTAGGATGATTAGAGAGTGAGTAGAGTAATAAATGGGCCACATTAATAGAGACATGAAAATAAAATGAGATGGCGCTAAGATGATTAGAGAGTGAGTAGAGTAATAAATGGGCCACATTAATAGAGAGATGAAAATAAAATGAGATGGCGCTAGAATGATTAGAGAGTGAGTAGAGTAATAAATGGGCCACATTAATCGAGCGATAAAAATAAAACGAGATGGCGCTAGGATGATTAGAGAGCGAGTAGAGTAATAAATGGGCCTCGTAAGTTACTTTACAGCTGCACCGCATATTCATGCCCCAGTGATCATGAAGTAAATATATGGTCATATTAATGTTGTGAATGAAGGAGTATGAAACAAGTAGGAAAAACATCAGCTTCATAAAGCACCAGAACAACAGAATGGTGAGAGAAAATGCTATTAGTTAAGCAGAGATGCTCCATAAGCAAGTACAGCAAATCAAGTTCCATTGTACAGTTATGACAGCAGAAAAAAGGCAAACTGTCCATCCAGTCTATCCTATTTGTGTAGTTCATGTCTTTCAGTTGCCCCTCCCATGCTCCTTGTCATAACCATCAGCCATTGTTGAACTTCTTGAAAGGCTGGGTAACCATTTATGCACTACCCTTCTAATGAAAACAAGTACTTTCTAAAGTCTAGGTTGAATTTTATGCCCTTAATGTGGTTGTCATGTCTCCTCCTACCCCGTTGCCTTTCCTCTTAAACTGTATGCCATCACACAGTCCCTAAGTGTCTTGTACACTTTCTTCTTTATCTGCATGTAAGATAAGATTTAGTTCCTATAAACTTAGGTTCCATAACTCCTCCTTGCACCTCTTGCCTAATAATTCTGATAACCTTCCTTTGTCTCTTCCAAAATAGCTTGATATCCTTATCCGTGCATGAGGACCAGGATTGGAAACAGCATTCCAGTTGAGATTTAATCAGAAATTTACAGAGGGATAATATAACCTCTATGTTCTCAGAGTGAATGCCCTGAGAATACAGCCCAATATCTTATTGACAGTTCCTTTTCTTCTAGTGTCCTTTCATTCTTAGTGTCACCTGCAAATGACAGGGATTCCCCATTTATGGAATTTGCTTCCTGACACCCATTTTACTACATTAATCAACCTCTCACCTAGTTCAAGTCCTTTCAGTCTGCCTGTGTGACTTCTGGGAAGGGCTGAGGTTACTGATTTTACTGATGTCAAGGCATAGGGTATTAGGTTTCCTTTACCATGTTGCAACATGACTCAGTAGACTGAAATGATTATTTTTCCACAAATCCATGCTGGTACTTAGCCTGCCATTTGTTTTTCTGTGGGGGTGGCAAGCCATCCATCAGCATTTTCTCCATTGCTTTCTCAGTTATAAAGGTCTGAATTGTAGGTCTGTAGTTTACCAGGTCGTTCCTCACTTTCCCCTGTGGAGTGGCTCTGTCATGACTTCCCCCACTTCTCAGACACCTTACTGGTGTTGAGTGACTGGTTAAAGAGTTCTGACAGTATCTGTACATACACTTTACAGGTTATCTAGGATTCTGGTGGGGAGGGCATGCTGTCAGGACCCTCAAGCTTGTTTTCCCTTAACTCACTCTCATATGTTATCAGCTCTCCTCCATGTTTTCTCTTTCCTTGTCCCATTTTGGTATTTTTCCTTATTTCTCTTTTCTGAAGAGAGATGAAGAATTCATTCAGAATATCTGCATTTCCACTACACTCACTGCTTTTCCTGTTTGTGAAAAAAGGTGAAATAGGAGATTGCCGTGATGGGCAGTAGAGGGAAGGAGGAAGTAGTAGGCCTGGGTAGGTATGGCACAATATAAGCAAAAATGCCTTGCTGTTGACAAACCCCCTGCATTCTTTTCCATTACCCATTTACTGTAGTGTGCAAGCTAAGCCAGAGATATTACTTTTTTAATGTATTCTGAGGCCATACCCATTTGCATTTCAAGACCCTGTAGCTCCATTTTATTGAAGAGGAAAACATACAGCTTTGTTGCACAGAATCTAACTCTGTATTTTCATTGTATAAGAATGTGTATACCCACTAGACCTCTGCAGTCTAAGCACTTTTTGTAGTACTTTAAAATGTTTGCAGTATTTTACAGAATGAAATTTTAGTTGGATTCCTTGTAAAAAAGGTCTACCTAATAAAAGAAAAAAAAATAACTGTGAATGTTTATTTTAGGAAAATTACACAGGAACCAGACAGAAGATTAAAACAGCTGCATGTGTTGCTTTTTATGATCAAAACAACATAAAATATCCCAGAAAATTCTAATATTTAAATGGTGGGTGTGAATGTAGAATGTCTGGTTTATATACATTCTCAGTCCATCAGCTGTCCCTGCCTAGTATTACTTTGATCATGTTTCACTTTGGATGTTTTATTTTAGTTAGGATTATTCACAGCTAAGCAGTTCACTTACACAGAGGGCATTACATGGTGACAGTTCTATTAAAATGGAACAGAAATAGTTATGGCCTTCAGGATATGATTATTAATTTGTAAGCAGCCCATAAGCCATGCAAAAAATCGGCACAGCACTAAGCAGAGAAAAGCAATCATTAATTTCTTGATGTCTGGGACTAAATATAATTTAGAATATATTCCTCTTTTCTATGTAAATTGTATTTTCAAATTAGGTGTAGAAACATTAAGGAAACATGATTGCAATTTGTAGCTTCTGCCTTGACACTTATCACTTCTCAGGGACGTCCTCTGACTTCAAACCAAGATGAGTCTGCCTGCAGCAAGGGAATAGATAGGACTAACTGGAATTGGCAACCCAAAATCCGGAGCAGAGCTAACTTTGGCCATACTTTATTTAGTTAGTTAGTTAGCTATCTACACTTTGTTGGTCAGGTTAGTGCTACTAAGCCATGGCCTTATTTCAGTTTAGACCCAAGGTGGTATTCATACTGATTAGGGATAATTTGGCCAGGGTACCAGTAAAGTTCCCCTACTCTTTTTGATAAAGGCCGAGGGATCTTTTACATCTATCTGAGCTACCACCAACTCGGGCATGATTGTAGCAGATAGTCAGAAAGAAGAGTACTGATCAAAAGGATGGCCCACTCAGGAGTTTGGCACCCCCCACACCATGTTGTACTGCAATGTCAATACTGGAAAATTAATCCAACTAGCGGGTGTTCAGTCTTCTGTCATGAACATGGCTCTCAACTACCATCAGTTTTTTAGGTATAGCAGTTTGATTTTTGCTTTTAGAGTGAGTCTTTTTCTTCATAAATTTAGTGAGGCTTGGTTATGGGGGCATACCTTAGTAAATAAATCACCTAAGCGTATACAAAGATTCCCTATGACACTGTCTATATGGGGTCTAGTTTAGGAAGAATTTCTATTGTGAAAACTAATAGTATAGGAAGAATTTCTTTTGTGAAAACTAACAGTGCTCCTCTTTCTGACTAGCTGTTACAATTATTTTTAAGGGGCAGTGCCATGATTTTTAATGCTAGGAGGCTGATAGATATGTACCTTAGATTTATCTATTTATTTTATTTATCTTTTGTTGACCAAGTCAATTTCACCAGGCTAGAGGCCGTTTTTCAGGGGAGACACAAGGTGGTATTTATAATGGTACTATGGGAAATTTGGCCAGGGCATCGGAAAATTTCCCCTACTCGCAGTTTATATATGAGTAGGAACCTGTTCATTGAGTCCACTTCCTACTTTCATTCCAGGTGCAGTGACAGCATGGAGAAGCAGAGAGAGGAGAGATGGAGGCAACTTGTATTCATGAAGGCCTAAAATTAAATGTAGAGAAGTAGAGAGTCTTCAAAAAATTGAAAGAAATTGGAAGAGAAGGGAAGGTGGTCAAGCCTTCTACAGCGGTATTTGTATGTGAAATGGGAGCAAGAGCAGTTGTGCCTTTATAGGGATAAGGAGGGACTGTGTTGATGCAAACTAAGGAAGGGAAAGCAGTCAAGTCTTCGCAGGATGTGCTCAGATTTGTGGAGGGGAAGGCAATCAAGCTTTCCATGGATTTGGAGGATGCTTTTCAGCAAAATGTATTCAGGGAAGAGGAACAGACAACACACTAATGTGTTGTCACAACCCTCCAGTCAGGATGGTTGAGGGATGAACTACTTCTGGATTTAGTGCATGCTAGTGATCAAGGATGTTTCATGGTGACATATTATAGACTGAATACAGAAGGAGGAAGCAGAAAATAGACAAGAAAGTCTAGTGTCACAGATGAAGTTGTATGCAGAGATGGTAAAGGTAAGAAGGGAAAAAGGAAAAGAAGCAAAGAATGAAGTGACAGCAAAACAGAAGAAACATTTCACAGTGTGGAGGTCCAGTAAGGAAGAAATACCCCTGGGAACAAAAGCAACAGCAGCATGAGCTTTTATTCCTATAAACAGAGACATTTTGTGGCATCATTTTTGAGACTGGACACATGATGGAAAAATTCTTGGGGGAATAGGAAAAAAGAAAAACTTTGCTCCTTGAAGCTTTTAATTATTTAAAGCATTCTGTAGCGAAACAAAGAAAAAGATACATATTCAGCGTAGAACTGAAGTTGCAAAACACGTTTTGGGCATTTCAAACGTATATGATAATAGAGGTTTATGGACTAGGGGATGGGATTGTAATCTGATTTTGAATATGGAAAATGAAAATGTTGTGCACATTCCTAGTGTTGAAGGGGACAAGGGTATGGTTAATTATGGGGGCAACCGAAGACTTGTTTTTTTTTTCTGTGCAAAACAGACCATTTGATTAGCAACTGTAACAAAAGATAATGTTATATCTGTAGGGAAACAGGACTTGATTCAAACACATGAGTTGAAATGTTAACAAATGTAACAAAACAGGATATCTGTGGATGAATTGTGGAGAAAGTAAAATAGAAAGACACAATAAGGTACAGAATGAACTAAAAGAACAGGAACATGTAAATGAACAAGACAAGAAGAAATATATTAAATTGGTGAAGAAAAATATATTGAGAAGCGAGGGTATATTATAGAAAAAAAGAAAAGAAGAAGGATCAGAAGTAAGTGAATGATGAAGATGCCAGCTGGAGCATAATGAAAGAACAGAAAAAAAAAATGGTTGACAAGAGGATCAGAGAAAGAAAAATACATTTTTAGGAGCCCACATGAAAGAAAAATGAAAGGAAAGGGATGATGAAAGTATCTATTAAAAGAAGGACACTAATAAAAATAACTAGTTATAATTGTAAGATATTAGTGTTAAATGTTAATAGTATAAAGAATCTGGGGAAAGGATTAGGCATTTTAGAATGGTGTAAGAATCTTGACTGTGATATAATTATATTGGAAAACACAATATTTTTAACACAAGAAGAAAGATTGCAAACTAAGGTATTATGGGGGAATAATGTTATTTGGAATTTGGGGAAAGATACTTGTTCAGTGGTAGCTATTTTATATAAGAACTCAATTAAAGTACTGGATGTTACATTAGCGTTAATGGGTAGTATGACACCCACCACTGGCCCAGTAGTCAAAGAGCTTCAATCCTCACAACTGGCAACAGTGAGGGACGTACACACCAGGAGGTTGACAAGTACACCCACAGGAAAGTGCAATTTCCCTTAAGAACACACAGAGACCACAGTCAGTATGGGGCTGGTTTCTCCCTCTTTCTTCAGATCCCCAATAAGACTCCCCACTGGCACAGCTATAGAGCATAGTCCTTAACCAGGGTTCCAAGCCAAGTCCACCAACACTCTCTCTGTCCAACCAGTGCTCCGTGTCCCTGCCCAAGTAGCTGACACACACACTCTTGGAGATTTGTTTTATGCACACATACACACACACACACACACACACACACACACACACACACACACACCTGGGAAAGGCTGGCACAGGTTTACTAGGTATGACCCCTTCTACCCAGACTGTAAGGTAGTTATCACTGCCACCAGAACCCCTTATTAGCTACTTTAAGGCTCTTCACAAAGGGTATCCAATCTTACTGTGTAATGTTACTATTAATCCAAATGGTAGTTTGACCAAGAGCAAGGCTATTAGGCGTGGCCTGCTCAGTGTCATCAAATAGATATGCAAGTGCTCTCAGAGCTTAAATATGTCTCAGAAATATCAGCCACAAAGATAGGTTTAACTATATTTAATAATAATAACAGAACAATACTAAATATGTCCTCAGAGTGACATCAGAGTTTAAAATCACAGGAGATATTTAAAGCAACATTGCAGGACAGTCTCAAATAAAGACAGAAAACATCTAAACTAATCTTTACTATGTTCCTTACTGAACCTAAGAATTTACTGTTCCCTAGTTAGCAAGACAGATGTGGTGAGTGGATGTTTCCAGTGAATGCTTCCAGGTGAAAAACAAAATACAAAATGCACAGTCACTCTCTCAGAGAGTTCTTAAATTAATATAAAATTTTACTGCTGGGGATACTTAGGTTCATAGGTTCATTGGTAGGTACTAGGCTATCTGCCTGAAGGCATTTATAAGCCTAGCTGGAATGTGTTGGCTTTCGCCGCCCCCCTTAGATTAGTTCCCTGTGCCTCTGTCCAGCAGAGCCATTGAAGCAATCCCTGGGGTAATCTTTCTGTTTTCCATCCACTCATCAAGGTTTCTCTTGAAGAGGGTTAGCGAGGAGTTCTGCCTAATGTAGATTGGAATCTTGTTCCAGAGCATGGGAAGTCTCTGGGACAGGAATCTATCCCTCCAGCATGTCCTATTTATTGTTGTGGTGAGGTTTAGATCCCTGGAGCATGTGGCTCGAGGGGATATGGTTTTCTTTAGGTGGAGCATGTCCATCAGTTCTGGGTTGGACATGGTCTTGTATGTCAGGCAGAGATCACCTCTGAGTAGGCGGTATGCAACCGAGTACAGCTGGAGTTTCTTCAGTCAAGCTGCATAGGGCATCTGCTTGAGGCCAGTGATCCTCTTGGTGAGGTACTTCTGTGATCTTTCCAGTTGTTGCAGGTGTCTTGTAAAGTACATCCCAAATGGGGCATTGTACTCTATGATGGGTCTGATGAGTAGAGGGGCCCAATGACCTCTTTCGATCTGGATGCAAACCCTTTTGTGATTAGGTGGGCCACATAAAAGGATTTTTTAACCACTTTGGCAATGTGATTATCAAAGGAGAGGTTACTATCTACTTGGGTCCCCAGATCCCTTACTACTTGCAGCATGATGTCACTTTTTGTTACCTGACTTCAGTTTCTAGGCTCAAGAACAACCATTGCTAGAAACTGCCAGCATTTAGAATCTCCTTGTGAAAATACATAGCCTTCAGATGTTTGCAACTGCTGGAAGACATAAAACACTTAAGAAGGCTCCCTAGTTTTAGATATCCTGTCTCCTTACTGCATTGAAACTAACTTTTATGGCGCAGTTATAAAACAATTTAATTTCAACCATTTTTCTGAAGTTTTGCAAGTTAACCTTCTATGTTCCAGTTTCCACTGTTTATATATATTTACACAATTACAATAGTGTATACACATTTCTTTTCTCCTCCAGCTGGGCACACCATGGTCACACCTCCAAGCTCAGCACTGTACAAACCATCCTCACACACACCTCTGTACCAGCAGTTTGATATACACATAACACACAGTTCCAGTACACCTGCAACACCAGCATATTGAATCATATTGACACCCCTAACTAAAATATAATTATTTACAAAATTTCAGATAGCTGGGCTGGCAGAATTTCCCTCCATCACACCTCCATACAAATCACATCAATATTCACAAATGACACATAACTATCCAGAAAATTCCAGCGAGCTGGTCTGGCAAAATTTCCTTTTGTGACGGGTAGGATAACTACTACTGACATAATGTGGAAAGAACATATATACAGAGTAATTGCAATATGTGCATATGTAATGAAGAAAAATAGAAAAGACATGTTTAATACGATTTTGGATTATGTAGCAATAAATATGGCAATGATAAGAGTAAGAGATTTCAACTTCAATTTGAGGAAGAAAAGGAAAAAGGGTAATGATGTTAAAAAGGTAACAGACATAACAAGGTGCGGTCAATTGAATATTTGGAAAACAAGTAAGTGGAAATATAGAAGAGGGGGAGAACACAGAACAGATATAGATTATTTTTTTTTCTCTCTGCTGGTTTACAAATAGTGGAGGAAAGAGTTATGATACAGATTTTTCAGACCATTGGGCTATTTGGATTAAGTTAAAAGGAAAAGAAGAATATATAACTATAGGAAGGGAAATAAAAGAATGAATTGAAGACAAAATGAATGATAAGGGAAAAAACAAACATATTGAAATTCTGGCTAGATCATGTAGACATGACAGAATTGTATTCAGACTGGTTAGAATGGTGCATCTCTTTCAAAAAGAAATACAAAGATTGTTATATGGAATGGGAGAAAACATAAGGACAGAAGAAGAAAGAAATTATGGGGAATTAAGTGAGATTAGAAAAAAATGAAGAAGAACATTTTGTTAAAGAACAAGAGTTATATGAATTAAATAAAAAATAAATTATTTATTATGCAAACAAAGGTATTTTTTACATGGATGAAAGGAAGATATTGCAATGTATTTTAGTAAACTAGCAAAAGAATACTATATCACAATAAGAGAGATGAAAGATAAAAAAGGTATAAAATATAATAAGCAAAACAAGATAAGTGAAATAATAGTAGAATGTATAAAATATATATTTGAAGGAAAGATGAACTTGGAAAAAAGGAACAGGATAGTAAGGATTTAGGAAAGACAATTGCTGTGGATGAAATAGATAGACTATTGAAATTAGTAAATTTAAAATCTGCATCGGGGCCAGATGGAATAGAATACAAAATGTACAAGAATATGACAGTGTCACAAAATAATTTTTTGTAGTAGTGTTAAATGAATGGCTAAATGAAGGCTTTAAGTACAAAGAATTGTGTAATGGTGTATTTCAAATTCATATGAAAAAAGGGAGAAAAGAATGAAATACAAAATGGGAGACCAATAGTTCTAAACAATATGGACTAAAAAATCTTTATGAAGATTTTACAGAAAAGAATGGAATTCAAAGTAAGTAATATAGATGAAATGATTTACGGAAAAGAATGGAATTCAAATTAAGTAATATTACAGAAGAAACAATATATAGTGTTAAAAGTAAAGGAATTCATGAGTTATTAATGATAGAGAATTAGTAAACAACAGTTTAAACAGGAAAGAACAAATGAAAATCATGATGGACGACTTAAGTAAAGCGTTTGATTCTATACAACATGACACTTTATGGGAGATATTTCAGTCATATAAAATCAGTACTAAAATAAGAAATGTATGTATTACAGCATATGAACAAAATAAAGTTAAAGCTTTAGTGAATGGCTGGTTGAGTGTTGAACTAGTGTTTAAAGGAGGTATAAGGCAAGGATGTCCACTAAGTATTATAATATTTGCATTAGTAATAGGTTCATAGGTTGATACTAGGCTATCTGCCCTAGGGCATTTACAAGCCTAGCCAGAGTGTGTTTGGCTTTCGCCACCCTTCTTAGATTAGTTGACTGTGCTTCTGTATAGTAGGTCACAGAAGATAGCCCATTTAAGGTTAGTTTACAGTGCCTCTGTCTAGCAGTGACACAGAAGTGATCCCAGGGGTAAATTTATGATCTCCCATCCAAACGTCAAGATTCTTCTTGAAGAGGGTCATTGAGGGGCTCTGTCTGACATGGATTGGGATTTTGTTCCAGAGTGAGGGGAGCCTCTGGGATATGAATCTGTCCCTCCAGCATGTTCTATTTATTTCTTTGCTGAGGTTTAAGTCACTGGAGCATGTAGTTCTGATGGATTTGGATTTCTTGAGGTGGAGCATGTCCATTAATTCTGGGTTGGTCATGGCTTTATACGTCAGGCACAGATCACCTCTGAGTAGGCGGTAAGCAACTGAGTAGAGCTGGAGTTTCTTTAGCCTAACTGTGTAGGGCATGTGTTTGAGTCCCTTGATCCTCTTGGTGAGGTACTTTTGGGGTCTTTCTAGTTGTAGCAGGTTTCGGGTAAGGTACATCCCAAATGGGGCATTGTATTCAATTATGGGCCTGATGAGTGATGAGTAGAGGGGCACAATAACCTCTCTTGATCTAGATGTGAACCCCTTCATGATAAGGTGGGCTATATAGAATGTCTTTCTAACCACTTTGGCAATGTGATTGTCAAAGGAGAGATTGCAATCTACTTGGGTCCCCAAATCCCTAATTACTTCTTCCGTACTTAATGGATTACCACCTATGTGGTAATTTGTGGGCACTTTGTTTTTCCCAAAGGGGATGACTATGCACTTTTGGCATTTAGCTTGTGATATTGAGACACGTAAAATAAGATATGAAGGATATGGGATATGTATCTAAAGAGGTTATTGAGCTACCTGTTATGTTATCATATACAGATGTAATTATTACAAAAAATGTAGAAGCAATAAAGAAAGCTTTGGATTGTTTAAGTGACTGTTTAAAATCAATAGGTTTATATCTAAATAAGGAAAAAAGTAAGGGCTTAGGAAATAATGGGATAATAAGGGATATGGAATTCAATACTGGCAGGATGATAAGATAAAAAGTATTGGCACTGAAACACCACAAAGGTAAAGGTATAAAATCATAAGTGTTTAATGAAAACAGGTAAGCGCTTTATCAACATTAAAGTTAATTCATCAGACCATTAAAACAGAAATACAGCAAAACATAGCATAACAGTTTGATGTAAGAAAGGAAGCAAAAGTGAAGTAAGAGTAAATGTATAGAAATCTATTACAAAAATTTAGAGAATAATGCAAGAGAGTACTATGATATAGAAAAAGAAATATATAAAAGAAATCAAGAAAACGTTAAGGCATTACTGTTTAGGCAGAGTTATTATTTACAAGGTAGAAGGGAGTAGGTATCTGCATATTTGGGTAGAATAGAAATGGAAGATATTATTGGAATGAGGGAAATGAAAAATATAAAAGGAGAGGTGAAAGAAACACAAGGGAAAATGATAAGTATTGTAGTACAACAATTGGAAATATGTATAAGAGTAAAAGAAGGAAAGTTAGAGACAGAATTGAAACTAAAAGAAAATCCAGAATGAGTTAGAGAATTTGAAAAAGAAATTATTTTTGTGAATTGGATGAAGTACATAGGAAAGTAAATGCTGATTCATTATCAGGCTCAGACAGCAGGGTATAGAATGTGCAAGAAATTAATGGATTGTTAAGGACAGCATTTTTGTAAATGTAATGAATGAATGGTTGAAGGAAGCATTTGTTTATGAAGAGTTATGTAGTGGGATAGTAAATAGTATGGACATTGGTGGATTATAATAACAGCAGTTCAGATGGTCTTTTAAAGCAATCAAGAAGGTGAATCCATATGAATGCATGCAAATATGCATGGTCCAGAAAAAAGTGTGTTGCTAGGGGTGTTCACGGTTTGAAAACTGCCCAGGATCCAGGATTCAAGGTACATTTAATCGGCCACTGATATTTTTACATAAATGAGTTGTTAGTACTGTAGCAGGTTAGCAGGTAGCTGAATTCCTTTGCTCCACAGACTGAGCTGATAATCATTCCCGGACTTTGACCTGAACATTTTGGACAAAATTCCTTTACTTGCTAACTTTAATTGGGTTAGTAACTAATCTGAAGAAGTCTATATGCTTAAGTCATATAAAAGCATTTAACTAATAAAATGGTCAGCATATGTAAATTTTTTGACTTCCTTTGTGGTGTTTGCTTTTGCTTCAGTTTAACATTTTTGTTAGCTGTCAGACTTTCCACTACATAGGTGTATGTATTTTATTAGTTCTTTCCTTATGTATTTTTACAGTTTCTAATTTGTTCAATGTTCTTAAATGCTTAAATCATTCAAGCCTGTGCAGACTATGTAGACTATACTTCCAGTTAACACTCATATGTCCTTAAAGAGTACATCCAATTTTGGGGTCTATCTTCTTGATTAAGAGAGTCACCAATTAATAGTAGGCAGTATTAGAAAGCACAATTTATAAGTAACAATGTAACACTAAGATTGTTAATCTGGGAAGTTATGCAGTAGAGAAATTAACCACTGCTCTCTATTATTATTCATTGTTTCATATTTGTATCAATATTTTCACAACTGAGAGATGTATATGTTATTCAGCTGAGAGACGTATATGTTATTTAGCAACATAGTGTAAAACTTTCTGGTAGGAGAAAGAATGGTACACTGTCATTGTCCATCTGTAGTATACTATATTGGAGATATTGGTAGTTGTTTGCTAGTAATTATGAAATATTTCCATATGAGCTTAATATTTCTAAAAATCAAGTGATTTATAAACTGTTTCATGAAACCTTGGATAATGTTGAGGATAGATTGCATTGATATTTGCACTCTAAGTTGCAACTCTTGAGATATTCAGCGATAGTTATATTGTTAATTAAGCAAATAAACAATTTTTCATATTTCTGCAAATATCTCAGTAAGCATGCACACAGAGGAATTTTTTGCTGTCATGTGAAACGTTACATTTGGCTAGCAAAAGTAAATACATTAAGGTTATACAGTTTCCAAGCTGTGACAATTTATGTGTGAAAAATTAAAGAAAAATATAGTTCTGTGTTTATGTGCATTACAAAATACTTTAGTAATAGTATGAAGATTGTGAATGCACTATTAAAACTTTAAAGAAGATATTTTAATGATAACATTGCTGTTTGTACAATTTTAATAGCTTTTAATTTTCACAAAATGTTTATATTTCTTTATCTTGTGCTTTTTAACTTGATTTTTAAGAAAATGTTTTGGGATTCAAGAATGTCCGGTAGGCTGCTAGATGTGATAATGGGTTAAAGTAAAGCTGAATGTTTTATTTCACAAATGAGTTGTCTTCTGTGTTATATAGAAGCAAGTAAGAGTTAAAGAGTAGAGTCTAGTTCAGGGACATTATGGAAAAATGGTGAGCAATGCTAAGTGTGTTTTTACTGAGTTAATAATACTCCAATATTACATCTGGTGGAGAATGTGGGCAAAACTAAATTTCTGTTGCTGGTATTCACCATGAGAATACACTGAGAGTTCTTTCATGTTACTATGAGTGTGTTTATATTGAAGTGTGGTGGGGGAGTAACCCTCCCAAAAAGTACTGATGGATGAATTCTTAACTTAATGTTAATCTGGATAAAAGGCCTGTCTTTTACAACACCCAAAGGAAGGGAGCCTGAAGCACAGAAGCTAGACTCTGAGAGTGAAGTAAGTGAAACAGTGCTTGAACCAAGTTTAAAAAGAATTGTATGTCATGCAGTGACAGAATAATACTTGAATGCATTAACAAAGCGATGTGAAACTGCTGAAAGAGATGCATAGTAAATTACTGGAAGTTTGCTCACTAAAGATGTGAGCAGTGGAAGTACTAAATTGCTTACGAAATTTGTTGGGGCACATGTTTCTGCAATCAGAAGCATGTGTTTAAGAATACTAGTGAGCAACATTTCTGAGGAAAATAGTAACTATGGCCTCACTGTGGTGAATTTCCAACTGAAAAAAAGTGGCTTATTGCATTTTAAGTAAACTGTGAAGTGTTTTGTGATGTCAAATTACTGTGGCTTGGGAAAAGCTGTGGAAATTCTCTTAATGTAAGAAAGCCTTGCTATTAATGCATAGTATGGAAAAGTGTTGTACTTAAAAAATGAAAAAGTAAATGATTCAAAAGAGCTTGAACACTTTGTGGCAATACAAAGCCCGTTTTCACAAAAACAATAATGTACTGAAGAAAACAGTTTTGCAGAGGATCTGAGAAGTCAGATGATTTTAAAGTGATACATAAAAATAAAGCATAAATAGGACAGAATAAACAGATTATCTGTCTGTTAGATGTAGAGCACTTTTATGTGTAATCTATCATGATGTAATTGTTCTATTTCTGGTTTACTTTTGCATGTTGATTGTTTCACAATTTTCTCCACTAATTAGCCAATTTGTGGTTTATAATCATATATTGTTTGTTTCACTGTCATCTGTGTCCACTATTTAGTTGTCTTATTTATTTGCAATTTTAAAGTGTGTGTTGAGGAAGAATGTTGCACTGTCTTTTTGAGAAAGATGAGTAAGACAGTTTTGAAGTGTACACACTGAGAAATGGTGATGACATTGTAGTATTTAACTATGCGATATGTATAAAGTGCTAATGAAGCTAGAAGTTCAGATGTATGGTGTACTTGAAATGATTTAAAACTACTAATGCACAGGGGACTTCTAAGATGGCTGCACACTAATCAACAGCTTAATGCCAGCTCTCCCAGTTTGAAAACAAAAACAGAGAAACAGCAGCCAGTGATATTGTCAGCTTGAGAAAAATTCAGTTACTGGCTAGTAAGTATACTGCCTGGATGCCAGAAGAAACTAAGAAACCCTGAAAGAACACCAACTAGAAAAGGTGAAGATAAAACACTGACTGAGAAGAATCATGCAGCTGTTGAGCAAAATGCAGTTCAAACTCCAGCTTTGTTACAAAATAGGGCTTCCAGTAATCTAGAAGAAAAATAAGTCAAATGTGCTCAGAGCTGATTAAAATAAATGAAACACTGAAGAAGTGTATCATCTCAAATAACAAAAGGCTGGAATAAATGGAAGGCAATTTAAAACAGTCAGATGAACTGATAAAACTGCAAAAACCAGACGTCAAAATGAAGAAAAGGCTGGCTAAGTCTAAGATGGCTCAGGAAGAGATGTTTCAAAAAATGGTAGAATTAGAAGACAGAGCATGTAGGGAAAATTTGCCTGTGCCAGAGAGAAGGAACAGACTGTATTAATTTTATGAAGGCACAAATAAACAACTGGATACAACTTGAATACAACTGGACGTGTATTCAACAGCAGGAACTGCTAATTGAAAGGGTATATCATATGTGTGCTCCAAATATGACCATGAGAAAACAGCCGAGACCTTTATTAGTAAAGATGCTAACCTACCAGCAGAAAGAGTTGACCCTGTTAAAATTGTCACAAAATGGCAAAATAATAAAGTTACCGACCACCACAGCTGAAGAAAGCAAAGGAAAACTTAAAAAAAAAATAAAACGAGTAAACAAGTAAAAATGGTGAGCAGTTTCACTGCAAAAGCAGCTTTATCAGATCATCTAAAATGTACTCAAACCATTCATTCATAAAAATACAATTACACCAATCACAACCAGGAAATAAAACACATGACTAAAGCTACCAATCCATTCACACATACTAACTCATTATCATAAGCCATAAAAGAAACAAAACCAATCCAGCCAATGAACCAAGCCACAAGCTTTCAATACAGGTTTTAAAGAGATATGCTTGTTTAAACCTGGACTCCTATCTACTCGCAAAGCGAGAATCCAGTTCAGTTTGCTCTGTTTTATTGCAAATATCACTACTACATAGACTTTCAGGAACATCCTTCAAAGCTATAAATCTAAAACTGTGACTAAAACCACAATCAGCGATGTGTTTTGCCAAGACATTTGCCTTCCTGTTGTTCATAATATCCTCAATCTAAGATCCTTTCTTTGAAGGTACAGTTGGTTTTCCCCACATAATATGACTTGCATATTATACATTCTGTATAATAAACAACAATTTTAGACTTACAGTTTGATAGGAGTCAAATTCAATCCTACAGTTGAATACTGGATGCACAATGTGGGCAGTAGACCATAAAAATCTTAAATTGCACGCTCTGCACAGGAATGTGCTGTTTTGGGTAGAGCACTTATTGTCTGTGTACACAGTACATTTGTAACACAGTTCTTGTTTGAGGGACCTATTATTCCTAAAAGAAAACCTGAGTGACAAACCCAACAAGTCACATAGATTGTTGTCAGTAGTTAGAACTGCCCAGTTTCTCTTAATGATCTCACAGATATTATTGGACTAAGTCAAAACGATATGAGGACAAGGTGGTCTACCTGGGGAAATAGATGTAGCAATCTCTTTTGTAGTATCTGAAAAAAAGGGTTTAGCAACAGTGCTCCTAAGGGAGTGTACAGTCTCAGCAGTACCATCAACATCAGCTTGGCATAGCCTCTAGATATAAACTGTGCTGAAGTTGTCTTAAACATTTCAACTGCAGACTCATCATTATTATGTAACTGTATAGTCCTAAACAGTTGTCCTTTGACCACATTCTTTGTAATGTGCTTAGGACGCATGCTTTTTCTATGTAAGATGTTATTGCACTTACAAGTGTTTTTTATAGCTCTTCATCTCCACCTGGCCCACCCTATTCATGTTCACGAAAACATCTAAGAAATCGATGTCAGCATCAGAACATTTGAGACAATGTAAATAATCAACAAACTATTTCAAGGCATTTAAAGTAGCTCTCCATATTAAAAATATATTGTCAACAAAATGTTTATAATAGCCCAAGCAGCTAGTAAAGGGATTGTCACTGGGAATAAACTCCTATTCCCATTGCGTTAAAACTGCATTGGCATACGAGTTCGCGCAAACAGTACCCATTGCAATGCCAGTGCACTGCAGATAGTAAACATCCTCAAAAATAAAGACATTGTTTTCCAAGATAATCTCAAGCAATATACAGATCAGGTTGATTTTATTGTTGGAAAATCCACTCTGTTTGAGGAGAAAAAGTCTGACATTCTCAACCCCTGTATCATTAGGTTTAACTGTAAAAAGCAAGTTGATGTCCAGAGTGACTAACAACAAATCATGTCTATCTGTCAGATTTTTATACCAACCAAAATAGATCTTATAAAAATTCCTTAGTATCTAAGAGGATGCTGGGAACTCCATCTAACACAGGACATAAGATCTTTTCAACATATTTAGAAAGTGGTTCTGTTATCCAGTCTCTGCTGGACACTATCGGGCGCATAGGGGGATCAGCTGTGTCCTTGTGCACCTTTGGAAGCCCATAAAGGACAGGTATCAATGGAAAATCAACAAAAGAATGATCACATAGCTCCATTGTAATCAAACCTGTCATCAGCAAGGACATCGGGAGGCATATGCACTGTATGCATTTCTGTACAGTATACCTGGAGTAGGGGTAGAATCTGGCACTAGGACAGGACAGAAAAACAAAAATGTAAGAAATAATGTAGGGCAATGGGGGATGAGCCCCCCCCCACTTTTGCATCACAATGACTGTCTGCCTTTTGACATAGACAAGGCTCCTACTTAAGAACGAACTTGCATGTTATCCTAAGAATTATAGACCAATAACTTGCCTTCCGACAACTTATAAACTATATACCAGAACTGATGCCAACACAGTTTGTAGTCATTTAGAAGAAAATTCAGTCATGGCAATAGAATAAAAGGGCAATAAAAGAAAGTCATATGGAAAACAGTAAAAAGGGAAGAATAAGTATTGCATGGATTGACTACAAAAAAGCATTTGATAATATCCCACATTCATAGATAAAAGAGTGCTTAAAAATGTTTACGATACACCCTACACTAATCAATTACATTACAGTAACAATGAAACAGTGGCAGACCACATAATTATTATTCCA
Source organism: Protopterus annectens (assembly GCF_019279795.1). Lineage (NCBI taxonomy): Eukaryota > Metazoa > Chordata > Ceratodontiformes > Protopteridae > Protopterus > Protopterus annectens. Next base: position 141,783,733 of record NC_056747.1, read on the forward strand.
GGGATAAAAATTCAAAGGGGAATATTCCATGGTGACTCTGTCACCGCTGCTATTCTGCCTTGCTCTTAACCCATTAAGCTGTCTACTTAACAGCTTTAGGCCATGGCTATAATCTGGCTCCTAAAAAACCAACAAAGTGTAAAGACCTCTCATCTTCTCTTTGTCAGTGATTTAAAACTGTATAGCTCATCAGATGAGGAACTTAAAGCACAACTGCAAGTGGCCAAAACTTTTTCAGGTGATATAAAAATGTCATTTGGTCTTGATAAATGTGCAAAAGCAACCTTTAAAGCAGGAAAACTGCAGCACCAACAAAATATCAGTTTGGGGCAAGAGGGAGTGTATAAATATTTGGGAAGTGATGAAGGATCAACAATAAAACATGAACAAATGTGAATAAAACTTAGTAAGGGATATTTTAGAAGATTTAAATTAATCCTGAAAGCAGCGTTGACATCTAGGAACAAAATTCAAGCTATTAACCAATTTGCTTTTCCTGCCCTAACTTACAATTTTGGAATGTTGGCTAGACTAGACAGGAAAACAAGAAGGATGCTTCTTGTTCATCAAATGATTTATAAAAATCAGTGAATACCAATATTATATATTCCCTGTTCTGAAAGAGGGAAAGACCTCTCTGAAACTGATTACATGTATAGATCTGCAGTCGTGAGACTGCACACATATCCACTGACCTCACAAGATCCAAACGTAGTGAAAGTTTTGAAACATGAGGAGAATAAATCTAAGATGACTTCCCTGCTTAGTCTAGCAGAAGCATATCAGCATCAAGCAGGGATGGAAATCAAACCAGAAGTAGATAAAAATCAGGCAGCAACTGAATGTGCCAAAAAACAAAATAAAGAATATAAGGTGAAGGATCAGATGAGAAGGCAAGAAATGTGGAAAATGTATAAATATTGTTGCAAGTATAGAAAACTTCTGGAAGAACCTCATGTTGATCAGGATCGAATGCAGGAATGGTTAAGGAGAGGCAAATTCAAACCAAAAGTTGAAAGGTTAATACTGGCAGCCCAAGACATATACATTAGTTTACAAAGTCCATTGAACATTTGGAAGAAACAGACAAATGTAGGTTGGAAACAGTTGCACACCTTCTTGCTGGTTGTTACATACTAATGGCAGAAGGACTGTATACTGAAAGGCCTAATAATGTTGCAAGACTGTTGCACTGGGGAATGTGCAAACATTATGGTACTGAAGTGGCTGAAAAACTCTGGAAACATGAACCACAAAGCATCACAGAAAATGATGAAGTCTACAAAACATGGAATCACCCATTAACAACAGTTCAAATGATAGATGCAAGAAAACCAGATAAGTGGTCCATGAAAAGAAGACAAACGTAGCATTGATAATTGAAATCACTACACCCAGTGACTACAGTATCTTGCGTACAAAGAGACACAAAGTCATGAAATAAGTCATAAAATAGCAAAGTTTGCAGGCAGAAATGAGAGCAATGTGGAAGAAAGACAACCAGACATTTCAAATAGTAGTAGGAACAACAGTTCTTATAAAAAAGAATCTACAATCATATTTAGATATGTTACCAATACATATAACCCCATATGAATTGCAGAAGGAGTCATTAATGGGCACATTGAAGGTGCTGCAAATAGCACTTTTGGCTAACATTAAAGACTGAAACAATACTAATTTCAGGAACATTAATCATACTTTGACTTATGAATGGGGTCCATTCCCATCATGGTATTAGAAACCCAAAGGATTTGGAGAAATTAAAAAACAAGAGTGAAGTCTCCAGTAAATGCCTCTGTTTACTGTACCAGAGGTCAACAAGTTCCTAAAGGGACAGTATTAGATGCCTATTACAAAGTGAAGTCTCCAATAAATGCCTCTGTTTACTGTACCAGAGGTCAACAAGTTCCTAAAGGGACAGTATTAGATGCCTATTACAAAGTGAAGTCTCCAATAAATGCTGCTGTTTACTGTACTGGGGGCCAGTACCCTCCAAACGCACAGTATTAGATCCCTATTACAGAGTAAAGACTCCAATAAATGCTGCTGTTTACTGTACCAATGGTCAAAGCAACAAGTTTCTAAAGGCACAGTATTAGATCCCTATTACAGAGTGAAGCCTCTAATTAATGCTGCCGTTTGCTGTACCAGGGGCCAACAAGTTCCTAAAAGGCACAGTATTAGATCCCTATTACAGAGTGAAGCCTCTAATAAATGCTGCTGTTTGCTGTACCAGGGGCCAACAAGTTCCTAAAAGCGCGGTATTAAATCCCTATTACAGAGTGAAGCCTCTAATAAATGCTGCTGTTTGCTGTACCAGGGGCCAACAAGTTCCTAAAAGCACGGTATTAAATCCCTATTACAGAGTGAAGCCTCTAATAAATGCTGCTGTTTACTGTACCAGGGACCAACAAGTTCCTAAAGGCAGAGTATGGGTCCCAACTACAACTTCTTGTTATACTGAAAAGACAACCCTAATCTCCTCAGCCACAGATATATATAAAAAAATTAAGGAACTGTTTCATGAATGAAACATTAATCACTTCTGTCTGGTAGAAAGTTGAGAGAGATTCACTTTGAGGAAGAATGTCTTCATGTCCGTTTCCAGAACATATAACACAAGTTAAGTTTGATGACTTGAACCAGGGTATTCTGTTTAATACATGGTGCTAATTTTCTGCAGTGTAGCATTGAGGGGTGTTAGCATGGAGAATGAGCTGCCTGTTAACAACGGGTACATATCACATTGTCGAATCGTTAAAAGTTTGAACGTCATATGGTCGAACCCATATGATCGAACTTTTAACAGTTCAAACATTTCAACGGAGATCTCCGTACAGTGCGGAATGGGAAGATTTCCTTTTCCTGCACTGTAGTGCAATCTCGGAGTTGGTATATTTAAAGAGCGGGTGGTGTGGGGTGCAGGGTGGCTTGCCCCCCTGCTTAAAATGGTCAGGTAGGTTTTTTGTGTTGTTTATTTATTTTTTTTACATTTTCGAATTGTTAAAAGTTCAATCATTTGGGTTCGACCATATGATGTTCGAACTTTTAACAATTCGATAACCTAATATGAATATATTAATATGAACCCTGTTAACACAATACAGCATGCAGTTTTGGCATTTTGTATAAGTAACATTTAATGTTGTTTTTGTAGTTGTGTTCTTGCTATTTTTTTTTTTTTTGTATAGTGCTCTACCCCTAAATACTCCTTCAGGAATTGATTAAAATCAGCTCATGCTGAAAAGCCCTTCTAACTTGCCAATTTGCGATTCTGCAGCTGACATAGGACACCAGTGAAATGTTTTTGAGAACAGTTGGTTGCAGGAAAAGAACATCCACTACACCATGGCACACAGTTTTATTATTTAAATAATAAACGTGCTGAAACAATGCAAATCAGTATTTTTAATACAGAATAATAAAATTCATAAAATTATAGGAATTACGAGGCAAGTAAGTCTTAAGACCACATGCACTTTGCCAAATGCCACCCTTAAGATATACACCCTATTTCCAGGACAGCCAGGAAGGAACTTGTGAGTACCTATCCAGCTGTCAGCAAAGGTGAGTCTCTGCTTACCGAATGCTGAGTTTATCAACCATTGGAATGTCGAACTTAGGTGTGTATAGGGTATGTGCTGTGTGTTACAGTAAGTGTGTGTATGAACACATGGAAATCAGATGGGGGTGGATGTGTGTGTTTTGTTTCAAAATTAATGTTAGTCTAATATTTGCAGTTTTGAGAACTAGACATTATATGAGAAAAAGACCTGAGAAGATTGGTTGTGTCGTAACTGGAAGAGTATACTTGTGTTTCTTAATCATCTTTTAATATTTACATAGATAAAATATGAGAGTGTAAACTTTATTAGTGGATAAAAGCTAGGCTGGTCCACCTAGTACATGGCGCCCAGTTTTGTGTATCTTTAGAGTATGGTTAGCAGACTATCTTAAAGGATCGGGCAATAAAATGCAGCATGAGCTGAGCAAGAGCCTCACCTTCCAGTTCATGCTGTGTCATTCTGAATAAACTGCAAACAGATCAAAGTCTAAAACCAGCTTATTGTTTAGTGAGTCTTACTTAGTTAACATGGCTAAATGTAAACTACACAGATGCATAAGCCACTGAAACAGCATTTCCACCACTGCAAATTTCATTTAATTCATCACACATTTCAACCATGGCTACATTTCATTTAATTCTTTTAGGAATTAAAACACCAACAGTTTCCCATCTGAAATTGTCAGTTGGTTTAATGAACTGAAACTTCAGTTTTAATATTAAACTCAAACTTTTAGTGAGACAATACTGTTTAATTTTAGCAATAATCAAAATCAGGAAAACTCATATGTTCATAGGTTCATAATACTTCAAAGTCTTTTCCAGGCTCACACATGTATTCCTCTTGGTTTCTGTTGATGAGGTCTCCTACCAGTAGAGTTCTCTAGTGAGGCCCCTGACGCCTTCTGCATAGGCCTAATGACCTGCCACTCTCTAGTGCTGTAGCCTGTTATTCTCTGCTTTGAGAGGCAACTTATTCTCTGTAGAGTAGACCAAATGGTTTGTCTCTCTCTCTCTCTCTCTGTCTCTAGGCCTGATTGCCTCTCTTATTTTTGTTCTGTGAGACAACTTAACTCTGTCTCTATGCATCATTTTTTTTCTGTACCAGGAGTTTCCCAGCTTCTTCACTAAACTAAGCTTTTGGGGAAAAGTTTTCATATTTAATTTAAGACTTACTAACTATACTAAACTCTATCTATCTATCTGTCTGTTGCAGATATACATTATGATATAGCTGTAGATATATACATGCATATTTATGAGACTATATATCTATCGATAAAATGAAACAGATGTCACAAAGGTCACAGCAGAAAGGATCATAGCACTCTGATCAAGCACACAAACCATTGCACACATAAATTTAGTCTACAGTTATTCAGATAAACACATACACAGCAAAGTGCAAACTAGTCAAAACCACATGCATATACTCGTACATTGTGTATACTCAAAGCATAGTATATTACATTGCGCACTGCACGTGCTCCCTAGGAGATTTCTCCACTCAAACTGTTCAGACTGCACACCCTAGGCAGAACTCAACAGAACACTTTCAAACCTGCCTAGCATTTTTGCAGGAAGACAAACCGCTATGCACCCTCAGCTCCTTAATGCTTAATTCTAGAAATAATGAAAATCAGGAAAACTCCTGGTCCTCCTTTAAGGTCTTTTCCAAACCCACACCTGTATTTCTCTTGGTTTCTATTCATGAGGTATATGTACACTAATTCCACAGGTGCACAAATATAGGTCAATAGGCATATACCCTTATGGGGCAATATTGCTACTACTCTAAAATTAATTTAACAACATACAAATGCATACAGATAAATATGCACTTTATACTTCAACCCTTCCAAATACACTGCTACCAGCCACATATATCTGGCATCACTTACTTACCATGTAAACCAGTAATAGTGGCACCACCCACACATACCTAGTGTCACCTAGTTACCATACACCGTAACTAAGCAATGGTGGTACCACCCACACATACCTAACATCACCTAGTTAACATACACTATAACCCAGTAATGGTGGTACCACCCACACATACCTAGCATCACCTAGTTACCATACACCATATCTCAGCAATGGTGGTACCACCCACACATACCTAGCATCACCTAATTACCATACACTATAACCCAGTAATGGTGGTACCACCCACACATACCTAGCATCACCTAGTTACCATACACCATAACCCAGTAATAGTGGTACCACTCACACTTACCTACCATCACCTAGTTACCATACACCGTAAACCAGTAATGGTGGTACCACCCACACATACCTAGCATCACCTAGTTACCATACACCTTAACCCAGAAATGGTGGTACCACCCACACACCTGGCATCAACTAGTTACCATAAATCATAACACAGTAATGATAGTCATATCACAATCAATAAATTCCACACTCCGTTACACTTATGATCACTTCATCCATTTAACACAGCAGTCAATAACCTGACTACTTACCACAGACTGAATCCTGTCCTTGCATGGACCTGATGGAGGGTAGTCAGGCTAGTCCTGAATAGGGCAAAAACCCTTCATAGGGCACATGCACACACTCACTCACTCACAGTATGCAAAGCTTTGGGAATTTTGAAAGAGCACCAGTCAACATTCATTACATTGCTGAGATGTGGGAAGAAACTGGAGCACCAGGCAAATCCTAAGTTATATATTTGTCAGACATGCAGACTTCTCACAGAAGGAAACAGCTTAAAGACAAGCTGCAGAACCAAGCACTGTTAAGAAGCAATGCATTCTGCTACCATATATATGGTGTGTGTGTGTGTGTGTGTGTGAGTTCTAAGAAGGACTCAGCTACGCTAGAGTCTTCACTGTGAATACCTTAAACCTTCTGTAGTAGAGAACAGTGGGATATATGCAAATGACTCCTTAAGGACATTTCAGTATTTTAACTACATTGCTTCTGAATGGCCAAAATGTTCCACTTTTTACTTTTTGAGTCTACTGGTGAATTTAGGATAATAAAGTCAAATCCCACAAGCTCTATAAATGCCATGTTTCATCCTTTTTTAAAGCTTGTCATTACAGCATAAGTGGATTGTTTGGCTAAACTTTGGAAACACAGAGCTTAAAACCAACCCTAATATCTGTAAGCATTAAGTTGTCTGCAAAATAATGTCCACGAATAAAATATCCTAGGGAAGCCAAGAATAAATGGATGACCAGGTAATCTGCCTTAATAAAGGTACGGTGGGATGTCAGTGAAGAAGCTGGGCTACCGGTAAAGCCTTGAGAAAAGGCTGTGCGTACCCGAGCGCTTGTGGTTGAAGGCTGAGTAAAGCCTTCAGAAAGGCTTCGTATACAGGTCGTAGTTCCGGCTGGTCAGGTCGCCTGCTGAGAGGAACCGCTAGTGTGACAGCTAGAAATCAAAGATGAAACACACAGAAAAGACAGGCAAAACGATGTAAATGTGGCTCGGCTAAGGAGCTCTGCTCACCGTGGTGGCAAAATATCAACGTAGTCGAAGTTCAGATTCTAGAAGGTCGTACTTTATTGAAGTAAAAAGTACCAGAAGTACAATCGCCATCGAAGCATAGTTCCTTAATGGAAAGAGTGATCCTGAGAATTTCCTTTTATAAGAATACCTGGGGGTGTGTCAGTGGGAGCCAATTAAGTGTGGGTGAAAAAACCTTTATTGTGACTGGGCACGCCAACTTGACATCATACCTTACAATCTGATAGGTTAGATACCCTGAGCCAGCTCATAAGTGGTTAGTAGAATCACTCTAAACCTACAATAGTGAAGTTCGGAGATTAGCTAAAATTAGCTAAAAAAATGTAGTTAACTAAAAATAGTCTTGCTGGAAAAAAATCAACCCTTGCTGGTAAAATACATTGTTAGGCTACACTTTTTGAAATCTTCGTCAGGATGGTGGACGACCTAAAAGAGCATAATAAGCAAAGCCGAGCATGCTAGAGAAATAGCAACAACATGTATGTAAAATAAGAAACAGGCTAGAAAACCAAAAAATAAGAACCAGCTAGATATCCAAAAAATAAGATACAGAAACTAAAAAGAGAAACAAAATAGTGAAAAAATCTTAAATAATGGATATCAATAGAAACTAATGTATTAAGATATGGAACTGAATGAGGGCTATTAATTAAAAAAAAAATCTTAAAAAGGCACTGATATATAACCTGAAAAGCTAGAAAGACATGAAAAAAAGTAATACTGAACCATTGTAGAAAACATGAAAGACAAAAACATATATATAGATGAACCATTGACCAAAAACAAATGAGTCCGAATTTGCCAGGGGAAGTATCAGACTGGCTGTTGCACGAAAGGTAACATTTCGTCGGTAAATCTGTTAGAGGTCCAGGCAGAGGTTGTGGTATACGGTGTTGTATCTTTCTGAGATACAAGACTGGGGTCAAAGATTCCGTATAGTTAAGGCCTGGTCTTTTCCTTGCCTGCAAATGTATTTGCCACTCGAGTTCCCTCTTCTCAAGCAGCGAGTTGTGGTCTCCGCCTAGTGGGGATTTAGGGATATGTTCAAGAACATGAAATTTGAACGTATTGTGTCCTAGGTTCCTGAGAGCATGCACTGCCAGCTGGTTTGTCACTTTCAAGTATTTTAAGTCATGCAGGTGATTTGCTATCCTCGTTTTATGGGAGTTGACTGTCTTGCCCACATAGAAAAGTGTTGCATTTGGTGCACGCTGCCCTGTAAACCACTCGTGTGACATTGCAGTCGCCTCTGACATTAGGTGTGTAGTGTCTCCTACCATTGGGGCAGTAAAAGCCTGCGGCACCGCTCATGTGTCTACAGTAGTGGCAGGGAGACTCACTGCAGGCAAAGGTACCAGGGTTGTCAAGTTTAACTTGGCAGGGGTGTTCCAGAAAGTCCCTAATGCTTCTCCCTTTTCTAGCTGTGAAGGAGGGTTTCTCTGGAAAATGTGGCCAAAAGACCTGTTATTTGTGATGATGGGCCAATTGTCCATTACTATCTGGATGATGTCTTTGTAGTCCATAGAGAAGTCCAGGATGCAGTTGAACTGAAATCTAGTTTCTGTGGTGATCTGGATCGTGGTGTCAGTTAGAGCCCTAGGGGTGCCAAGTTGGTGCTGGCTGATGATGGGGTCGAGGATCCTGTTGATTAGCCCTTCTGAGTAGCCTCAGGCTAACAAGTCCATTTGTAGCTTTCGAATGTTGGTCAAGAAATCCATCAGGTCACCACCTCCTACAATGACAAACTCCACAGTATGCTCAACAACCACCGGTATTATGACAGCGTAGATCACAACCAAGTGCTGACAGCCTACGAGGACATCAGAACAGAAATCTTGAGGCTAGAGGATATGGACCTAATTGACGAAGGGCTCACAGAATTCTTCTCCATCCACCACCCGAGGATTCCCCAGTTCTTTGGGATACCAAAGCCACACAAAAACCTGGCAGACCCTCCATATAGACCTGTAGTAGCCAGGGGAGGTTCCATCACGGAAACAATAGCTCTCTACCTGGACTTCCACCTAAAACCTCTCACAGAAAACAACAGGTCCTTTATTTTAGACTCTATGGACTTCCTCAACAAAATCAAGGACATAGCCATGGACAGAGACTGGATCCTGGTCACCATCGATGTGGAGTCCCTTTACATGGTACTCCCACATGACTTCTGCATTGCAGCCATGGCTGAAGCCTACATGAAGGACCACACGGCCATACCAGGGGAAGTGGACCACCTAGGTAGGCTCCTCTCCCTACTCCTCAAGAACAATTTTTTCCACTTCAATGGGCACTACTATCGGCAGAGCACTGGGATCGCTATGGCCCCGAGTTTGGCAAACATGGTACTAAGGAAGTGGGAGCAGGACCACATATACGGTTCCACCTTTTTTAACAACATAGCGTGCTACTACAGGTTTATCGATGATATTTTCCTGGTTTGGAAGGGTAACCAAGTTGAACTGGAGGAATTCCTCATTTATATCAACAACACCACCGCATTCCTGCGTTTTACCAGCAAACAAAGTACAGAGGAGATCGAATTTCTGGATCTTTACCTGAGGAAGAAACAAGGCTCCACCACACTAACACACAACCTCTATCAAAACCCCACTAGGGTAAACTGTTTTCTGCACGCCACCAGTATGCACCCCTTCAAACAGAAGGTGAGCATGATTAAATTGCAAGGGATCCATATAGCACAAGTCTTCCAGGACCTGACGGATTTCTTAACCAACATTCGAAAGCTACAAATGGACCTTTTAGCCTGAGGCTACTCATAGGTTCATAGGTTCATACTAGGCTATCTGCCCTAAGGCATTTATAAGCCTAGCCCAAATATTTGTGGCTTATGCCACCCCTTATATGAAAAAATACTGTGCCCATTAGTTTGTTGTGCCTCTGTCCAGCAGTGCCTCTGTCCAGCAGTGACACAGAGATGATTCCCAGGGTAAACCTACGATCTCCCATCCACAGGTCAAGATTTCTCTTGAACAGAGCCAGCGAGGTGCTCTGCCTCACGTGGACCGGGATTTTATTCCACAGCATAGGGAGTCTCTGAGTGATAACTCTATCCCTCCAGCACGTCCTATTTATATCCGTGCTAAGGTTTAAGTCGCTTGCTCTAGTGGTTTTGGTGGATTTGGATTTTTTGAGGTGGAGCATGTCCATTAATTCCGGGTTGGACATGGCCTTGTATGTCAGGCACATGTCACCTCTGAGCAGATGGTATGCGACTGAATAGAGCTGGAGTTTCTTCAATCTGGCAGCATATGACAGATTTTGGAGTCCCTTTATCCTTTTGGTGAGGAACTTTTGGGGTCTCTCCAATTGCTGATGTCGGGTGAGATACATCCCGAATGGGGCATTGTACTCGATCATTGGTCTGATAAGTGAAGAGTACAGGGGAACGATGACCTCACTAGATCTGGATGTGAATCCCTTCATGATCAGGTGGGCAATGTATAAGGTCTTTCTAACCACTTTAGCAACGTGAGTGTCAAAAGAAAGGCCACTGTCAACCTGGGTCCCCAGGTCCCTGATAACCTCTTCTGTGCTTAGTGGATTGCCACCTATATGGTAGCTTGGGGTTACCTTGTTTTTCCCGAAGGGTATGACTATACATTTTTTGGCATTTAACTTCAGGCCATGGCTCTGGCACCAGCTATCTGTTTCCGTGAGTCCCTTCTGAAGGATATCCGTGTCCGATGCACTTTCCACTATGGCGCCCAGTTTGCAGTCGTCTGCAAACTTTGTCAGCCAAAGTCCTCCCATGTTGGCCTGTACTTCTGAGAAGTAGATGCCGAACAATAGGGGCCAAGGACCGAGCCCTGTGGGACACCACTTGTGACCGGCTTGGAGTCTGACATAGCGCCAGCAACTCTAACCCTGTGGGTTCTGTCCTTAAGCCAGTTTGCAACCCATCTTGTGACATATGGGTTTACATTTAAGCTGGTAAGTTTTTCTACAATACCTGAGTGGGGTATTGTGTCAAAAGCCTTTGCAAGGTCAAGGTAGGCTGTATGGACTGCCTTTCCCTCATCAATGGCCTTGGTGACTGTTTCGAAGAAGTCGACCAAGTTCAAAAGGCATGATCTTCCCTTGACGAAGCCAAACTGGGTCGGGTCCAATGTCTGCAAGTCCCCTATATCATTGTTTATGAGCTCCATTATGATCCTCAACATAGCATTGCAGACTAGACTTGTTAAGCTTATGGGGCGGTAATTACCAGGGTCCGTAGAGGCACCGCCTTTGTGGAGTGGGACCACAGTTGCCGTACGCCACTCCTTGGGCACGTATCCTGTGGTAAGGCTGAGATTAAACAGCTGCCTTATGTGCGGGTTTAATTCCTCATTTAGCTCGTGTAGCACACAGCCGGGGACACCATCCGGTCCCATTGATGCTGTGTTTTTAGCTTTAGAGAGAGCAGCTTTCACCTGCGCATTTGAGATGTCTGGGAGGCTACACTCCGCTGAGATAGATATCTCTCCTTTAGGGGGGGAGAGGGGGGTGAAGTTTGCACTGAACCTGTCTGCCAGTATGTTGGCAATGTCTGTGGGTTCAGTGATTTTTGTATCATTTTGGACTAATTCTGAGCATATCTGGGAGTTTCCACCCAGGTTCCTAAATAGCTGAAAAAGGCCTTATGATTGTCCTTTGAATCCATGGCAGTTTTTCTCTCAAAATTGGCCTTAGTTGATTTTATGAGTGCTCGTATTTTTTTTTACTAATAATGATCAGGGGTGACTTCCCTTTTATGGATTTTGTTCTATCATGTAATAGCTTTCTCCTCTTATTGTAAAGTTTGTTAATGGCTGGGGTCCACCAGACTGGACGTTTGCCCTTTGTGGAAAGAGTCTTGGTTTTATTTGGGATTGCCTGATCTATGCAGTCCTGGAGGTGTTCATAGAAGGCATTTGTAAGGGCTTCCGCAGCTTGGGTTGTGGTTTTCACTGGCTCAGGGGCCTTGAAGGATACCACACCAGTCTTGAGTAGTGTGAAGTTTGCTTTAGAGAAGTTCTTCATTGTGGTCTTTTTTGTTTGGGGTGGGGGCGGGATGTGAATTTCCAGTGAGATTAGTTTATGATCAGATCTCACCAATGAGGGATATACTTCCGGTGTGGAGCATTTTGTCCCCATGTTTGTGATAATGAGATCTAGTATATTTTCTCCTCTCGTGGGAACAGTGACTAGCTGTTCCATGGCATTTGAATTTATGAACTCCAGGAACCGTTGGGCTAGACAGTTAGGGCTTGAGTAATGTTCCCAGTCTATATTCGGGTAGTTGAAGTCACCCAATATGATGGTGTTTGGAGATACATTTATACCTTCCAGTGTCTTCAGGAAGGTTGTGTGGGGTTCCTGAGTTTGAGAGGGTGGCCTGTAGTATGCTACAATTTGTAGAGCAGTTTTGCCTATGGTTAGTTGCACCTGGATGGTTTCCGAAGCTTCGTGCGTTGCCACCAACCTGGAGGTGTGGGTATCCTTTATGAATATGGATACACCCCCTCCTTTTGTGGTGTGGTCCGGGTTTTGGGGCCGGAAAGCATGATATGAGGTAAAACCTAATAATGTCGGGATGCTCTCAGGAGCCTTGAACCAGGTTTCAGTTACAGCACAGACATCGATGTTCTCCATACTGAGAAGGGCCTCGAGTGCGTGCATTTTGAGATTTAGACTTCTGGCATTGAGCAGCATTACCCTCAGTTTCTTCCCATTTTTGTTTTCTAGGGTGGTAGGTTTAGAATTTGAGCCTTGCCTAAAAAAGGCACTATGGGGGTGGCAAGAGCCTTAGCCAATATCCGGAATCCCAGGAGTGACAGGTGCAAGCCGTCCCTTGCGAAGCAGCGTGGCTTTTCAAGCATGTCATCCCAGGCAGACAGACACTGGATCCCCTTTGAATGACACCAGACATTAAGCCAATTGTTAAAGCTGATCATCTCGTCTCTATATTGTGGCATCATTCTTGGTGAAGAAAGGATACTGCTCAGGGTCAGGGTCATACCTGCCTGGCCTACATAATCAGAGAGCTCCTCTATGTCTCTTTTCATGTAGTCCAGGGAGGTACGTCTCAGGTCGTTCACACCAGCATGGACAATGACTGTGTCATATTTGTACTTTCCGTGGAGTTACCCGAGTGATTGTGTTATGTGGCGGATTCTAGCGCCCGATAGGCAGCTTACTGTGACCCTCTCCTTGTTCAGCCTGGTGAGTGGGACGTCAGTGTGTCTGACTATGGAGTCACCTATGACAAGTATGTTTGGTGTTGTATTTGGCCTTAAGGGCTGTGACTGCTTTGCACACTGCTTTTGTGGTTTATGTGTTGCTTGTGGGGTGTCTTGAGGTAGCAGTTGTTTGGGTGTCTGCTTTGGAGGCCTCTGCTGTTTAGGTAAATTTTTACTCAGAGCCTCCGAGTATGTCTTTGTGTGTTTATGTGTTTGATTCAGTGGTGTGGTAGCATTATGTGAGGCTGGTTTTGTGGTGTGTGTAGTTGCCTTCTCCTCCTGTCTGGTCTTGCCAGTCCTGAGTTGAGAGAGCTCAGCCTCCATTTTGGCTAAATAGCTGCATCTCTCGCAAGTATTTGTGTTATGTGGGAGGAGGAGAGGGTTGTCTGTGTACATGAAGCAGTTATAACATTGCCTTAAGATTCCCAGATTCACCAGCTGGACCGGAGAGGAGATTGACAACTGACCTTTGGACATGCTAGAATAATATAGGGAATTCCTTAATAATTGAAAACAAGGGCCAGTGGGGAGTGAGGGTGTAGTGCTTTTAATTTTTAGTACTGACTTATATAATTGCTTTAGTGAGCAAGTGCCAGGTAACTTGAGTGCAATGTGTTACAAGTAACTAAATGCAAAAACGACAAACAGTAACTTTCTTTCAAGTGAAACAAGGAACTAGTACAGTAAGCAATGCAGATATCACTAGTGATCCACAGAAGCTGAGAAGCCGTATTAGGTGGAATTGGCTTCCAGGAAATAACAAGCAAACAAACAACAAGCATATAAACAAAGCTAGATTCAGCAGGCCTGGATCTAGTCTATGCTAGAGCAAACAAGGTGTACCAATTTCAGTAAGATACAGTTCAAATATTCAGGCACTATAAACCTTTAACCAGAAATTCCCAGCTCAGAAGGGCAGAGTCCAGCCTCTTCTCCCACAAGAGTGCAGACCACGAACCTTCTTAATGTAAAATAACTGGCCTGAAGCCCAAGCGCCTAAACCAGAACTAATACACTTGGACATTGGGCTCTCAATCAGCAGTTCCCAACTTAGAAGGATGAAAGCTACCTGTCCTGCCACCACAGTGCTTGCCACAAACCTTTCTAATGTAAAACAACTGGTCTGAAGCCCAAGTGCTTAATCCAAAATACTTAGAATGATAGCTACACTTTAATCAAGTTACAACCAAGCAGTAATAAATACAATTGAATACTTTAGAGAATGTCTGGATTAGTGCTCAAGTTACACAAACAAAGCTAGATCCAGCAGGCCCGAATCCAGTCTATGCCACAGCAAACAAAGCGCACCAACTTCAGTAAGAAGCAGTTCAGATATGCATGCACTATAAGCCTTTAACCAGAAATTCCCAGCTCAGAAGGGCAGAGTCCAGCCTCTCCTCCCACAAGAGTGCAGACCACGAACCCTCTTAATGTAAAATAACTGGCCTGAAAGCCCAAGTGCTTAAACCAGAATTAATACACTTTTAGAATAACAGACACTGAGCCCTCAATCAGCAGTTCCCAACCTAGAAGGATGTAAGCTACCTGTTCTGCCACAACAGTGCAGACCACAAACCCTCTCAGTGCAAAACAACTGGTCCGAAGACCAAGTATTTAAACCAAAAGGCTTAGAATGAGTTACACCAAGCAGTAATAAATACAATTGAGTATTTTTAAGATGATGCAAAAGTAAAATGATGTAGGTAGAAACACAAGTACAGTAAAAGCAGATGAAATTTTTTTTTTTTTTTTTTTTTAATCTGAACAAGTGCTGAGATCAAAGAAACAGATTTGAGTGCTGAAACTAGAAAACTGGCTAGTTATAAGAAAAAACAAGCTAGAAGGCTTCCCTCAAACACAGAAGGGCTTGGGGGCTCAGAAGCCTACAAATAGTCTATACCACTTAACAGGAAAGGCAGGAAATAAGCTTAATTTTTTTTTGTCTGTTTCCCAGATGCTCTCTTTGTACACAGTAGGAGTGCCTAAAATCAGAATATGATCTCACTGCACTCAGTTGAGTGAGCAAATGAGATGGGCCCAGAGGTAGGCTGAGGGGTGGGCAGTTTCAAGGCCACTAAGATTAACACCAAAACAAAACCAGGGAGGGTGGGTGGGAATAACTGAAGAGCAGAATAACTGCCACTTCAGTTAAATATTCAACACAGTTTAAATCAAATTAAATACTGTATTTTTTTTTTAAAAGTGCAGATAAAGGTACTTAAATTCTCTTATACGTCCAGTTGAATATAACCAAGTTCTTAGCCGGCCAAAGATGAGGTTTTTATGCAGAAAATATTTCACAATGCACCACTTAAAAAGGCAAGGACAGGAAATCAAAGAATGTGGCTACCCCCACACCTGTAATTACTAGCAAATAACAAAATTCAGCAAACACTAGCTTCAGTTCAAGTTACTGAAGAGCAGAATAACTGCCACTTCAGAGAAGGGCTAATCAACAGGATCCTCGACCCCATCATCAGCCAGCGCCCACTTGGCGCCCCTAGAGCTCTAACTGACACCAGGATCCAGACCACACCAGAAACTAGATTCCAATTCATCTGCATCCTGGACTTCTCTAAGGACTACAAAGACATCATCCAGATCTTTCTCGAGTGGCAAATACGTTTGCAGACAAGGAAAAGACCAGGCCTTAACTATGCGGAATCTTTGACCCCAGTCTTGTATCTCAGAAAGATACAACACCGTATACCACAACCTCTGCGCCTGGTCCTCTAACAGATTTACCGATGAAATGTTACCTTTCGTGCGACAGCCAGTTTTGATCTCACCAGTCTACCTCCAGCCCATGGTCTGATATTTCCCCTGGCAAATTCGGACTCATTTGTTTTTGGTCAATGGTTCATCTATATATATGTTTTTGTCTTTCATGTTTTCTACAATGGTTCAGTATTACTTTTTTTCGTGTCTTTCTAGCTTTTCAGGTTAGGGTGACCAAATCTTGAACCAGAAAAAACAGGACACACCCAAGGAGGGTTTGGGGGATACCCTCCAGCTAAAGAGGGGTCCGCTGGAAACTATTTATTGAAATATGCTCATTTTAACTATTTTGAGACCTAGAAATCTTTTTTAAATTTACCTTCACTTTTGTAATCTAATTTAAACACTGAGGCATATCATAAACAAAAACAATAATTTTGCAGTGAATACTTATTTATTTATACATATTTTACAACATAATACAACACAACAAATTAAATTTCACTAGTCTAGGATTTAAATTGAGGATATTCGGCTGTTGTCCCAGCCATTGTTAAAACCTCCTTCTTATCTAATATAAACTTGTAAAAACTATAACAGTCCATTTCAAAATTGTAGAGAACTTGCAGGATTGCAGAAAGGGTCTCCACTCTCATCTTGTTTCTTTTGTCCGTCCATTGAATGTTCATGAGTGAAAAGATTTTTTCAGTATTACCATTATGGGCAGGGATCGCAAACACATATTGGCATATCTTCAAAAATTCAATGTTCTGTTCTGGCCTAGTACTTTCTGTGACACTGAGGTGTTTTTTTTTATCTTCATCAGTCCACTCTTTAATATTTTCACTTACAAAATCCGCTAACGATGCCAGTTGATCAAATAGCAAAGTATCATTTATTTCAATACTTTTTTTGTTTTAGTAACAAATAGTTTCTTCAATTTGTTCCCAACTGGGGATGTCCTTCAAAAGCATCCATTTGAATTTTGAGAAGGTAGAGAATGGTACACTCCATTTTTTAAGATATTGTAGGCAGGTTTCATAAAACTCGTTAACTTCATTTTTGAAGTTAATTTCGTCTTGTTGCGTAATATTGGCCCGTTTAAGAATGGATTTTACACTAAATGATAAAAACTGTTCCTCTTTTCTTCTGGTCAAAGCTTTGAGAGTACATTCCAATACATCATTGACTTCCATAACACTTTTTGTACTTCCTTCAATCTTCTGAATTCCTTGGTGAAAAATACTGAGTTGGCTATGGATAAACCATAGGTATGCCTCACTTAAAGGATTATTAAAAAATGTTAACAAAATCTTTGGAGCTTTTTCCTCGTTTAAAAAGAAATCCTTTAAAGCATCAAACAGCTTTAAAATTCATTCTATTGCAGGCATCAAAGACAGCCAACGAGTTTTTGAATATGCCAAAACAGTGCCATGTTCGACGTCGACCATTTCACAAAATTCTTTTAGCCTCTCTGTTCGCACCATGTATATAGAAAAATAAGAGAAGAGTTTGACAACAATACCATCAATGTCACAGCTTAATCTATCAGCTGCTGCACATATGCAGTTATGTAGTACATGTGCAGGACAACCCACACCTTCAATACCACCATGTAAATTAGTTGTTAATTTTGTAAATACATTGTTTTTTCCCCACTCTGTTCAAACCACCAGAATTTGTGTTGGTATTGTCACCACAAAATGCAACTTTTTATTTAACTTGAATTCATCAATACAGTTCAAGCAGAAACTAGATATCTCATCTGACGTTTCACATGGCAAGGAAGCTACTTTCAGTAACTTTGACTTTATCCCTTCATTTATGTCAAAAAACTGAACTACAAAAGGAAACATTTTTATAGCCTTGTGATTACTTGCATCAGTTGAAATGCCATAAAAGGGGATTTATTTATCTCTTCAATGCTAGTTTTCATGCTGAATGGAGCTAAAACACCAGTTATCAGGGCTGATTGCTTTGTTCTGGCAGAGCTAAACTTTAATGCAATTGATGAGTCACTAAACATAATGCTGTTTAACTTGTTGACACAGTCATTTGACCTAAAGCTGTGATGGTGCTTTACCGTATGGCAGGCCTGAGTTAGTTCAGCAGCTCTAACTTTCGTTTCTTCATTAGAATCGTGTTTTATAAAATAATTGTTAAAAGACATACTGCTACTTGGGGCACTCAGTCTGTTCCTATGTTTCACTGATGTGATGTGTTGTTTTATATCTGAACGTCCACCATGACCAATACTAAAAACACTATTGCAAACTGTGCACTCAGCTTCACTGTCATAGCATCCCTTTTTAATATAGTTCCACTCTTTGGAATACTCCTCCATAAACTTACATTGACACTTGGACATAATTATTGTCTATATGAGACGATAATATAAAATTAAAGAATAAAGTTCAACACCCAAAACAAACACCTGTTACTCTGACACGAACAGGCTGGCAGGGATCACACATAAGACTAACACATTACATGCTGCTACAGGTCTGTCTATATGGCTATGCTTACTTCTAAAAGTTTGTAGCACTTAGACTAGAAGTGCTTAGCGGAGCCCCTGACTTGATATTTGCTGGGGGCCCCCAAAATGCTAGCACCGGCCCCGGTTATACTTTATTGTCTTTGCTCCTCAACTACAGTGTACCTTCTTACGTTCTCCATTGTAGAGTTCCTTTGGCCATCTCTTCCTTGCTCTATGTTAGCTTTAAATAATCGCCCGTGTCCAGTAGCCATAGCAACAAGGTTTCATGTTCTTTACGCTACTCAAAAGTCTAAAAAATGAAAAATATTAAAACAGGATCAGTTTCGCATACAGACTGACCTTAAAGTTATCAAATTTACATACATAAAAACACGCAGCTGGTATCGCCAAATAAGTTTCACATAACACTCCAAAACCCCAAATTACATATTTTAAAAAAGTAGCTTTCAAGAAATTGTGAAACATCTGATATGACGCTGTAAAATATATTTTTCAAACTTTCCTTCAGATACCATTCATTTCAAATAATTGCAACAACACACATACTCACCTTCTTCACCACCATTTATCTACCATAACCTGCCAATCAAAACAATGAGGTGGGATTTAGTTTACTTGACACGCACTTTACAAAAGGGGAGGATGTGCTATCGCTTTTTGCGATGCATTGTTGGTATTGCAGTTTTTAACTGCTCATTTCGTCATATTAGCTACGGAAATAGAGCTGTAGTCCCTGCAGCAAAGGAAATAGTAAAAATGCGGCATGACGCAATATTGACAATGTGACATTGACAACTTCAGTTATGTTGAGTTTTGATTTTTATTATCAGTATTTATTGTGTGCTGTGTGGTAAATGAAGGAAACATATATCACAAGTGTGTATGGTGGAAGAAGCCACTTTTTTATTCTTAAAGTGACCTGCTTTTGTCTTAGAAAAGTTCAGTGGGCACTTCAACCCCTTATATACAGATGCTGCGGTTGACATGTAGAATATGCTTATATACACAATCTTTCTTACCACTATCAGTCGGTCCGTCATCATCATCATCAATGAGGAGTAATAATGGTTTGAAAACTTGTGTTGAGGCACTTGTGGGTTCGGGTGTATGGAGGGACAGCACCAGTCTGCATTTTATTACGAAGTGCATCATTTACACACCCACTCAAAATTATACGCAAAAGAGAACGAGCATAGTGGGCAGCAAGTATCTTTATGGAAAAAAGCTGCTCCTCCCTCATCTGTTACTCAGAAAGGTAAACAGAAAATACCTGTTTATTTTTGCAAGCTTTTCAGAAGTAGCCAAAATATTACTTGAAGTTATATAATTAGGAAGTTTTAGTGATTTGATAGAAATGGGACATTTAGGCATCCCGAGAGACTGTTTCGGGACACCGGGTACGATCGCGAAAAAACGGGACAATCCCTTTTTTACGGGACGTTTGGTCACCCTAGGTTACATATGAGTGCCTTTTTAAGATTGTTTTTTTAATTAATAGCCCTCATTCAGTTCCATATCTTAATACATTAGTTTCTATTGATAACCATTATTTAAGAATTTTTCACTATTTTGTTTCTCTTTTTAGTTTCTGTATCTTATTTTTTGGATATCTAGCCTGGTTCTTATTTTTTGGTTTTTTTAGCCTGTTTATTATTTTACATACATGTTATTTTACATACATGTTGTTGCTATTTCTCTAGTACGCTCAGCTTTGCTTATTGTGCTCTTTTAGGTCTTCCACCATTCTGACGAAGATTTCGAAAAGTGTAGCCTAACAATGTAATTTACCAGCAAGGGTCAAAAACTAGGCACGCTATATAGGAACAAACATTTTCTGAGCACATCCACAAAAATGATTTTAGCCAAAACCTACCTTCTGCCCTCCTTACTCTATGGAGAACAAATTTTAACCAATCTGCAGTTGTCCATAAAAAACAAACTTCAAAGATTCTACAATAAAATTGCCAAGTTTGCTACTTATTCTTCCTCCTTTGCCCATCACTGTGAAGCCCTTCATACCCTTAGCTGGTTGGAACTCCCCCTCCACCTCTCCTACATTCACCTTATAACAATACATAAAATTATATACAAACCATTAGCCTGCCAAGCTATTACCCCTTTAGTCAACATATATTTCCCTAAAAAGAACTCAGATCAGAAGACAAACAACTTCTCACCATAAATAAACAAAATAAATCCCCTGGGCAAAGACTATACTTAGTCAGTAGCAAAAAAAATGGATCTCTTTACCTCTAACCACCAGAACTATTTCTAACCTACCCAGCTTTAAATGTTCTCAAAAAGGATACCTTACAAAATCTTGAATCTGCTCCTGTTTCAATCCTGGCTGAACTTAGTCACTGTACTTCACTCACTCCCTTCAACATAGATCACACTTCACAACTTTCTCCAGGCTCCTACCCCACTCCTTTTTTGTTTTTCTCACAACCTTACCTTATCCACTTCATTTCTGCAGACCTTTCCTCTGCCTCTTTCCTCCCTACTCAGCTAAGGTCCATAGGTTGGTACTAGGCTATCTGCTCTAAGGCATTTATAAGCCTAGCCAGAATGTGTTGGCTTTCGCCGCCACCTTAGATTAGTTCCCTGTGCCTCTGTCCAGCAGAGCCACTGAAGTGATCCCCGAGGTAAACTTTCTGTTTCCCATCCACTCGTCAAGGTTTTTCTTTTAGAGTGTTAGTAAGGAGCTCTGCCTAATGTAGATTGGGATCTTGTTCCAAAGCATAGGAAGTCTCTGGGACAGGAATCTATCCCTCCAGCACGTCCTATTTATTGTTGTGGTGAGGTTTAGATCCCTAGAGCATGTGGCACGAGGGGATAAGGTTTTCTTTAGGTGGAGCATGTCCATCAATTCTGGGTTGGACATGGCCTTGCATGTCAGGCAGAGATCACTTCAGAGTAGGCGGTATGCAACCGAGTACAACTGGAGTTTCTTCAGTCGAGCTGCATAGGGTATCTGTTTGAGGCCAGTGATCCTCTTGGTGAGGTACTTCTGTGGTCTTTCCAGCTATTGCAGGTGTCTTGTAAGGTACATCCCAAATGGGGTGTTGTACTCTATGATGGGTCTGATGAGTGATGAGTAGAGGGGCACAATGACCTCTTTTAATCTGGATGCGAACCCTTTTGTAATTAGGTGGGCCACGTAGAAGGATTTTCTAACCACTTTGGCAATATGATTATCAGAGGTGAGATTACTATCTACTTGGGTCCCCAGATCCCTTATTACGTCTTCCGTATTTAGGGGACTACCACCTGTGTGGTAGTTTGTGGGTGCTTTGTTTTTTCCAAAGGGGATGACTATGCACCTTTTGGCATTTAGCTTGAGGCCATGATTTTGACACCAGGTATCCATCTCAGTGAGACCCTTTTGGAGGATGTCTGTGTCAGCCGGAGAGTCAGTTATTTCCCCTAGTTTGCAGTAATCTGCGAACTTGGTCAGCCATAGTCCTCCTGTGCTTGCCTGTACCTCTGAGAGGTATATGCCGAACAGGAGGGGTCCTAGGACTGAGCCCTGAGGAACGCCACTTGTAACCAGTTTAGAGTCGGACCTAGCTCCTGCAACTCTCACCATGTGGGTTCTGTCCGTGAGCCAGTTGGCAACCCATCTTGTAACGTAGGGGTTTATGTTCAGGCTGGTGAGCTTGTCTATAATACAAGAATGGGGAATGTTGCCGAAGGCCTTAGCAAGGTCTAGGTAGGCTGTGTGTACCACCTATCCCTCGTCTATAGCCTTGGTAACTGTCTCAAAGAAGTCCACCAGGTTTAGGAGGCATGAACTGCACTTAACAAAGCCAAACTGGGTAGGGTCCAGTGTTTGGAGGTTCCCAATGTCTCTGTTAATGAGTTCCATGATGATGCGCTCCATAGCCTTACAGACCAAGCTAGTCAGGCTTATAGGGTGATAGTTCCCGGGGTCTGTTGTGGCTCCACCTTTGTGGAGTGGAATAACCATTGCTGTGCGCCACTCTATGGGTATGTAGCCTGTGAAGAGGCTGAGTTTGAACAGTGTGTTTAGGCGAGGGGTTAGTTCATCTTTGAGCTCGTGTAGGACGCAGCCTGGGACACCGTCCGGTCCCATTGATGCTGTGTTTTTGGCTATGGAGAGGGGTGTTTTAACCCGAGTGTCTGTGATTTCAGGGACTGTACATTCTTCTGGTATGGTTATGGGCCCTTTTGGGGGTGAAGTTTGCGCTGAACCTGTCTGCCAGGATATTGGCGATATCGGTCAGTTCAGTGTATTGTGTGCCATTCTGCACTAACTTCGAGCAGATCTGAGCATTGCCACTTAGATTCTTGACATAGCTAAAGGATGCCTTGTGATTATCTTTGGAGTCCTTGGCAATTTTTCTTTTAAAGCTCGCCTTGGATGATTTTATGAGAGATGGTAATTTCTTACTGATACTGATCAAGGATGTCTTCCCTTCTTGGGATTTTACTCTTTTCTGTACTAGTTTCCTCCTTCTGTTGTTTAGCCTGTTTATGGCAGGAGTCCACCAGACTGGTTTCCTTTTCTTGGAGGAGTGAGTCTTGGTTTTGCTTGGGATAGCACGATCCATGCATTCTTGTAGCTGCCCATAGAATACATTAGTAAAGGATTTTGCAGCTTGGACAGTGTTATCCTTCAGCATGGGGGCTTTGAAACTTTCCGTCTCGGTCTTAAGTAATGTGAAGTTTGCTTTTGAAAAGTTTTTCAAGGTGGTTTTCTTGCCTGGGGGTGGGGGCGGAATATGGATATCCAAAGTGATTTGTTTATGGTCAGATCTAACCAGTGAGGGGTTGATCTCTGGTGTGGAACACCGGTTGCCCATGTTGGTGATGACCAGGTCCAATATGTTGTCACCTTTGGTGGGAGTGTTGACCAGTTGAACCAGGGCGTTTGAGTTTATAAATTCTAGGAAAAGTTGGGCAAGGGAGTTAGTACTTGAGTAGTTCTACCAGTTAATGTTTTGGGTAATGTAATTCACCCAATATTAGGGTGTTTGGTAGGACCTTTATGTTTCCCAGTGTTTCCAGAAACGTGGAATGTGGGGGTCCTGGGACATGGTGGGTGATCTGTAGCAAGCTACAATTTGAACTGCAGTTTTGCCCATTGTTAGTTGCACATAGATGATCTCTGAAGCATCGTGCTGTGCCACTAACCTGGGGGTGTGGGTATCCTTGATGAATATGGATACGCCCCCGCCTTTTGTATTTCAGTTTGGGTTCTGTGGACGAAATGTATAGTATGAGTTGTAGCCTGGTAGTGCTGGGGTGCTCTCTGGAGCCTTAAACCAGGTTTCTGTTACTGCATATGTGTCGATTTTCTCCATACTGAGGAGTGCCTCGAGTGCGTGCATTTTGAGGTTTAGACTTCTGGCATTGAGTAGCATTACCCTCAGTTTTTTGTTACTTGTGCTATTTATGGCAGTGGGTTTGTCTTTTGATCCTTGCCTAAAAAAGGCACTATGGGGGTGGCAAGAACCTTGGCCAGTATTCGAAAGCCTAAGGGTGACAGGTGCAAGCCATCTCTAGTGAAGCAGCGTGGTGGCTTGTCGGGCATGTCATCCCAGGTGGACAGACACAGGATCCCCCTTGAATGACACCAGAAACTTAGCCAATTGTTAAAATCGAGAATTTTTTCTTTATACCGTGGTATCATTCTTGGTGAGGGCAGGATGCTACTCAGGGTCAAGAGCTCTTCCATTTCTCTTTTCATGTAGTCCAGGGAGGTACGGCTTAGGTCATTCACACCAACATGGACAATGACAGAGTCATATTTGTACTTGTTCTGGAGTGACCTGAGTGCTTGTGTTATGTGGCGGATCCTGGCACCCGACAGGCAGCTAACAGTAACCTTCTCGTTATTCAGCCTAGTGAGTGGGACGTCAGTGTACCTGACTATAGAGTCACCTATTACTCGTATGTTGGGTATGTTATTTTGCCTTAAGGGCTGTGATTGCATGGCACACTGGTTTTGTGAAGTATGTGTTTCATGATTTGTGTTGGGGGGGTGGAGGTTGCTTGGATGTTTGCTTTGGAGGTCTCTGTCGGTTTTGCAGATTTTTATTTAGAGCCTCCGAGTATGTTTTCATGTATTTATGTGTGTTTTTTGCCGGTGATGGTTTAATGGGTCTATGTGAGACTGGTGATGTGATGCAGGTATTTCCCTTCTCCTCTTGACTGTCTGATCCAGTCTTGGGTTGAGAGAGCTTAGCCTCTAGTTTGGCTGTATAACTGCATCTCTCGCATATATTAGTGTTTGGTGGTAGGAGGAGGGGGTTGTCTGTGTACATGAGGCAGTTGTAACATTGCCTCGGAATGTCCAGATTCACCAGTTGGACTGGAGAGTACACCTGAAACTGCCCTTTGGAAATGCCTGGATAGGTACAATGAACTGTTTTACTGGATGGCTGGTAAGGTCGAATAGAGAGCCTTGTCCTTCTGTACAGTACAGGTACCTGAAGACTCCCTACCCTGTGCACTTCTTCTAATCTCTTTTTCTCCAGCCTTCCTCCTTCTGTAACCCTAATATTAACACCATCTCTCATACTAAGACATCACTCATTTTCCCCTCACTTCCCCTGATCATGTAATTTCTGATATCTCTTTAATTATCTTATTGTTTCTGGTCTCATTTATTACATACTAATCTATCTAACAAATTATATGACTATTGAGTTTTTCTCACATATTCTCTCTAACTTTTCATTGCACTCTACTGTGAAACATATGTTCTATGTTTTTCTCATTACAATATTTTTTTCACGGTTATATTTTGTAGTGTAACATGATACTTGGTGATTTAAAATATTTGTACTTGATGTTTTGTAATGAATCATGAGACGTTGTGATTGAAAATATCTGTACTTGATTTTTGAAATGCTGTGATTGTGGAGCTTTTCTCCCTGGGTCACCATTGAAAATGGGCACTTTCTGGACCAGTCGGACTTTCCTGGTAAACAAATGTCAAATAAATAAATAATAAGTAAACTATCTGCAGTGAGTGTGTGTGTGTGTGTGTGTGTGTGTGTGTGTGTGTGTGTGTGTGTGTGTGTGTGTGTTGACCTGGGCTGTGGAAGACAACGGTCTGAAACAATGAAAAGCATACCCTACTGTGAACTATAACAATTAAAACACTTTCCAATGAAAGTACATCCTGAAATGTAAACTTGGTATTTAACACACAGCCTTGCATTTGTGTAATGTCCACTAATACACTGAAAGTGTTTAAAAGAAGTCTCCCACAGATTTTACTGTGGCACACCCCTCATTGTGTCGGTGCTTTGCAGACATTGGTAGTATATGCTCCCACTCTCTCTGAGTTGTACGTGCTTCACAAAACCCTGAAGCACAGGGCTGGAACATGCTAGCAGGAAGAATCCTAATACTGACTCCTACAGAGCTACTTAAGTTCACTTTCCTTCCATTTCTTGGAACGTGATCTAAAAATCATTCAAAATCTATGCAGATCTGCCTATTATATAAATGACCTTTGCATTAGATTGATTATAAGTTCCTCTGAAAATGTTACATAGTTACTAAAAAAAGACATATTATTTTCATCAAAAGTACCATCTTTAATTTATCTGAGCGAAAGGTACAGTGAAATCCGTATCTTGCATTGTTATATAAAGAATTGTCAGCATGTTTTATTTGTGTTGCAGTTTTGGTCAGGAATTTAAAGTTTTGTGATGGCTGTCTTACACCTAGAGTAATGTAGAAAAACAATGGCATTAACATTTCAAAACACTCGCCCCATGGAGAGTGATGCAGAATTTTAAGAGCAAGCATTTTTTTTTTTTACATCTGTGTTTGCACAGGCTTTAAGGTAAATGTTGATAATTTGCAGCAGGAAAGACTTTCATTCCTATAAATAGTACATTACCAGCTACTGACATTTAACGCAAACTTCCTGTCCCTTTCAAACAGGTAATGGTTTATTTAGTTTGTGTTTTATCGCACCTTCAATTGATTTTATGTCACACTGCCTACAGGAAAGGCAGCCTTTTTCAGGTGCAGTGTTAAAATTAAGAAAATTAATGTGCATTTCTGAATAAAACTCAATCATATTGTTTATGAACTTAATTATTTTTTAAGTTGAGTTTCTATTTCATTGCGATGAAGGCCATAATGGATTCATCTGATAAGCATAAACATACTAGTTATGATAAAGGCTTGGAGTGAAAAGATGTATTAAACACAGAATAACAGAAGGGTGCTTATACCATATTTTACACACACCCCAGCTATAAGACAGATCCAT
This sequence comes from Protopterus annectens, assembly GCF_019279795.1. Lineage (NCBI taxonomy): Eukaryota > Metazoa > Chordata > Ceratodontiformes > Protopteridae > Protopterus > Protopterus annectens. The sequence continues at coordinate 141,810,507 of NC_056747.1, forward strand.
GTATTCTAAGATCAAAGCTTGAAGAGTGTATAAATGACATGACACAATGAACATTTATATAATTATGTCCTTATGCAATTTTTATTTTATATTAAATTTTGATGTGCTTTCCAAGAACTGGTACATTTACCTGTGCTATCCTGGACCAGTTGGTAGTTAAATGCAGCACATGACAGAAAATACCTCATTTTAAGTCAACTACCTGTTTGATGCTACTATAAAATAGCCCACATATGAAGGTTTATGTGAATATTTTTTATATTGTTTAGTAAGCAGATAGACTGGTTATGCAGTGTGGGTCTACTGAGAGACTGAGAAAAAGGAAAAAGCAGTGACTGTTACATGCATTGGCATATATTTCCTACTGTACAGTGTAGGAAGTAAGTCATACATAATTAGCATGAATGCAGACTCCTGATTAGCAAATTAGGTTTTCTTCTAGGACTGAATCTTTTAACATTTCACTCTGGAACAGGAACATACATAAGCCAGTATGAGCAGTTGAATAACTTCTTCTAAGAGAGTGTACAATTTAGCATGATTCACACACACACACACACACACACACACACACACACACACACACACACACACACACACACACACACACACCATCAATTTATTTGCTTTGGTGACGACTGGACAGCTTGATTTGACGTAGCCAGTTTCAGCAGAAGACCCAGAAGAAAAGCTCTACTAGTAAGAACAATGCAAATACTTAAGAGTACTAAGAGTTAGTAAGGTACAGACTCCAAGCCCTTATGGCCAACTCAAACTGCATCTAGCCATGGTAATGTCCGAGTAACAGATGCCACTGTTGTCAACCATGACACCCCCTTCACCAGGGTGGATATGAATAGAGTGACAGTTACCTATTTTTCTGGAGGTTGGAGCCAGGACATACCAAGGGCACTTAGATCCCTCCATCCTAACAATATGATCATTGTGGGGGTAAATGACCTTACACGCTCTAACCAGAAGGATATGCAGAAGATTATGACTCGGCTCACCTTGCATGTTTCTAAGGTAGGGAAGACCATAGTCTTGAGTGGTATTTTGCTATCATCCCGAATGATGGTGAGATTCAAATACAAGATAATTGGATTTAATAATTGGATATGTAGCTGTTGTCATTCTAGAGAGATCCAGTATGTGTTTAGCTTGGGTTGAGATGGCTGACAAGCCTGCTTTGCCAGGAATGGTGTTCACCTCTCTTACCAAGGCTTTTGCATTTTACTTAAAGCCTTTGCTGGCCCCATATTACTTTTTTTAGACACAGTCCATCTGATAGACATTCCAACCTAGAAAATACTAATTTGGAAGACACTAATATGGCTCTACTCATTGCTAGGAGTCTTGAGAAAAACTGGCCAATCTTGAAGCTCTCCTGTAACTTGAACACAGTCATATCTGTGTCTAGTTACAGAGACATGGTTTTGTAACACTGAAAGCAGTTCCTTTCTTCCTAGGTATAGTGCCTATCATGTCTTCAGACCTCCTGGTAATTGTAGGCAGGTATCACTATTTGTCAAGGATATCAAAACCTTATGACATATTCTCCGGGGCACCACATCTGAACTCCTAGATGTCCAGGTCACCATAGGTGAGACTGATCGCTAGCTAGCTATTGGACACCCTCTATGTTCCCTTCTGAGCATGATAGCTATCTTAAGACTTTAACTGAAATCCCTATTAAACCAAACATATTTTACTGGTGTACCTCAACTATCCATCAGTAAACTGGCTGACCTATACTGTTAATGGTTGGCATGCCCAGCATTTCCTTGTCATTATAAATGTTAACTCACTTTTACAAATACTTAACCATCCTACTAGGGGCCCCAATATCCTTTATCTAATCCTCACAAATATGGCTACTTTTTGCAAATATCCATATGTATCATCCTGCCTTGATAGATCAAACCATAAATCAGTGAATTTTTCATTTATGATTGGTGGCACTTCCCCTGTAAACACCTGTGTGTTTAGGGACATCTCAAAAGCAAACATTCTTCAGTTACTTGACAAGCTAAATAAATTCTGCTATAACCCTCCTGATATGGATCCCATTGCTAAAGCTGCTGTGTATGTCTCTGGCTTTTACTCCCATTCAAATAGTCATATTAATAAAGCGGTCCCTATCTGCAGCGAATATAGTGAGAAACAAACCAATAGTGAGGAATACAAGAGAAACAAATTGCTTAGTGCTCCTAAGTGGGCTCTTTCTAGTTACCTAAAGAGCACGCTTAAACAAACTAGTATAGAGCTTAAGGGAACCCTTAGGAAACTCAAAGCTGAGTACAAACCTAAAATAGCCCTAAAACCAAAAATCATCTTTAACTATGTGAGGAAGCTAAGAATAAATATCCAATGTTTGCGGCTAGTCCATCATAATACAGCGCACTCTGACCCAAAAGAAATAGCTGGCATCCTAGCTGTTTAATTTAGTGCAAGTTTTACTCCACCAGCAGTTATAGCTATTTCATTGTTTCCACAGTCTCAGCCACCCTCTTTAATTAGCATGGAACTGTTCTCTCAGCCCTCTCAAAAGCTAAGAACATCTCATCCATGGACTCCTGATAATATTCCAGGTTGCCTGATTATCAAAGCCAACTCTGGCCTATCTGAACCCCTAATTAACCTCTTTAATCTAAGCATCTCCATTGGTTACATTCATGAAGCCTGGAAATTAGTCAGTCAGCCATTGTATGTCATTACAGGAGAGCGGACCATCCACGGACACTGAGAACTATAGACGCATTAGACTCTCTAGCTTCATATGTAAAGGTATGGAATGTATTATTACATATATTATTAATTTGGACATTGAAAATCTTTTGACCCTGAACCCTCATCAGTTCATCTTTGTCAAAGGAAGGGTCTGCCTCTTTAATTAATTGACTCATTACAGCTGAGTGATACCTCCAGGTGCCTATGCAGTTACGTCTGTCTAACGCCTCTAGGCGTCAAATAGTGCTGTTCATATTTGCAACAATAATTTTAAAACCAAGCTATAAACAAAGTATTAAAAGATTTCATCTTAAAGGTTACACTGGCAAATGCAATTGTATTAATAGCTGACCTCTGTCTAGTGCAGGTAAAGCGATATTAATTGTTCATATAATATTTATTTATATTGTCATAAATTTTATATTTTTCTAAATGTCTCAAAATCCAAGTACTACAGACAGAACTGCATAGCATTGTGTGAAAACACTCAGCTGGATGAACAAAATGTGTCTGCAGTATGTGTGATATTTGAGTGGTTGCTGAGCTATTGTAAGTTGTTTACAAAATATTACAAACTTAATACTCACTGTATTTACTGTGACTTAGAATCCAGAGTATTATGCTATAAAAATAATTTGCGTGGAAGAGATAGACATTTACACATTTTTAGTTACTCCTGTGGTTCCAGAGATATGAATATTTGTTTGAAATTATCATCTCCTTTCTGCGTATCCCAGTTAGGTGTCACCACAGCGGAACAACGGTCTGCAGAATGATTGGCAGTGGAGTTTTACAGTGCCGAGTTACCAGCCCAGCACTCAACCTTCCACAGAAGGCACACACTCACACCTAGGGCCATTTGAGAGTGTCCAATCCACCTACAGCATGTCTTTGGGATGTGGGAGGAAATGGGAGCACCCGGAGGAAACCCATGCGACCACAGGGAGGGCATGCAGACTCCGCACAGAAGGAACCCCAGCCGAGAATCGAACCGGAGAACCTGTTGCTGTGAGGTGGATGAATATTTGAAATGTGAGGAAATAATTTGATTCTATCAAAAAGCTTAAGCTCCACCCATTAGAAGATACAGTGCAAACTTCCAGTGCTCCATTGGAGGTACTGAGTTCATTTCTTTGGAAAAGTAACCAAAGTAGTGGCTAGCAGTTATGCAGTACATACAGCATATCTGGACCTGGGAAGGCCTTGGACACTATTCCCTAAGCAATTATTAAGGACAGTGTTATAAATCTGAATAAAAATCCTTATGTTCTGCTGTGGATGGCTAAATGGCAGAAACCATGTGATTAGAGTCACAGATATTAGCGACAGACCTGTAAATCTGAATATAAACCCTTGTAATGTGCAGTTGTTAGCTAAATGATGAAACCCATGTTGTTGGAGTTGCAGGTGCCACTTCTGAAATCAGAAAAGCTGCCAGTGGTGTACCACAGCACACAGTGTTGCTCCATGTCTTACCTAACGTCTATTGCTCAGACCCTAAGGCTAACACTCATGGTCTATGGTTATCTAAATTTGCAGACAACTATAAATTGGATGTTATTATTCCATCTTCCACTGAGTCAGAATTGCACCAACATGGATTATCATGTTATCAATTAGTGGAAGGACCATGCCTCATAGTAAATGTGAAAAATGTAGTGTAGTTCATTTTGATAAAGAAAACATTTACAAACACAATATAGGTGATACACGCTTCCAGTCAGACACTGTTATAAGGGATATAGTCACTGTTGTTGATAATTCCTTTTCATCTGACCATGTTGTAAGGGATATAGTCACTGTTGTTGATAATTCCTTTTCATCTGACCTTGTTGCAAGGGATATAATCACTGTTATTGATAATAGGTGATACACACTTCCGATCAAACACTGTTGTAAGGGATATAGTCGCTGTTGTTGATAATTCCTTTTCATCTGACCTTGTTGTAAGGGATATAATCACTGTTATTGATAATAGGTGATACACGCTTCCGATCAAACACTGTTGTAAGGGATGTAGTCGCTGTTGTTGATAATAGGTGCTACACGCTTCCAGACACTGTTGTAAGGGATGTAGTCACTGATAATTCCTTTTCATCTGACCATTATGGCTCGACAGAAGTTTGAAAAACCTTCCGTCTGGCTAATCTAACTTCAAAAGGTACCTTGACTAGATTCAAAGATGTCATAATCCCCCATTGCTCTTTTTTAAACACATTTATTAAGTTATCAGTTAAGATATAAGTAAACATACATTAACAGAAAGAAAGCAAACCATATTACCATTTTTTTTCTTCTATATACATTATACATCACATATTTTCTTTTTTCATAACTGTCATCAGTGCAACATTACATAATTTGCTCAATCCCTGCCTTTCCTTTAATCTCACTCCTCTTCTTCCTCCTGAACATTATTATGCATGTATTTTTTATCTTTATCTATATAGCTAATTTGCTCCTTTCTTTTCTAAAGAACCCTCTTCAAGTTCTTTTACCTCTTTTCTAATATTCAATACCTCAAATACAGTTGGTGTAGACCTTGATTTCCATTTTCTAGTAATTGCTTTTTTGGCAGCCAACAGAATTAAACGTAACAAGGCCTTACTATGTCTAGGCAATTCAGATCCTTTGTCCCAGATCAAAAGAATCATTTCATTAGTTACACCCATTTGCTCACCTAATATTCCCAACAGAGTACTCTGTAGGGAATTTTTAAACTCTGCAAAATCATTGCACTCCCAAACATATGTTCCCAGTTACCTCTTTCTTCCCCATCACACCTCTGACAGAACATAGAATGAAACTATTAAACTGATAAGCCACACAGTCACGGCCAAAACTGGTTTAATAAACAAAATAAAACTTATGAATACACAAACAAGGTACTAAGCGCTTTCACCCTTTAAAAACTAGGGCATCATCAGAGTACTGAAAACGTAATGGCATATCCACCCCTTATATACATAATTACAAATTAGTTAATTGATGAATAAAATAAAGGGTGATAAACCCTTCAAATACATCAAAAACATATTGTGTTGTGCATGTATTAAGAATCAATCCTTATACGCAATTCCATAAAAATTATATTATATATAAATGGTAGTAAAGAATTTTTTAAAAATTTTTTTAAAGAAACGAAATATGCATAAAAAATAATAAATAAATTAATAATAAAATTTGCAGTCTAACTGCAATTCTTTGATGTCTGCTTGGGGTATAAAAATATCTTTGCCGAGACATAGGAAGGCCTTATTTAGTTTAAGTCTGTTGGCAGCCAAAAAAGCAATTGCTAGAAAACAAAGTCTACACCAACTGTATTTAATTATTCATTTATTATTTATTTATTTATTTACATTTGTTTACCAGGAAATTCCAACTGGACATAGGTCCTTTTTCAGTGGAGGCCCGGGAAGAAAAGCTTCACAGAACAATAAATGAGCAGCAGACTACATGAAGAATAATTGAATATACATACAATAGCAAATAATACATACGGCAGCAAACATTAGGTATACATGCAATATGAAACATAGTAATGAACAGATATACCAATATCTAGCTAGAGGCTAGGAATAAAGGTAGGATGTATAGACAGATAGTACTAAGCTCAAACAGATACTGTACTAAACTCATATACCTAAATCTTATATACAAATATTGCACTAAACTCAAGCAGATATAAAGCAGAAGCTCCATACGAAGGTGGAACAAGCTAGAAGGGCTAATGCGATGGAAGGAGAAGATAGAGGAGTAAGAGAGGAGACTGAGTGAGTAGTATATTATGTGGTAGTGAGAGGAAGCTAGTGAGAGGAGACTGAGTGAGTAGTATATGTGGTAGTGAGAGGAAGCTGGGTGTAAGTCAGTTGGATATGTATTTGGAGTCGAGATGAAGTGAGGTAGTTACGCATGTTATAACAGGTCTGAGAGATTGAGTGAGGAGGGAAGGGGAGGGTAAAGGGTGAGCCAGAGCCTGCAGAGGAAGGAATGCAATGATCAGACGGTGTGAGGCATGGTGACTAGGGAAGGGGAGGTAAAAGGAGGGTTACTAGTCAGGATTGGTGCATGGGTATAACCAGAGACTTTTTAAGTGAGTTTTTAGTGCAGTCTTGAAGTGATTGCAAGAAGGTAGTGTGGTTATGGGGGGGATTGTTCCATAATCTAGATATGATGCAGGAGAATAGTGCTTCTCCTGCTGAGTTCTTGGGTTTGGTCACAAGAAATAGATTTTTGCTGCTGCAGTGTAGAGGTCTAGTGGAACAGTAGGGCTGGAGAAGGTTTTGAAGGGATGGGACTTTAAGAAGATGGTTTACTAACTTGTGGGAAAGGGAGAGTTGATTCAGGTGAAGACGTTGTGGGAGTTCAAGCCAGTCAAGTTCTCTAAGTGAGATACAGTGGTGGCTGCGATAAGATGCACCAGTGGCAAACTTAACCATTTTATTGTAGCAAGCCTTGAGCTTGTTTAGGTCTGTTTGTCTAAGGTAGGTAAGTATAGGAAAGGCATAGAGTAAAGTGAAGATTAGGTGGGAATTGGCAGCAGAAATTCTGGCTGTCTTGGTGAGGAATTGTTTGTACCTGTACAATGCACCTAGTTTTTTTGTGGACCTTCTTTATGGTAAGAGAAATATGAGTGTCAAATATGAGATTATCATCAATCTCAACACAAAATAGTTTGGTGTGTTCTGTTGGGGAGATGACGGTATTTTCTTTGGCTAGAATATTAAAGTTGGGGATAATTGGGTTAGAAGATAAGGAGTTTAGTCTTGCTCAGGTTTCCTACAGATGAAAAGGCTTCCTGTGTGATCATGTGAAGTTCAGGTATAGTTGGGGTTGAGCAGATGAGGGTCTAGTCACCTGCATACTGTATAAGAGAAGCATGCTTGGTGGCTGTGAACAGATCATTGGTGAAGAGTGAGAATAGTAGGGGACCAAGGATGAAGCCTTGGGAAACACCGAGTGTTACAGGAAGTCGAGGAGATAGGTAATTATGCCAGAGAACTGATTGTTGGCAGCCAGTTAGCTGTGAAACCAATCAGTAGCTGACTGGGAAAAGGATAGGTTAGTGAGAACAGAGATTAGCAGTTTGTGTGAGACCATGTCAAAAACCTTGGATAGATCCAGAAATATAGCAGAGGAGAACAGGCCATTATTTTTATGATGAAGTATAGCATTAGTGAAAGAGAGCAAGGTGGTAGTAGTGCTATTATTATGGCCTGAAGCCATGCTGGGTGCTGGAGAAGAGGTTATTAGCTAAGAGGTAGTCTGAGACTTGAGAATAGATGCATTTCTCAAGTATCTTGGAAAGTGGAGAAAGGATGGCTATTGGGCGGTAATTGGAAAGTTCAGTGGAGGAGCCACCTTTATGGAGGGGAATGATGTGGGATATTTTCCACAGTGTGGGGCCATGGTTTTCTGATAAGGACCATTTAATTAAGATAGAGACTGGGTAAGCTAGGGCTTCTGCTGCTATTTTTAGGCATTCAGAGGGGAGAGTGTCAGCTGCAAGTTTTGTAGGATTAAGTTTCAATAGAATTTTTTTATATAGGAGGTAGGCACTGATAAAAAAGAAAAGACTGTGGGCAGAGTATTTGGTTTTGATGTATGGAGGGTAGGTAGAGGATTGTGTTGTTTAGTCAAAGACAATGGTTTCAGTAAGGTGTTTATTGAATGAGTCAGCAATACTGCTGGAGGAAGGGGGAGTGGAAGTTTGGGGGGTGCCTACTTTACCTCGGTGGAGAATGGAGTTTATTGTGGACCAGAACTGCTTAGGGTTGTGATGGAAGGAGTTTAGGGCAGACTGATAATATTGGGTTTTATCTTTTTTATTTGCTTTTTGACCTTGTTGCGCAACTCTAGGAATGACTGTCTAGAGGAGGGGGGTTTTGTTAAGTGCCAGTGCTCCCAGGCCTTATCTCTGATTTTTATTAGTGCCCTGGTGCTTTTTTGTAGCCAAGGAGAGTACTGTGTTTTGATTCTGGCATTTCTTATTGGGGCATGTGTGTTTAGGATGTTTAGGAAGGTGCTATTGAAGAAGTGGATGGCTTCATCCAGATTGAGGTGCTTTAGTGGTGTCCAGTCACATTTTTGAAGGGATGAGATAAAGGAGACAGGGTTAAATCCTATTTTGAATTTGTCTATAGATAATGGGTTTAGCACAATTTAAGTGGTGTCTCAGAAGGAATGTTGCAGTGTGAATACTGAGGCTGTCTGGTAAACAGCCAGCTAAGTATGACTGAGGGTCTTTATTGACTAATATCCAGTCGAGAGTAGTATGTTTGTTAGAGTTTTTATTTATCCAGGTAGGTGACTGTATTAGTTGAGAGAAACCATGAAGGTTTATGTGCTGGGCTGGATGATTGCTACTACAAGATAGCCAGTTGATATTAAAATCACCTAGGATTATGGTTTCCTGGGGTAGGGAATGGTTAGCCCAGTTCAGGAGGTTTTCCAGGGGTGGGATGTTTTGGCCTGGTGGGAAGTAGCATCCTATGATGTTGATTGTTTTATTTGGGTTTAGTTTGAGGTTGGCATATAGAATTTCTTCATTTCCAATTTGGGGCGGAAGATGTTTTTAGGATCTGGATGTTGAGGTGGTGTTTAAACATTAGAGCCACACCACCCCCTTTCTTAGATTATCTATCTACTCGAAGAATGTTATAATCTGTTGGGAGTATTTTTTCACTTTTGATGTGAGGTTTGAGCCAGGTTTCAGTCAGGATGAGAATATCAGGAAAGTATAAGGCTATTTTGGCATTTAGGTCATGTGTTTTATTAGTTATACTTCTGATATTTAGACACATGAACAGGAGATCAGATGGCTTTCTGTTGGATGTTAGTTGTGAGAAGATGCAGCTATTAGGCAGATTTTTAGGTGAGGGGTTGGTAATGGTAGGACCAGGGTTAGGGTGGATATCACCACTGAAGGCTAATTTAGATAGGGCAGTAAACATAAGTTTTAAAAGTCTGGTAGTTAACCTGTCATATTTTAGGGATATTTTTTGTTTGAATGTAACAGGTGACTGGTAGTATGGTGGGTGCACTGGGATAGAGATTGTGATGGTATGCTAAGTAAGTGTAATTAGTAGGTGGGTTATGGATAGAAGTGAGAGTAAGGGTGCAGTGATAGTGGTGGGGTTTGTCTATTATGGAGTTCTGGTAGGATGTAAGGTGTGTAAGAAGAATGCAGGTAAGGAGTATGAGCACATTAGGTAGTAACATGACTGTCAGATGAGCAGTTAGATTGGAAGTGGATGGGGTACTGTGGGTGGCAGAGGAGATAGGTTACTACCATTGTTCTGATTGGTTGCTGGTTATTGGGAGGGGTTAGTGCCTAGAATAAATCTAGATGTAGTGAGGGTGGGTGAGATTAAGGGGCAGGGTGAGGTGTGAAGTGAGCCCATGCATAAGTTATTGGGTATTGAAGGCATTAAGGTATTGAATCCTATAAAAAAGATAAAATAACTGGAAGAGGGAGATTTTGAAAAGGGAAGGAGCAAATTACATGGAAGTATATGGAAACTGTGGGAACAATACACACAGAATGATGTTTAGGAGGAGGAAGAGGAGGAGGAGGAGTGAGGTTTAAGGGAAGGCAGGAATTCAGCATTTTTTTTGTAATGTTGGTCCGATGATGGTAACAAAAAAATATATGTGATGTATATTGTAATCAAATGGAAATACGTTAATATTGTTTGTTTCCGTTTCTGTTAACATATGTTTGCTATTCCTTAAGGGATAATTTAATAAAGGTTTTAAAAAATAAAAATACCTTTATAAACACTTCCAAGCAATAATCCTAATTCTTCTGGACTTTGTTACATAACTGGCATCCATACATATGTCCTCTCATTATTCCCTTGTAAATTACTTTTCCAGTCTCTTCCCAGTCTTTTCTAACCTCCTCTGATTGGTGCTTATACTATTGCATATCTTTTTTAACAGCAGCCTCTGCTCTAGATTCAGCTAGCAGGCGTTTCACTTCAGATTCCCCTATACCTTTCTCTTTGTCTGTACTCTAATACCCATCCTTCATATGCAGATAGATGAAGGAATCTGTGTGTAAAGTTCACTCAGAAAAGAATGTACAACTGCCTGCAGAAATCTTGATTTTTTTCTGAGAACATTTTCAATGGAAAAACAAGCTAATATCTTTGCAGATACAATTAATTTAGCTTTCATCATTTTGTCTTAGTTTTCAAACCTACCTGCTTAGAAAAAATATTTTGTAGCTTAACCCAAAGACATTAATCTAGATATCCACCCTTGTAAAATAAGATAATTTCTCTTAATTCTATATATATAGCATAATCAATTTATTTTACACTCCACCCCATCTCAGCAGCCAAAGATCACAGCATATTAACTTAATGATGTTTTTTTCAGCCTTTCATCTTTTGTTATAGTTTAAAAGTTATATTTTTTATAACACAAAAAATTCCTATTTACTTTATTATCATTAACATATATAGCAGTCACTGAAAAGACTCCCCCATATATAGTATACTCATGATACACATTACAAAAAACTGCTTTACTATGTAACATGAAGTTTATATCATGAAAGGTTTTATGCAAATAGTAATAAGAATATTTTACTTGAAGTTTTTTCCATGTGGTGTCCTTCTAAACATTAATGACACAAAAAATGTGGTATATTCTTTACAGTTCATCCACAAGTCTAACAAGTCAGCGAAAGTACAGTCTTCCTCAGTCACTTTTTCTTGCACAGCCATATTTCACAAATGTGACTGATGCTTTACAGTGTCCCTTTTGTTCACTAATTTCATTGTTGCTGGTGTTCATCCTCTTCACCTGCATCTCCCAGCACCAGACTCTGGTTCAAGTTCAAGGTACTCCCAATACTTTGTCTCTCAAGCATTTTCCTTTGGAATACTGGAAAAGGCTTCACTAGCAAAATCTCTCTATGAGCTTTATTGTGAGAGGAATGAGAAGCCCAGATTCCTAGTTCACTTTTTGTTGGATATTTTTTATTTCCTCCATATCCTGTTCACAATCCAAAAATGTTTTTGACCTTACAGGTAAAAATAGTTTGAAGACAGCTGGATACAGCAGCTTGATTGTCATACCTGATTCTCATCATTCCCTGATAGCTGGGATGAATTTGCATCTCTTCTGCCTGGTGTACAGTTAATAATCATTTTCCACAAATATTCTGCTGTCTTCAGTTTTTAATCCATTTCCCTTCTGCCACAGTTTTGTCAGGATCAACTCTTTCTGCTGGTATAATTGCATCTTTACAAATATATGTGTTGACTCCTTTCTCATAGCCAGGTTTGGAGCAAACATTCAATGTACCCTTTCAATTAACAAATCCTGCTGTGGAATATTAGTCCAGTTGCTTATTTGTGCTTTCATAAAATTAATACAGTCCCTTCCTTCCAATTTATCTGGTACAGCAGAAAATCTCAGGTTTTCTCTGTGTGCACTATCTTCTAACTCTACCATTTTTTAAAGCAGCTCTTCTTGAGAAGCCTTATATTCAGCCAGTCTTTTCTTCATTTTAATGTCTAATTTTTGCAGTTTTATAACTTCATCGGAATAGCTACTTTTTCTATTTTTCCATCCTTGTATTATTTCAGTTTATACCCCAAAGAAAACTAACAAACCACTTAATAAAACAAAAAAGAGGCACTTTTGTCAAGTTTAATAACTCAACTTCTTCAGGCAAACAGAATAACCATATCAGATACACTTAAATACCAAATACAAAATCACATGATCAAGGGTAAAAGTCATATGACCTGTCAATGTTAAACTTTTAAAGTGACCACATCACTTTTCTGAGAAAAAAAATTTCTGAATTCACATAAAGTTATTTAAAATACCATCCACCCTCTGAAAAACATTAAGCATCCTCATTTTTTAAAACATATACAACCAAAATACACAAATAATATGAAATTATAAACTATTCAACGAGTCAAATTCTTCAATTTCAGCATGCAGACTATAGAACACAGATCATTTAATCTTGGTTGATTACAGGCATGTGTTCTAATCTGCCAAATTAACTCACGCTGCTCAAGTCTTACGGTATGTGAACCTCCCCTTTCATCATACTCAACTTGCTCTATCACTCTGAATAAAAATGAGTGGCCTGGCTGATTGATCACGTTTAGCTAAAGCACTTTCCAACCTCCCTTTTTTAATATTGTATAGGTGTTCATACACATGCTCTCTTAATGTACTGTTAGTCTTGCCTATGTAAAAACTAGGACAAGACTGGCACTGGTCTAAATACACCAGTCTACTGGAATTACAGTTGTACTTGCCCTTACAAGTATACTTTCTCCCTTTCGGTGTGTATGTGTAACCCACATCCATATGCTTACAATAGGCACAGTCCTCACATTTAAACATACCTTGTTGCCTTGTCAGTTCCAGATTTTTAAATTCTAATAACCCTTTCAGGTTTTGAGCTCTTCTAAAAATAAATTTAGGGTTAGCACCTAGTTTATTCACTAAGGACCCCTCTAATGCTATTACACTCCAATTCTTAATCAAGACCTGTTTAATGTTGCCAACATCAGTATTATAAGGGGTTATAAAAGTCAAGGGATAGTTTACTATTTCACTTTGTTGGATATCATCACTCACTGTACCCCCATTTTCCATCATGCATTGTCCACCCCCAAGATAGCTTTGAAATAACCTACATTCCTTTTCATTTGAACTGCATTCACCAGTTCTTCAAGTAGGGTGCCGGGTAGCCTCTCTTTGAAAACATTTGGACTAACAAGTCACATTCAGTCATGAAATCAAAATTAGTAGTGCACATTCTGGCTTAACCCCTTATAAATTTCTTTTTAGAAGAGCTCAAAACCTGAATTAATTCAGCACAGCCATTGCAAATCTTGGACACATTGCTAATTATCACAAAACAAAGGTACCATGGCTTAATACTGGACCAATCACCATCACTTTTACAGCATGTAGAAACCCAAATATTAGGTGCTAGAAACGACGAAAAGGTCAATTTCCAAATTAACATTTGAATACTGGAACAAAATGCTTCAGGACATCAGGTATATTACAACCCTGGAAGAGTCCAGAAAATCCCTTAATAAGCACACTATCAATATCTCCCAATGTCATTGTTTTGATAGTCATGGTTAAACAAAGACTTCCTTCCCCATTAGAAATCACAGTAATATTTGTATGTTGTTCAATGTTTATTGTTTGTTGTATTTCTGTTTTTGTTTAAATTTTAAAATCAACAACAAAAAATGTTTTAAAAAAGGAAATCACAATAATAGTGAAGTACCTCATCAATGGAACTGTTATTTCCATTTTTAATATATACCTCTGTCTTTACATCCTAATCTGTCTTCCGGTCCTTTGTTAAACTTCTCTTAGCTTTCTTGTACTCCTTTCCTCCATCCTCCTTCTTTTTGGTGTCACCGCTTCAGTTTATGTACCATTCTTATACATATGAGTGTGTGTGTGTGTGTGTGTGTGTGTGTGTGTGTGTGTGTGTGTGTGTATATATATATATATACATACATACATACATACATATATATATATATATATATATATATATATATATACACACACACACACACACACACACACACACATGCGTGAGGGTGTGTGTTATTTTCTCCTTTATACCGATGGTACTATGATTATAGCTGCTTCTTGCTTAGGTCACATTTAGACCAAAACAAACTGGTTTACAACTCAGAAAGATGACCATGAAGTCCAGAAATGTGACTAGAATGCCATGTCACTCACTGGTCATCAAGTAGCCAAGCCAATCAGAAACTGAACTGCAGTGAACTGGACTAAAAAAGATAAGCACCATTGAGAAATCAGTGAAGCTGGACACTCTACTAGTCACACAAGATCTGAAGCATTAGAAGAAGGAAATGTCTCTAAACTGTAGCATAATCCCCTTTTACCCTTTGTCTTTATATCTAAAGTCATCTATTGCAACTGTACCTATACAGGGAAGATATGTGTGTGTTTTTGAGAGTGTGTGTGTATGTGTTTCCTTCAGCTGTGATAAAATGCAGATCTTATATTCCAACAAACTACAAAGGGTTGCTGCATTTCTCCTTAGAAATATAGAGTCTTAGGGTAGATCTCTCCAACCTGCATGTCTGCACTTGCATTAAAAGACTTAGGACGGAAGATAGCATTTATGTCACTACATGCTTGTTTGTTAGCAGTGTAGTTCCATAGTTCCACTGGGCACAAAGGTATTCCACGTTTTTTTTCCAAGGGAAAACTGAATGTTATTATAGGAATTGGTTCATAAACATATACTGAATGCAGTGACAAAAGGAACATTAAGACAATGCTTCAGACATTGGGCATAGAAAGCTACAGACTAAAATAAACAAACAAAAAAACCCACTTCATTTCTTAGTATCAACACCATCCAATATTTTTATAGAAAAGTCTGCAAATTAATTTCTAAAGTGACATCACAAAAATGAATGAAGTCTATTAATTTAGAAGTGATGTAGTATCAAAGTCAAGGGTTTTCAGAGCAAAGCTGCTACTTTTTAAAGAATCAGCTCACGTATTAATCCCATTTGAAATATATGTATAAATAAGCCACTGACAGTTACCAATACCCAAATTACTTTATAAACATAATTGAAAAACACGTATGGTTATTCAACCATAAGAGTGGATCTGTGAGATAAGTGAGTCGTGCAGGCTGCGATAACAGAGTGAAGTAAATCATCAGACATCAGGATAATTTAACACATGCATTTTTTCCAGGTTATTAACCCCATCCCTTTCTTACAAATTGCACTACCTCTCTTGGAGAATCCAGCAAAAAAGGTAGAGGGGTGGAGGGCAATACTCATCTTGCACCCACTTCTCTTCTCATAGATCAAGCATTTTATTGACAGCTCATGAAGTGTACGTCACAAAGCATATTCAAGGAATATGTACAATACAGACATCCAAACCCATAGTAGACTCTGCCTGTACATTACATACATACACATTCCATCTGAATTCCAAAGCAACACTGACAATGCTCCAACCAAAAGAAAAAACTCCAATTAACACAAACAGCACTTACACCAACACATACCTCCTTTCCACTTTCACACCTTTCTACACACAAACACACAATACCCACCATGCATACACACATACACTATGCCATCTGTTCGATCAAACCTGCTTTAACAAAGCACACAACAACATGTAGATGAACCCATATTTCTCCCAGTGTATAAGTACTCAAGACCCAGGAAAAACCAATTCATTTAGCCAGTTGCTGAGAAGAAACCAGAAACATTTTTTTTGAAATGACTCACATGGCATGTATTGAATACAGAGTCTATTGGCCAGGTTCATGAATGCTTACATTAAATGCACATTGTTCTGAGTAAATAGACAACACAAGTATAACTCCTGCCTTCTTCCTCCTAATTTTTATTTACCTACTGATTTTCTTGCAGCCTTAAATATTAAGGGGGATTCATAATTGTTGCCACAAGGACTAGACTATGTATACAGTGTAATCTTTCTGATTGAATAGACAGGACAAAAATGTGGTAGGGATGTTCCTGAATACAGAAATGTAGGCATTCGTGAATATGGCCTTACGACTCTAATGCATTCAGCAAGGAGGTAGTTAGAGAAGTGTCCAAGATAAATCTCTCAACAGATGCTCCAAGAGACATTTTTTAGTATCCTAACAACCCCACCTCCCATGGGGATTTATCTGTAGTAATTCCTAGAATCTTAGCATCTGAAGTGCAGATCACAGACTTGTCCAGACATTCTAAGTTTGGAAGGTTACTTAAAAAGCCAGCTAGATATTCTGACAGTGCCAAGGATTTAAAAGTGCTAGTTGAATTTACTGAATTTGTATTATTGGGCTAATAAAGTATTTCAACTTCATTTATAGAATGAAGGAAGAAATATTTTGGAAATGTTTTCCTTTGTAAGTTCTAGAATATTTTAAATGTTTTTCTTATTAAAGCAATGATTAGAAATGCAAGAAATATAAGTAAGAAAAGTGTATTGTTCTTAAACAATGTCTATTAAATTTACCTCAAACAGAAGGGGAACTGTTAACTTTTGTAAGAAATGGTGTAATATATTTGCATATTGAAGAGATTTGGCACATCTAGCCCTTGATAGAGTTCAGAATGTACGTTATGTTGTCCGGTATCTTGTATCTGCTGCAAAGTAACTGCTGAATAAGCTGGCCACATGCAGTCTGTGTCCCTCTCATTATTTTCTGGTCATCCTGAATACCCAATATTACAGCCTTCAGGCAGAGGAGCATACCTACTCTGTCTTCCCACAATGGACAGACTGACTCCTGCCACTCCCTCCCCTTGCACCTCAGGCATTGCCTCAGCTAATCAAGCCAGGGCTATCTGGGGCTGATTCATGGAATCAACTGTCTACACCAGAGAGCTAGAATTTTTGATGAGACATCTGAGGAGCACAGTAAACAAACTGAAGACAAAAACGTCAAAGAATAAAATGGTTAGTAACTTAGTGGGTAAGCTCTGTGCTACCTAGTTCCAAGGTCTGTGGTTCAGTTCTGATCTCCAGTCACTGTGTATGGAAAGATTTCCATGTTTTCACTTATCTGAGTTCTCTGGTTTCCTTTCTAAAATATGCTGGCTGAGTGGCTATACTAATTGTCTTTGTCTACATGTACAGTATCTGTCAGTACCACTGAGGTTGTGGCTATACTAATTGTCTCTGTCTATATGTGCAGTATCTGTCTGTACCACTGAGCTTGTGGCCATAGCCAAAGAATGCATGGATCAAGCCACTTGAATTCTTAACAAATAATTATAAGTTAATAATAAATAAGGAGTATGACTTAAGCTATGTGTTTATCTGGACCCATTCTGCATTTATATTTTGAACTGAAATGCATGAACAGTCTATGTATCATGAAGAAGCTGTTAGAAAAAGAGTAAGTGAATAGTATAGCTGCCTTTCCAAAAGCAAAACAAGGTTTGTGTTTTTATTGCTCTACAAGATCTGAATATTGTGATTTAAAGAGAAAACACTCACTGCTTGCAGCTAAAGAACAGGTCTCAGCAATACAAAATGCAAAGTTCTGTTCATTGCTAGACTTAAACCAGGGATTCTGACAGATCGGGTTAAATATAATAGCTTCAAACTATGTCGCATGTTAAAAACACCATTAGGAAGGCACATATTATTTAAACACCTGTTTGGTACATTATCTGCAACAGAGCTGCTGCAGAGATTTGTACATGTAATTAAAGGATTGGAATGTGTTGTTGATGTAAGGGATGATGTGTCAATGTGGGCCAGCTAGATGAAGAGCTTTACAGTAAAAGCTCTCATGGTTTGTTTGTGTCTTTCGGCTTTTCCCGGTTAGGGGTCGCCACAGTGGAACTCCGGTCTGCTAATGATTGGCAGTAGATTTTTATGTGCGGGCTTGCCGGGCCTAACGCACAACCTTCAACGAAGGAATGCCCATTCACGCATGTCGCCACACAGAAGACACTCTAACTGAGAATCGAATGGGCAACGTCTAACTGTGAGGCGACAACGCTACCGCAGCACCACCACCGCAGCTCTCATGGTACATTTCAAAAAGAGAAGGGAGATTGTATTGATGCTCTGTCAAAACTTCCCCTATTCAGTATGAATACCACCTCGGGTCTCCAGTGAAAATATAACATAACGCTTACTGGGAATAACCTGGGCAGTAATAAACATAACAAGACCGTTGTGGCTGCTAAGTGGAATATGACAGCATCATTTCAAGTTAAATACAACAAAATGTAAAATAAGAGCCATGATCTGCAATCTGCAGGTTTCATTTTAACATTGCTGGACTGAAGAATTAATCGGAAAAGGTTGGTTCATTTGACAAACGCTGAAACCAGAGTGAAGCAAGCATTACAGAATTTTCTAGGAATGGTGCAGTATTTTTCAGTGTTTGTATCTAATATATCTGAGATAGCTATGTATCTAAGAAAGCTATTAAGAGTCAGATGTAGAGTGGAATTGGAGCTTTGAACAATATTTTTTAAATATTAAAAAATAGTTACCATTGCAAAAGTATTAAAATACTATGACTTGAATAAACATTTTAATGTGTCATTCAGAATATTATATTATATGACCTGCATTCTTGTAAGTAAATAGACCTCTTTCTTATCAGTCTATAGCATTTGTAAAAGCAGAAATTAGATTAGACAGCAAAGGACCTGCTAACAATAGTCCATGGATTTGAGAAATTTCATGACTATCTCTACTATAAAGAAGTTCAGTTAGAAACAGACCACCATCCCTACTGAAGCATATTCAGAATGTTTTAGAAGAAGGTGCTACAACATAGCAGAGGTTCTTACCTACTCTAGAGAAGTGCAAGCAATTTACAGAGAAGACTAGGGACTTTATGTAATTTATGTCTTGAGCAGAGCAGATTTACCAGAGTTTGCTACACACAACATACATGAAACATTATCAGAAGGATAGCTAGAGATTCTTTGGGTAACATTAGAGTTACCTGTGAAAGAAGAAAAGGCTAAAGAATACAATACACATATTGACACTAACTTAGAAATACGATTACTCAAAGGTATAGCAATTAAAGGTTAGCCTGAGCAGAAATCATCAATAAGGAAAGAAATGTTATCTTCTTTTTCTTTTAGGGAAGAAATAAGTTATTTAGAGTTGGCAATTAAAAATTCACAAATAGAATAGAAGTCGAGCATTTGAAAGATGCATGAATCATGTCCGGGAAAAGTGAAGTGCAAAGAAATAGCAGACAGCACATACAAATGCGGGCCGCAAGATTGCAAGTTTTGTGAATTTTTAAGTGGGATGCATCATTTCATCTTCCTGTCTTAAAGATTAAAATATGGAGTGCCTTCAGAGGATTGCAACACTAAAAGTGTTAAATTAAAACTCAAGACAACTTATAAAACTGAAAGTATTAAAGAAAACTGTCTTGAATATCCAAACCAGTATACCTTCCATATCTTAGATACAGTAGAAATGGGACCATTGGAAGGAAAAAAAATGTAGTCCTAGAAAAAAATGGAGCTACGATGGCAGATTAAATTAAATACCCATAAAACACTGGGCCTGGACTCTAGCTGCTCCATTAAGACATTAATTACAAAAACTAAACCATAAAATGTACTATCTAAGGGCTCTGTATATTTTTCATTTTAAATTTTATTTTATATTTTCAGTTTAAGTCTGAAATTTTTTGGTAAAGCCCTTGATGTTTTCTAAATTTATGTACTACTGATTACAGTATAAGCATTTATACATGGAAAGGACTTTACCCTGAAACTAAAGCACAAAAAGAGCTCTGATTATAAAACTTCCCTGGGTATTTTACATTTAAGTTTTAAATTTGAATATTTTTGGTAAAGCTCTCAATGTCCTTTAATATTTAAGCTTGTGATTACTTTCCAAAGATCTTTTGTTAGAAACTGATGATAAAAGTTTGTTATAGTTTAAGCATGAAAAGGGCTTTGACTACCTTGAAACTAAATTATGAAAAGGGCTTTGATTATTCTATTCTGGAATCTAAATACAGGGTAAAACATGGTTCTGAGAAATCTGGAGTTATATGTTTTATGCTACTTTGGGTTTTCCACATTTATCACTTTCAGTCTCTGCTACATTGCACAATTAAATATTAAGACATTTTATTCTAACATTTTTCTCATTTATTGTGCATTACATCTTAGAAGTAAAGGATTTTTTTAAATGAAAGGAGCCCCTTAAAAGCAGGAATGGTGAACAACTACACATACAGGTAAATATAATTGCATGAATGATACAAGGTTATTTTTTAGCAAAAAGATCTGGGTTAGGAGCAATCCCAGAAGGGAAATAACTGGCCAATTATAAATACTTTAAAAGTATAAAGTTATTATTTGCTGGCAAAAAAAAAAAAAAAAAAAGATTTGAGTAATGAATAACCTCAGCAGGTTAGTAGAAACCATTCAGCATAAAACCCAATAAAAAGGATACTTTTACATTTAAAATTATTGGATTATGAGCTCCCTAAAAGAGGTTTCTGGTTAAATTTTAGGACCAAAACAGCAAATGAAACAAAAATGTATACTACACCTTGATCCTGGCTAATAGACATCTTTTGAGGAAGAACGGATCTGGAAATTAAAAGCTTACTAGCTGAACTGTAGAGCAGGTTATCTGGCATGATGATTAGGCATAACAGTTGCAGAGATGAAAAAAAGATCTGGGAAATAGAAAAACATGAATCAGACTTGATCCAAACTTGACAGGTTTTTTAGGGAACAGAATATCAAACAAATGTGTCCCTCATTTGGATATCTGATGGATCTGATAAAGCAACCTTTATGATAGTGTTACTCAAATGTTTTTTAATTCCATTTTGTTTAATTCTAATGTTTTTAATTCTAGTTACCATCTGTTATTGTATCTTAATTTTATATAGTAAAGTGAGGAATAATCATTGGTTTGATTTGTAATTTTAAAATCTTAAGCTTTAATATAAATGCACCTGTTATAATCTGAGAAGGTGAGGAACAGAAAACACTTACACCATTGGTCCACACTCATTCCCATTCAAATGAGGTGCATTTCAAACCACCAGTTAGGAAATGACATCTAAATGCCCCCCCACAACTTTCTCACTCCTTTACCCCAAGAAATCCTTATAACAAAGGGAAATCTTATATAAGACCAGTAAGTTGTTAAAACAAGGATGTTCATTCATAAAAGAATAAATAAATGAGATTCTTAAAATAAATACACTTTATTACTCCTGAAGGGAGTATTGCTGCATAATTCATTGTGGAGATTATTTCTTTGTGCTATCCAGTTTTCGGAACTCTAGTTGGCCCAACCAATGCTTCAGACAATCTGAGATGCAGGTTGGATAAAGAGTGCGCTCTACCAGAAGTGGATGCTTAGTGTCACTTATCTCGTGCGTATAAAAGAAATGATGAAGCAGTGTATGGGTTCAAGATATTTATTGTGCATAAACATATCAGAAACTGTAACTGAGATATGTACTTAAGCCAAATAACTCACTTATTACTTCAAACACACTTGCATGTGCATCTCCATTCATGTCTGCATTCACTCTGACTGACTGTACAAAGTGGCACTGATCTTGCACGTGCTCAGTAGCTTATATGCATGTGCTATATAGCTACAGTGGCTGACTAGGTACAATACATTCAATGATCTACACTTAGAACCTTGATATTCCTGGAACAGGGGATCAGTATTTTCAGTTATGAAAATTGTCCATGAGAAAAAAAGTCAAAAATTCAGAACATTTGTACACGAGTCAGAATTAACATGTGTAATATCCAGTGGAGTCTTATCAACAGGCCACTGAGCTACTGAGAAAATCTCATGAGAAGACGTTCTAGCAAATGTTAGAAGGATAACTGTCTTACAATTTCAAAATAAAAGAATACTAGATTCATGGGCATAGTCATTCACCACTCAGCTATTAACTGGAAGATGGTTGAAAAGCAGATTATATACTTCATCTGCATTTTAGATGGGAATAAACTGTAGCTTTTTTTTTTTGTTACTTCTAAAGTTAACTGTACTACACAGACGGAAAAAAGTCTTTGTCAGAAAATGTCTGACAGAGAGCATTGTATCTGAGATTTGAATTTGACATCTGCACTGGATGTAAGTAAATGGGCATTCCCCTCCCTTTCTCCATCCCTAAGCTCTTTACTGTCATTAAATTACTTATACTCTTGTTCAGAAGACATCAGAAATACAATTAACGTGCATATATTCTCCATTCCATTCAAATGAAATTAAACAGATTTCCCTCTGTGCAAGATAAACTTTAATGTCTGGTTTTATTCTAAATTGCTTATAATATTTATGTAGATATGCTATAGTTACATATTGTATTCTACATCATATATAACTTAGCACAGTTTTTTTGTGTTTGTTACATCATATATAATTTAGCCTAGATTCTTTGTTTTTTTTCTTATACACATTGTAAACCTTATTTTGCACTCCTTTTGTGTTCTACACCTGAGCCTTTTGATCGCTTCATTACCCCAGTTAAGTCAACACAAATAGGTAAAATAAAAAGTAAATATATCTGCACTTGTAAATAGTCCTAGACTGTCCATTCTGACTCTTGGCATTATTAAAGTTAGGATTGTACATTCTGTTATTTGGCCTGCATCTCTGCTGTTCCGAGTGCATATTTTCCTTATTTTTAATCTTTCCAAAGCAGTTTATTGCTATTTCAGTGCCATAGAATTTTCTGAGTTTGTTTGCAGACCAGACATTCAGTACTGTGGGAAAAAGCCGTCTGTATTTTTACTATTACTCATTATTGCTTCCAGAAGGGAAAAACTTATATATGGCAGACTTGTAGCCTTCATATTACATACTATTTTTGTTTCAGTGGACTCTTTCAATGTGTACTCTCCACAGAAAATATAACTGTTTCAGACTCATTACCTTAATCTTTAATTTCTGTGAGCTCTGGGCTTTAAAGAATAATGTATTACATCAGTAACGAAAATTCTTAGTTCTTTATATGGTTAATAACCTGTTACTAAACTACTTGTGTAGCTCTTCTCGCTTTCCATAGAGCTTCAAAATTCCTGTACGTATATGTATTTTTTTTTCTTACCAAACTTTCTAATTATTTAACGTCTAAAACTATTTTACAAGCTTTTTATGGTTATTCACCATCCCACATATTGCTTTCTCTGTTTATTTTGTATCATGCTTATATAAATTCACCGTGTAGTCTGATTTTCCAATTCTCACAGCATGTCATTTAGTGTAACTAAGAAATGAGTAGCATTTTATATTTAATGGGAAACAACATTGTAAAGAGAGGTAGGTTTTGCTGCCCATTAAATGACAGCACAGAGCCTAGAAAGAAATTTTGAGTGGACAGCTTCTGTTCACCAATTTAATTATTTTTAATGTTACTAAATATACAGAACCAACTGATATTGCCAACATCCTGGCAAATAGATTCAGTGCTAACTTTAGCCCCCCCCCCCTAAAGGGCCCATCTCTATACCGGAGGAATGCAAAGTTCCTGTAATCATGGCTGCACAGGTAAAAACCACACTCTCCAAAGCCAAGAACACAGCATCCATGGGACCTGACATCCCAGGCTGCTTTCTACATGAACTACAGAATGAACTGGCACCCCACCTAAGCACCATGTTCAATCATAGCCTCACCTCAGACTTTGTGCCCACTGAATGGTGCACAGCGACGGTTATCCCACTCCACAAAGGGGGAGCCACCACGGATCCCAGGAACTACCGCCCCATTAGCCTGGTCTGAAAGGCCATGGAACATATCATCATGGAACTTATAAACAAAGACATTGGTAATCTCCAAACTCTGGACCCCACCCAGTTCGGGTTTGTAAAAGGCAGATCATGTCTCCTAAACCTGACTGACTACTTTGAAGCAGTCACCACAGCTATAGAGGAGGGTAAGGTGGTTCACACAGCTTATCTAGATCTCGCCAAGGCTTTTGACACAATCCCCCACTCTGGAATTATAGATAAACTCACTAAAGTAGGTATAAATCCCTATGTCACAAGATGGGTTGCCAACTGGCTCACTGACAGAACCCACACTGTGAAAGTAGTAGACTCCAAATCCGACTTCAGACAAGTGACAAGTGGAGTACCACAGGGTTCAGTCCTGGGTCCTCTCCTGTTTGGTATCTACTTTTCTGAAGTACAGGCTAACACAGAAGGTCTTTGGCTAAAATGGTTCGCGCAGATGAATGCAAACTAGGGCCATAATTGAAACTCCTAACGATGTGGACATCCTACAAAAGGGCCTCAGTGAGACAGATGCCTTGTGTCAAAGCCATGGCCTCAAGCTCAATGCCAAAATGTCATCCCCTTTGGTAAAAACTCTGTACCCAAGAGCTACCACATAGGTGGTAGTCCGCTTAACACTGAAAGTGTGATAAGAGACCCGTGGGACACAGGTGGGGAGTAGTCTCTCCTTTGATAATCACATCGCCACAGTAGTCAGGAAATCCTTCTATGTGGCACACCTCATCACAAAAGGTTTCTCATCCAGAAAAAAAGAGGTCATTGTTCCCCTCTACTCGTCACTCATTAGACCCATTATAGAGTGCAGTGCCCCTTTTGGTATGTACCTCACAAGACATCTACAACAACTGGAAAGGCCACAGAAATACCTCACAAAGAGGATTACTGGCCTCAAACAGATGCCCTACGCAGACCATCTCAAAAAACTCCAGTTTTACTCCGTCACATATCGCCTACTCAGAGGCGATCTCTGCCTTACATACAAAGCTATGTGAAACCCTTAGCTGTTGGATATGCTGCACTTATGAAAATCCCAATCCCTCTGAGCTACTTGCTCTAGGGACCTAAACCTTGTCACCACAATAAACAGAACTTGCTGGAAGGATAGATTCCTGTCCCAGAGACTTCCCATACTCTGGAACAAACTACCTATCTATATCAAACAAAGCTCCTCATTAGCACTCTTCAAGAAAAATCTTGATGATTGGATGAGAAATAGGAAATTCATCCCAGGGATCACCTCTGTGGCTCTGCACGACAGGGCACAGGAAAATAATTTTCTTGGGTGGCGAAAGCCAGGGTACCTTTTTGGCTAGGCTTGTATAGGCCCTAGGGCCGATAGCCTACTACCTACCTATGAACCTATGAGCATCATTTATTTGTTAACCAGTTAAAATTATTAGGAACAAGTTTCTTTTTTCAGGAGTCATCCAGGATTGCCGTCTGATTATGGGATTTTTAAGCAGGTCAAGTGGGTAAATATACTTGGAGAACCACTGAATGTGAAAGCTTTGGGTATTTTATTTTATTTTTCTTTGAGCTGAGGTTTGTTTGTGGTTTAGTTATAGGATTTGTTCAGAACTGATCAAATCTTCTGCTTAGGCTACAGAGCCTTGAAGGATTAGGTCCTATGCAACCTCCATCAGATCCACAAAACTAGTAATACCATAAACATCTGCTCAGGAGATCTGACTTTCTGCTGCAATTTAAATAGGACCTGATGGCATGATAGTTATCTAACACATTAAGTATCCCTTTTATGGAACAGATGTCCCATATGTAAAACATAGTAGTTCCTGGAACCTTTTTAAATACAACCTGGATGATTGGATGGATAGTTATAAGTATACCCCTGGGCTGGCCCCTCATACTCTTATTCATCCTGTTGGGAGTCTTGTATCAATTCTTGTCTTGGTAAATTGAATGTAGGATCATGTACTTAGGTTACAAATAGCCCTCTGGAATAGTAGAGTAGTATTAACCTATGAACAGTAAGTAAATGAAGAATGAGAGATTCAAACCTAGGGCTACAGGATTAAGCTCATTAACAATTCATAACCTTAACCCTTTATGTTAAACTGTTAGATGTAGATGGATCAATAAAATTATCTTCTTCTTTGGCTGATGCAGTAAAATAGCAGACCAGAAAGTAACTGTAGCTTGATAAATCTAAGAATCTCTTTGTTAAGTCCTGGATTACCTCAGTTACAAAGATAAACTAGTGCTTACATAGTTGCTATGGCTTTATGCATTGTTTCTTGAGTGATACTTAAATAGACAGTGAATTTTTGAGTCTTTGTCTTTTTCTCAAAAGATTTCAGGCCTGCATAAACTAGAAGGTCTGCTGATGATTCGCTGCTGGGTGAGGAAAGTAAACCTACATTTTTCTGTCTGTGAGTAATAAGAGCTGCATTCTGTTTTACCTACTCTAATTTGTTTACTGTTTTATGAAATCTGCTTGGACTGGTGTTTTTGTTGTATGTGAGAGATAGACAAATTATGTAGGCCACATATTTCACAAGTTTTTTTCCATTGGCTAAATTGTTTTTTGAGTGGTACTTAAATACACAGTGAACTTCTGGGTCTGTCTTGTTCTGAAAACATTTCAAGCCTGCATAAACTAAAAGCTCTGCTGGTGATTCCCTGCTGGGTGAGGAAAGTAAACCTACATTTTTTGTCTGTGAGTGATAGAGCTGACTTCTGTTTTACCTAATCCATTTTGTTTTCTGTTTTAAGAAATCCGCTTGGCCTGGTGTGTTTGTTCAATGTGAGAGACACACACTTAAATTATCTAGGCTGCATATTTCACGTTTTTTCTTTGGTTAAATTGTTTTTTGAGTGATACTTAAAAACACAGTGAATTTCTGGGTCTTTGTCTTTTTCTGAAAAGATTTTCAACCTGCATAAACTAAAAGAATTGCTGGTGATTCCCTGTTAGTTATTTTCCTACCCACCATTTTCTTTGATCTGCTTTTTAAACCTTGCGATTTTAAGCTGACCACCCTACTGTAAATTGAGCTTAATAAGCTCCTCCCTTTCTATACTGCTATTGATATCATGAATTATTTATTTGCCTTTCTTTGTGCATATATTGAAAAAGTGCATTTTGTCTGTCATTGTCTGTTCTACTGATTTACTTGCTTCAAATTCATTATCTAGATAGCTGTTGGATAAAGTAGGGCATTTTTACACTCTAGCAAGCACTTGCTTTTACATCGAGGTAAGTGGATTTTCCACCTTGTGAACTGGGATGTAGCCTGGTGTGTTTAGGTTGGGGAAACACTTGAGATTTCTGCATGTAGTTTTATTGGCTGAAGTGCTTATTAATCAGCTTATCTTGTTTTTAGTGCCGTTATAAATTCTGTACAGTTGAGTGGCTCTTGGCTCATTTATACAAAGTGAAGTACTTTTACTGAATAATCACACTTTTATAAGCTGTTTAAAGTACACTGCTGCATCCATATCTTTAAGTTTGTTTGTGGTAGTATTTTACTTCGGATACTCCTTTACTGTGCTTTTACATTAGGATGACTGGTATTACTTATCTAATGGCAGTAGGTGTTTACCTGGTCTACCTCAGCTGGGAAGGACACAAAAGGACTTTAAATATGTTTTTGCACTTTTCTTATATACTGTAAGTGTACTTTAGAAGTTTAAAAAACTGTACTGTTTGCTGCTGCTTTAAGTAGTTAATTGTACTGTATTACATTGTATCTGTCGGTTGTAGGGCTATTGTAGGTAGTTTGTGTGGTCTTGTTACACTTGGGCTCCAAACCAAAACATAAATATATTAAGAAGGTGTTTTACTGCACCCTTGTGGCAGACGTGTGCTTATTTAACCTGCCTGAGTTGGGGATTGCTGGTGGAAGGTTTATTGTGTAGTTTTCTGACTGGTAGTTAGCTTAAAAGTTGTTTCTATTTGCTTGTATTTAAGCCTCATGTTTGCACAGTGCTGCTGTTCATGCAGCTGGGGTTAGCAGTACCCTGTATAGATGCTAAAGACTAGAAGGTCAGTTTTCCTTAAACAGCTGTCATTGAGAACATTCCAAGCTTTTCTGCTGCTCTAGGAGGAACTCAGTTGCACACTGAGCAGCATTACCCAGTTGATCAACCTTAGCCTACACAAAGTATATTTCCCTTTTGTAGTCTCGGCTCTACCAGCACAGTCCTGTAAAAAATTAACTCATTCCCTCACCTAATGAAACATACAGTAAGAGCCTGCTATCACGGATGCGCAGTTTCCCATCATCTCTCACGGCAACCTGAAAGACATGGGCATCCTGAGACAATGTAACAATTGTCTCAGGTATACTGACAACCACGTATTCCTGAAACAAACAAATACTGTATGTGAGAGATGTAGTTACACTATGAAATTGGAGGCAAGACTCTCACATAAGGACAAATTGAATGCCAAACAGGTTGTCAACACACACACACACACACTTCCCACACTAAATAAGGACATGACACGTAAACCCATATATGTAGAGATACTCACAAGGAACTTACCAAAAGACCAGAGGCCTCACAAACAGAAACCACTTACACACACAACAATGCAAAAAACAACCACAACACGTAATAACACATAACAGTGTCTCAATAAATAAGCACATAAGGTGTCACATCACAAAACCTAATGTATTGGTCATAGGTGACTTTCATTGTGAGACACATGGATGTTCCCCCCACCAGGCTGGATAAGGAGCAGGTTACAGTTAGCTGCCTGTCAGGTGCCAGAATCCATCAAGTCCCTCAAGCACTCAAGTCATTCACTCACAAGTACCAGTATGACTCAGTCATAGTTCATGTAGGGGTGAATGACTTGAGATGTACCTCACTGGATTATATGAAGAGAGACATGACTGAGTTCTCAGATTATATGTCACAGGCATGTGTAAGCCTAACCTTTAGAAGCATTCTACCTTCTCCAAGAATGATGCCACAATACAAACCAACAATGATTGACTTTAACAATTGGCTTAGCTTTTGGTGTCAGTCCAAAGGGATCCAATATCTGGTCGACAGGCCACACTGCTTTGCCAGAGGTGGTCTGCACCTGTCTCTTCTAGTCTTTAAGATACTGGCAGAGGTATTAGCCACCCCTTTTCTAGGAAGTGTCAAAATAACCAGCCTCTCAACATAACAAAATCCTCTCTAGATAAACTCAAGGTACTGCTGCTTAATGCTAGGTGTCTAAACAAGAAGCTGCACTCCCTGGAAGCACTCCTCACTTTGGAAGATTCTGACATCTGTGCAGTCACTGAGACATGGTTCAAAGGCATGGAAAGCATCCCAGCCATGCAGGGCTACAATGCCTTCCATATATTCAGACTACAAATTGAATGTGAAAGTACCAAAGGAGAAGGAGGTGTATTGATCTTCATTAAGGATAAGTACACCTCTCAAGACTGGTCAAACAGTATGAGTCTATTAAACTACTCCATGTCCAATTAACTATAGGTAAAGCCCCCTACGACATCACAGCTAGCTATAGGTCCCCCACCATGAAACAGGAAGAATATACTGCATACCTGGACTTACTGGAGTCACTTGACATACATCTCAACACCTTATTCTTGGGTGATTTTAATTATCCTGACATCAGCTGGGAAACATACATGACCACAAACATGCTGGCTCAGAGGTTCTTTGACTTTGTCAAGGCAAATGCTCTGGAACTGCTAGTCAGCACACCCACAAGAGGCTCAGATGTCCAGGACATAGTGCTCACTAACATGGGAGAGCATTGCCATCCCCCTGTGTGATATCCTCACTGATAAGATTGAACTATAAATCAGTCTTGTTTGATGTAATTATAAGACCAGGAAGCTCAAAAATGCTTAAGAATTTTTCAAAGACAAAGTACCTCTCACTAAGTGATGGTATAAGACATTTCAACCCCCCCACTTGAACACAGATAACATTGACTCCTATGCAAAGGTGTACACTAATGACCTGTTTAACCACTGAAGCAGCTGTATAGAATCGGCTGCATCTGACCAGATTAAAAACAGGTCTTGCCAAAAAAAAAAAATGCCACCCTGGTGAACCACTGGTATCAACAGGCTATACAAAAAGAAAAAGAAACTAATGTCCAAGAACAAGAGGGAACTGGCTCTGCAGAGGAAGAAATCCCTCTATAGCTTAAATAAACAAATTAGAGATCTTGTCAAGTCCTCCAAAGTTAATTACAAAGCAAAAATAGCCTTCCTAGCTAAGGATAATCACAAGGCATTCTTTAACTATGTATGAAAATTAAAATGGAATACTCAGCTATGCGCTGAACTGGTTGTGGATGGCACCACCCATACTCAACCAGAGGTAATAGCCAACCTGCTAGCTGACAGATTTGGAACAAATTCCACCCCCCTGTCCCCTCCAGCCATCCCCCAAAGTATAGGACACGGGTGACTTTTTGATCAACTTATCTGATTGGCAGCCTCAGAAACCTGATATTGGTAAGGACTTTTTCCTTGCATCTCTTGATATCAACTCTCTCTTTACGGTCATTTTTAATGACTATGGTGTTGATTCTGTCCTAAGTTTTCTGTGAGAGCACTGATATGTGCGGTAGAGAAATTGAAAATATATCTGAGCTCCAGGGAATTGTGTTTGATAATAATATATTTATGTTTGATGAGCAGGTATAACTCCAAACCTGGTGTAGCAATGGGTACGCCCATTGCAAATACTTATGCAAACATTGTATTACACCAATGGAAAAAATAATTTATATATAGCTCCCTAAATATATTTAAATCTCAAGGTGTTCTACAAGCGATTTGTGGATGACATTTTTTTTGATATGGGAGGGGCAACAATCAGAGTTGGTTAGATTTGTGGAATACTTGGAGGAAACAACTGACTTTCTTAAATTTAAACTTAATTCATATAATATAGAATTATGCTTCCTAGATGTGAAATTAACTAAGACAAATAATGATGGTAATACCAATATTTATAAAAACGTAGTTCAGATGAATAGATATATTCATAGATGCAGCATGCATGCTCCTCACGTGTTTAAGAGGATAGTTAAAAGTCAGTTCACATGTGTTAGTAGACTGAATACTGAGGATACCAGATGCCATGAACAAATGGCTGAGATGGCAAATGCATTTATGGAGAGAGGCTACCAGAAAGGGGTATTAAATACAATTAAAAATGAGGTAATTAATGAAATAGGTCATTCTGCAAAACTGTACTTTAAAAGATAAGGTTCTGGGATTATTAATAATAATGTTTGTGATAGTAATGTAACTTTATGTTATATTACTAGTTACAATAGACGTGTTCAGGAAGTTAAGAATGTGATTTGAAAGAACTGGGGTATTCTTGGATCTATGCCAGAGATCAAGGAAATTTTAGGAGAGAATCCCTCTTTTGCATGTAAAAATTGTCCTAATTTGAAAAAGCGTTTATGTTTTTAAGGATACATCGACAATTAAGAAATATTGTCAATCAGTGAAAACAGGGACCTTTCCTTGTTATAATTGTGCGGCTTGCAGGTATATTCTATCTAATAGTAGTTTTATCCATCTTATTACTAAAAAGGAATTTAAATTTGGCTGTTCTGTGACTTGTAGTACAAGTTATATTATCTGTTTAACTACCTGCATAAAATGTCATGCATTTCATGTGGGAAAATGTGTACATAAATTAAAAGATCGAGTCCTGGAGCACTATTCTGAGATACGTAGGAAAGTAACCACTAATGCTTTGGCTGAAGACATTATTGGTAAGGGTATTGAGCATGAGTTTAACTTTAGGGTTGTGCAGATTGTTTTTTATACTTGAGCTTGGTTTACCATTGTACCAGTCCATCTTTGCATTTGTTTGTTATCCCCCAAAGTATACCTGCCACCATTCCTCAGTCTATTATCTCAGGAGAGCAGGTCATCTCTGCACTGTCCAAGGCCAAAAACATAACATAATGGGACTAGGCAATATTCCAGGATGCCTTTTAAACAACTTAAAACATGACCTAGCAGACCCACTTGGAACCCGGTTTAACCACAGCCTGCAAACTGGCTATATTCCTGCAGAATGGAGGACAGCAACAGTAATCCCTCTGCACAAAGGGGGACCATCAGCTGACCCTGGGAATTATAGGACCATAAGCTTGATTAGCTTCATCTGCAGGGCCATGGAAGGAATCATTATGGACCTGCTTAACAAGGACATACGTAATCTCCAAACTCTGGAACCAACCTAGTTCAGATTCATTAAAGGTAGATCATGCCTGTCAAATATGGTTAACTTCTTCGAGAAAGTCACCAAGGCCCTGGACGAGGGAAAGACAGCGCATATTGCCTACCTTGACCTAGCCAAGCCATTTGACATAATCCCCCACTCAGGTATTATAGAGAAACTATTTCAGTTTGGAATTAACCATTACATTTCCAGATGGGTAGCCAACTGACTCATCGACAGGACACATACTGTCATAGTGGGAGACTTCACCTCTAGCAAAAGACCAGTCACCAGTGTCATACCACAGGGTTCTGTGCCGGACCCCTTTCTGTTCCGAATTTGTTTCTCAGAAGATCAAGCAAACTTGGATGGCCTAAGGCTGAACAAGTTCACTGATGATTGCAAATTGGGAGCAATCATCGAGTCCCCCAGAGATGTTAATATACTGCAGACAGGGTTAACACAGACAAATGATTGGAGCCAAAACCATGGATTAAAGCTAAATGAAAAAAATACATTATTATTCCCTGTGGGAAAGCTGACATCCTAGCTAATTACATTACAGACAGCACCTCCTAAGTGTAGACCCTGTGGTACATTATCTGTGTACTCAGGTTGATAGCAATCTGAACTCTGAGCACCACACATCCGCAGTGGTAAGGAAATCCTTCTATATGGCGCATCTTATAAGTGAAGGCATCCCATCTAGATATAAACATGTTATAATTCCATTATACTCGGCTCTCATCAGATCAATAATTGAGTACAATGCTCCCTTTTGCATGTACCTCACTAAACAACTGCAACAATAGGACAGGCCACAGAGGTTTCTCACCAAGAAATTATAGGGTACACAAAACAAGTCTTATGCGAAAAGACTGAAAGCCCTGTCACTGTATTATTTGTGCTATAGGTTGCTATGGAATGATCTGTGCCTGGCTTACAGGGCAGTCTCTGACCCAGCCCTGATGGAAATGCTACACATTCGCAAATCAAATTGCATGATGGTCATTTGCTCCAGGGATATTAACTTAGCCTCTGACATGAACAGGTCATGTTGGAGAGATAGATACATCTCCCATAGACTGCCACTTTTCTGGAACAAGCTTCCAGTTCCCTGCCTGAACCTCTTCAAATGCAACCTAGATCAATGGAGGGTGATCGCAAATTCACTCCTGGGATGGCACCCATGTCCAGAAAGTCAGTATTAACTACCATAAAGCCACCTAACCACAGACAGTTGGGACAACTCACGATAAATATGGCTAGGTTTGTAAGGACTCTAGGACCATTAGCCTAGTAACCTTCCATGACCCTACAAACCTATGGATTATGGCTGTACATACACAGTTGCTATGCCTAAAGCCTTAGCCATATTCTCCGAGTCTACATTATATCATCACAGAGGTACTGAAACCATGCTGCGACATTGCATATGTAACCTCATTGGTTTATCGTTAATTCAGTCATCATAATATTACTATCTGTTCTCTCCTGCATCATAAATTATTGCTAATATCTTCATCACACCCTCTGAGATGCAAGTTCCAGCCTTACATAAAGTATCTCTGACTTGTCCGACTCCATTTCCTGTATTTTACATAGCTTTTCTGTTACTTTTCCCTTCTGTCAGAGAAAACTCTCTCTTGTATGTTTAGAACTGGAATCAAACTCCTAAATGATATTACTCATCTCTACAAAGACTTTCTCAACTCCATAACTTAAATTTTGACAACCAGGTACACTGACAAAACTCCTAAAAGTCCTCTAAACTGCCAAATTTTAGTTCCTAATTATTTACAAAACAAAATCTCACACTCAGCATTCACAAGACGCATTTACATATACCACCCCAAAACATCCCAGCCCATGTAAAAATAACCTATCAAAGTTATATTTACAGTTATACAAAAAAAAAAGTTAAAATAAAGCAAATGCGATGAAGTAAAACATGGACCGCATTTTTCATACACTTCAATGAAGTAAAAAAAAAAAATATATATATATATATATATATATATATGTGTGTGTATATTACTTTGCACATTATACATGTCTGTGTGCCTGAATGGGCCTACCTGACATCATCGAATCCCACTTGCTAAAGTTTACAAAGACGACACGACTACACCAAAAACTTACATTATCGAACCATCACATCACCAGAATTTTATTTCGAGAAATGAGGCAGTTGGTCAACATGGGGAACTTTGCCCTTTTCCCCACTACAGTGCAATCTCTAAGTTGGTATATTTAGTTGGGGGGGGGTGTGGGGGCGAAGCTACCCACTTGGGTGGATTTTGATATGTTTTTAGATTTAGCCAACTGCCGCATTTCCTGTAGTAAAATTCCTGTGATGTGACTGTTAGATAAAAGTAAGTTTTCGGCGTAATCATCTCGTGTTTGTAAACTTCGGTAAAGTGGGATTTCGATGATGTAAAGTAGACTCATGTGAACACACACACACAATTACCCCATAAGCAACACTGGCTAGCTAAATCTACCCTCACAAAATGAAACCCATCCATCTACCTACAAGCCCCTTTTCCCATTTTTACACAAGGGGTCCGGATGTCACGTCAACAGTGACAATCATCTAGAGCCAGTTTTCATACCACCAGATGGCTTGTCCTTTAATTTTAAAAAAAAGGTAAAATAAAATTAAAACACTGACTGCAACTTGCCAATCAAAAAAAATGTAATTATTATGCTAATGAGGTTCATAAACAATGAAATGACATGCATGAACACACACACACATGCACACAATCCTTCAGAAGCAGAACTAGAACTACAAAGCCGCCCATGAGAAACTCAATTCATGAAAACCTCTGCAAGCTACCCAAAGCCCTATTCAGTGAAAACTTGGTCAATTGACATAGCCCACTGAAGTTAATGGGAAGCCCTACTATAACATAAAGATACAAAATAAACAGAATATTGTAATACATGGGAGTTTTGCTTTGTATGATACATGAAATGTCTTGTTCTGTAAGACTAGGGAGCTTGATTTTATGACTCATGGACAAGGTCATTAGAATACTGTGGAAAATTTTATAAAAGGATATGGAAATATTTTGCAAGCATTTCAGGAAAACTGTGGCTTTTAGTGCCCAACCCCACTATCCTGTAATAGTTGGTTATATTATATGCTACAGTTTGAAGTAATCCCATAGATTACTAGACAGATGTGATTCTACGTCAATACTTTTCGTTTTGAGTCTTCCTTAAATACAGTAATGTGCACCTGTTCTGCTGAAAAATAAATGTATAAGTCAGTTAGTTAGAATCATTTTCCTACTGAGAAATGCTGAGCTAGTCATTTAACAAGACAGTGCTCCTCGGTTGTGCCTGAAATATGTCCTTATGGATCGATGTTTCATCCTTGTTAGCAAACAGATCGACAAGCTAACAACAAACAACTAACAAATAAAGAAACTGCCCCTCACGAGTAATGCATTTATCATTACATTTCAGTTCCTAATCCCCTTCAGTACAGCAAGTTCCAAAAAACTGTGATAAGGGCACAGTCTTCATGAAAAAGGGTCATGAGTAAATGTGTTGATGTGTGCTTCTTTACATTTGATACCACCTATAAAATGATCAAAGGGTCCATCTGCTTGTCCAGCACTAAATACCATTCTACACAACTATGTTCCCACTTGGTCATTATGACCCAGTGACCAAAACTCCTCCCTCTCTCTTCACAAATGTATTAAATCTGCGTGGCATGGTTTGTACTCATACCATGTTACTAAGAGCTAACACTCCTTACCTATATCTTTCAGGTCAGTGCCCTCCCTCCAATACTTTAAAGCCATTCTGAATGACTTCTTAGGCAAAATCTGCCTCTGTTCTCGCTCAAACCAAGATGAAGTATATGCTAAATAACAAATACCTATTTACAACCTACACCTCCTTACTTCCTGTTCTTCACTCACTTCATTATTTCAATAAATTTCTCTCCCCTGACTGTTTGTCTTAATATGCCATAACCCTGTTTTTTCTCCCATTTCATATTGCAATTTCTGTTTCTATTTTACTAACTTACATTTAATTTCAATAAAAAAAAACAACTGGTGTCAGAGCCAGGGACTAAAACTAAATGCCAAGAAATGCTTAATAGTATCCTTTCAGAAGTCATCCATCCCTGGTAACTATCATATTGACAACACACCTCTTAGAGATGACCCAGTTGTCAGGGACTTAGGGACACACATAGATAGTAATCTAGCTTTTGATCATCATGTGTCTACAGTAGTGAGGAACTCATTCTATGTTTCGCAACTTATAAACAAAGGTATGGCATCTAAGTCCAAGGAAGTCATTGTTCCACTGTATTTGGCATTCATCACACCTATCATTGAGTGCAATACCCCCTTTTGTATGTACCTAACCAGGCATATCCAACAATTGGAACGTCCAGAGAAGTTTCTGACTAAAGTAAGTAATATGTCGTATGCAGACCGCCTTAAAGCCATATCCCTGTATCTATCTATATGTAAAGATCTATCCCTGGCATACAGGGCATTGTTAGATACCACTCTGATGGACCTCCTGCACATCCACAAAACAAACAGCACCAGAATTACATGTTCTAAAGACTTAAACCTTGCCTCTAATATAACTAGGACCTGCTGGAGAGATAGGTATGTATCCCAGAGACTACCCTGTTTATGGAACAGGGTGTCCATCCATGTGAGGCAGAGTTCCTCCCTAACCCAATTCAAGTGCAACTTAGACAATTGGATGCAAAACTGGAAATTCATCCCTGGTTTGGCACCTATGTCTATAATGGACAGCTGTTACCTGTAAATGCTTTATCTCACAGGTCCATGCTTACACTTATCAAGGGTATCAGAACTTGTCAGAGATTTGGGATGCGTGTCTAGGCTTAAAAAGGCCCTTGTGGTTGTTAGCTTAGTAAACACCTATGAACCTATGAAAACTGGCTACATTTCTCTAAATATTAAATCATTGCAATATTAAGTTGTATCCATTCTTAAGCAATGTTTTCACATTATGTTTAATTTGGTATAATTATTTAAACTGTAGATTTTTTTTTGTATTATTTTTGAAGACTGTAAAATTATTGCTCTTAAAATGTTTTGGTTATACTTTAGAATTTTTCTCCCCGGGCCTCTGCTGAAAATGGGCACCTACCCATTTGGATTTTCCTGGTAATCAAATGTCAATAAATAAATAAAAAATTCCTAGGTATATAAGAAATATAAGGCAGTTAAGAAACAACATAATTTATGCATTGCTAATACCACTCTCAAAATATACTCCTTCTCAAGAAGGTCAAAGATGATCAGTCCCAGAGAAAATTTATTGTACCTATTGAATCATCCAGGTTTAATTTGAAGGATGCTAGGATATCACTTTAATTTGCAGAAGTCTGTCCTGAAAATGTGGTATGCATTGCATCATAATTGTTTATCTCTAAAGCATTTTATTGATGTGTTAATGGAAATTTATTTCCCTAATTCTGCCTGTGTCTTTGTTGATCATTTCTATAATAAAACATTCCATGGCTTTGCATATTTAACTAGTCAGACTTACTGGTCTGTAGTTTCTCAGGTCAGTTGATGGTCCACCCTTATGTAGTTGGATAACTACTGCAGTCCTCCATTCTCATGGTACAAAGCCTGTTTTGAGGCTATAGTTGAAAAGTGGCTGAAGTGGTCCTTGACAAGTGGTTTAAAGCTATTCAGGAAGCATCCCGGGATATTGTTGGGGGCTATTGAGGTTGTATTTTTTGGTCTTAGTGAGTGTCACCAGGACCTACTTCTTGTTAATAGTTGGGGGAGTTATGCTAGTAGGAATTTCATGGGGGGAAGCAGGGGAAGTTGCAGTTGAAGTTTGAGCCAAATTTTTCAGCCAGCAAATTTGCTATGCAGCTGTACTCCGTGAAAGTGTCACCATTGACCACCAATTCGTCACACTGGTTCGATGTTTCAGACATTGCTGTAGAAGATCTTGTGGTTGCCTTTAACCTGTGAGGCTGCTTTGATTTTATAATTGGTATTGTTAGACATAATTAGTCTTTTTACTTTCCTGTTCCTAACCTTTTTTCCCCGTTTTTTTTTAGAATTTAAGGTAATTATAAATTCCCAAATTCTGATATTAGCGGAGCTATTTGATTTGTAAAGATGCAAGAAATAACACATGATGGGATCCCTAATGGCGTAGAAATCAAGGTATAGATCACCCCACAAGAACCTATAATCCTCTTTTGTTAGCTCCGGAATTTTAGCCTCTGCCCCCCACCATAATCATGACACTTTATTGCAGTTTTGTAACTGGGGTTTACTGGTATTCAGTGTTTTGTGATTCTCTCATTTTTGTTCTACCAATTGTAATTCTCTCTTCTGAGTTTTTAAATTTTCATGACAGGATTGTACATATTAGATGTAATATGTGTGTGTGTGTATCTTGTACTGAAAGTTTGGAAATATTTGTCAGTGGTACAGTTAGCTGAATTATGTAATGGTTGAACTGCAGGAGGGCTAAACATTACATAATTCAGAATTTTTCCCTTTCTTCATTGTCGTGAGACCCTGGAGTTAGTATATTTAATTTCTGTGGATGTGTGTGTGTGTGTGTGTGTGGGGGGGCTATTTGAGCAGTTTTCTGGTGATTACAAATATAGCCTGTTGGTTTATATTTAAGATCACTTTACTTAGATTATTTCAGGTAGTGATGAATGTAATCGCTGAAGAGGTCATTCAATATTTTGTGTTTTTTACAATCTCAGGAAGCATATACATACATATATGTATATCTACATCTATCTATATTTATCATTTGTTTACCTGGAAAGTCTAACTTGGAACAAAGACAATTTTCAGTGGAGGCCCGGGGAGAAACGCTCCAGATGCATATCTTTGAAACGTGGGAGGAAACCGGAGCACCTGGAGGAAACGCACATGAACACAGGGAGGATATGCAGACTCCACACAGAAGGCACTCAAGCCAAGAACTGAACCAGCGAACCTCTTGTTGTGAGGCAACAATGGTACCGCTGCACCATCCAAAGTTACATGCACCCTGTCGGGGAAATGAACCTGGTCCTGTGGGGATACTCACCACTATACTAACGAGGAAGACAGTACAATATATATATATATATATATATATATATATATATATATATATATATATATATATATATATATATATATATATATATATATATATATATACACATACATACATACACACACCTCTATATATATATATATATATATATATATATATGTGTGTGTGTGTCTATATATATATATATATATATATATATATATATATATATACACACACACACTTATATGATTCCATTTCTTTACATCACTGATGAATTTTCATAGATAGAAAAGTTGTCTAAAAAGTTCATTGGTGCTCTGGTTTCCTCCCACGTTATAAAGACATGCGGCTACAGCATTTTTCTCCAGGCCTCCGCTGAAAATTGACTTTGTTCCAAGTCAGATTTTCCTAGTTAACAAATGTTAAACAAATAAATAAATAAAGTTATTGGAATGGGTATTTTGTCTTTTTTATTTAATGGAGTAGATTTACATCTGTGGCCTTACAGTTAGTGGGACTGTTTGATTATTGAAGGTACAAGAGTTCTTGAAAAACTGGATTCCTTATTTATCTATAAGGAAGTCACAAATCACCCTTAAGGAGTCTATAGTGATAAGGACTGTAGTCTCTTTTGATAACTTTAATCTTTTAAGTCCTTAACCTTTTTATTTAAGATCCTTTGGGGTCTTTCCAGTTGTTTGATATGCTTTGTGAGGTATACCCCAATGGGGACATTGTACTCTGTGATGGGCTGAATTAGTGCAGAATACAAGGAGGTGAGGACTTGTTTTGTCTTAGAGAAAATAATACCTTTTGTTATGTGCTCTGTGAGGTAAAAGGATTTCTTCACCACCACAACAATGTGATGGTCGAACGTAAGGCATCAATCTTCCAAAGTACTCGGGTCTCTCACTACTTTCTCATTCTGGAGTGGCATGTTATCTGTACTATAAGCAGGAGCTAGGGATTGCTATAGCACAGATAACACATCACTTCAAAATGAAAAAGTAGTGAGAGACCTGGGTTCTGGCTTAGGACAGACCTTTCCCTAGGGACTTAACTTTCCTAACTCAAACTATAGATTGAGAAACTATATGATGTTTTGAATGTGACTATGTTGCCACAAAAATGAATGGTCAGGTTGATTTTATTGGTATGTGTGTGTGTGGGGGTGGGGGTGGGGTGGAGTTATAGCTGTTTTTTATTTGCTTCCTTAATTATTTGTGGAAGATGTTTTAGGTGTGTTTGTTTATAACTCTGAGAGAATAACTTAAGAAACGTAAGAGACTTTTTGTGTAGGAATGAAAGGAAGAATGGCTTGCAAACACTATACTCAATGACTTTTCTTTAGATTTAATGTCGAGTCATCTGGTTAACAATCATTGGTCTCATGCAGGTTGCCTTTTATTGTTACAAAATGCCAAGTACTACGAATCCTGATAAGTTGGAGAGAGGTTCAGATGGGACAGAAGAAAGACCCTTGACTGTGTGCTTTACTTGTGGTACTATGGAAAAGAGGATGAATTTTAGGGATTGCTGTCTTTTTCTGTTATTATTTATTTTTACATTGAGCCAGTGTGGGAGATGATTAACATCTAGCTGGGACACCTTATAATTTGAAAGAATACTGTGAAGAAGAATAAAAAAAACACAACTTTTTGTGGAGGCTTTATCAAACAAATTTAGGCACAGCAGAGGTTTAATCTCAGATGAAGAATGAGATGGTCTACTTTATCAGTGATTGTTGAATAGGACTTGGCATCATGTGGTTTGGAGTTGTAGAGCCTTCCACATTTTTTGCAGGTTTTGTGAAAGAAGGTTGAAGAACCAGGGGTGGGTCACATTATAAAGTCATAATTTCCCATGGTAAAAATTTCCTGTGGCAATTATACAGGGATCCCACTGGATCTAACTTTGTACAAACTGTTTGACATAGCCCAATGACAAATTTGGATACCTAATCATTGCAAGGCATTGCAGAGCTTTATCCAGAACCCATTGAATTATAGTGGATACATTATTTAGATAGTACAGAATCAATATAGAGGTAAAGGGGAGAGTACACGGATTCATTTTGTGTCCCCCATCTGTTTTGCTGGTGTACTGATGTAGTATGTTTTTTTGATCTGCTGTCTGTGTTTGGCATCATGTGGTTTTGAGTTGTAGAACCTTCCACATTTTTTGCAAGTTTTGTGAAAGAAAGTTTGAGAACCAGGGGTGGGTCACATTGTAAACCAATAATTTCCCATGGTAAAACTTTCCTGTGGTAATTATACAGGGACCCCACTAGATCTAACTTTGTACAAACTGTTTGACATAGCCTAATGAGAAATTTGGATAGCTAATCATGGCAAGACATTGCATAGCTTTATCCAGAACCCACTGAATTATAGTAGATACATTTTTAGGATAGTACAGAATCAATATAGAGGTAAAAGGGGGTGTGCACTGATTCATTTTGTGTCCCCCATCTGTTTTGCTGGTGTACTGATGGAGTATGTTTTTTGATCCACTGTCTGTGTTTGTCATTGTTGGTTTCCTGTTTAAATTGTTCTGTCCTTTTCCAGTAACCTTCACCTCAGTCTTGCTGCACAGGATGTGAGACACCAGTTTGTCAGCATGAGAGTAAGTTGGATGACTGGTTGGAGAGAAGTACAGAGGTTCAGTCCTGAGTGAAGGAGCATCTGTACTAAGAGATTACTTGTTTGATACAGTGAATGCAGGCATCTGATGACAAGTCAGAAGCCTCATGGTTAGAAATTGAGGTGCCTGGCTGAGGAAGGTATGAATCCTACTGAGCTGTGTGTTAAGACAATGTGTGTAATTCAGTGAATGAGGCAGGTAACAGTAGTCAGACCAGAGGAAAAGAATCAACTTCTGGAGGAAGCAAGGAATTAAGTTGATGAGCTCATAAGGGCAAGTAGATTCTATTGAAGGAAACTGTGCAAAGAATTTTTTTCCCGTAATGGATAGAATCCTTACTCCCCACCTCACTACCTACTCCTGTGCAGATATTCTTTTGGGAGCAATATTATGTGTCCTGAAGATGTGATAGCTGTTATTTGTTTTTTGGTATAGAACATATTTTTGATTTAAGTTTAGAGGCAGCAAAGCATTTCATGAGTTTCTAGAGGAAAAAGATGATTCCATGCCTTAGACTGATTTATAATTGTTTAATCTGAGTGAAAGCAAATAGAAAGTTTCATTTTTTTCCAGAAATTATGTAGTTCATGATACTGGCATTGTTTTCCTACTTAAAGACATATTAGAAAATGTAAGTCTTAGAAACGTTTGGACAAGAATGGGTTATGGATTGATGAATAGGAGGCTGAAATTAAATTACAATATGTGAATTATTGTCTTGATTATAGGGACAATGTTTTCTACTTGGAAAAATAAAAGTTTATTGGTCATTATATTGGATAACTAAAAACATGCATCTTTTGTAAGGAACTGGGTAATATTTAGAAATAGTTTTCAAAAGAGAGAAAATATAAAATATGAAGATATGTGCACAAACAAATAAACTGGGCAGAAGAAACAAACAATCCAAAACAGAACAGGAGCCCAACAGTAGCCAGCAGAAAAAGATGTTAATCCCAAAAAACACTTTCTTTTAACGTAAAGTCAATTTAATAAAAATTTTTCTCACGTTTTCGTCACTTTAAGTAAAGTAACTTCTTCAGACACACAGACAAACAGCAGTTACACAGTTTTTACAGCATTTAAACCATGTAGCATGAAGTCATGTGACTAATAGCGGCAATGAATTAAAGGTGCAAAGCACAATAATTCAAATACTATTAAAGTAAGTCTTAAAACTTACATACTACCTCAAATAAAAAGTGTGTATGCATACAAGGATTATGTTAATGTTATTAGTAAAAGTAAAAAAAATACACTATCGTAAGATTTCTTAATTTAAGCAAACATGAAATATTACAATTCTCATTCAAACCAGGCAAGCAGAAAGCAATAAGTGCTAACTGTCATTCTAGTTCTCATACCTCTAATAGTACTGGATATGGGCCACCTCTAATATCAGGAAGTACCTGATCAATAGCTTGGAACGTGAAACTATGTCCACCATTTAATGAAACATGTTTTGCTAAAGCATTTTCTGTTTTATTTTTGCTGATCGCATAAGAGTGTTCGTAAATTCTCTCACGAAGCTCCCTGTCCGTTTTCCCTATGTAGAAAGCCGGACATAAGGTACAGGAAGCTAAGTAAACAACACTCTTGGACTCACAATTCAACTTATGGTTGATGTAAAATTTACATGTGTTCAGTACTGTAAAAGAATTACCTGTTTTCATGTATTTACACATCCTACATGCTCCACACATAAAGGTTCCAGTAAGTCTAGAAGTAGGTTTAGTGCTTTTAATTTCAAAAAAACTTTTTAAATTAGTACCTCTTCTATAAACAATACTGGGTGACTGGCCAATTCTGTCAACTAGGGAAGAGTCCTTATAAAGGAAACTCCAATTTTTGTGGAGAATTAATTTAAGTTGGTCACTGTCTTTACTAAAGGTGGTTATAAAAGTATTGCATAAAGAGGTCTCCCTAGTTTGCTGAGTCATTGAAGGTTTTATAAAGGTAACCAAGTCACTGTTTGGTGACTGTGTAGTTCGAATGGCAACCTGGCTAGGAGGTGACTCTACCAGGTTAACATCAATGACAACGGAAGGTGAGGTCAAGAGTGGTTGAACTATACCTCTACTCCGTTTGTTTACGATTTCTTCAGTTAAGTCATTTATTAAACTAACCGGGTAGCCTCTATTGCAAAACATGTCTCTTAAGAGTTGACATTCAGAATTAAAGTCATCTTCATTAGTACACATCCTTGCGGCTCTAATGAGTTGACCTTTCACTATTGAACGTTTTTGCCTATAAGGGTGTGCACTTGAAAAATGTAAATAGGAGTTG
Organism: Protopterus annectens; assembly: GCF_019279795.1. Taxonomy (NCBI): domain Eukaryota; kingdom Metazoa; phylum Chordata; order Ceratodontiformes; family Protopteridae; genus Protopterus; species Protopterus annectens. Next base: position 141,854,774 of record NC_056747.1, read on the forward strand.
CAATATGTAGGTTTTCTATAAATTTTGGAAACATATCTCCTATTTACTATATATTTTTTTTATATTCACGTCCAAATAGTCAATACTAGTAGTGTGAAAAGTGTAAGTAAATTTAAAAAATGGTTAAAGTAATCTATCATTTGTTTAGCTTGTGATTCATTTCCTTTAAAAATCACAAAGATGTCATCTAAAAATCTGGTATAAAAAGTGAAGGAAGTGTAAATTTCAGAGTTATTGAATACAAAATATTCTTCCCATTGAGCCATAAACATGTTTGCCACGCTCGCTCCGCAAAGGGAGCCCATAGCAACTCCATGTTTTTGTAAATAGATCTTGTTGTTAAAATAAAAAAGTTGTTGGAAAGTATAATATCAATTAACTCAGTTGCCAGATCAACATCCCTTTGTGGAGCTTTTTTATTTTTCATATATGTTTTTTGGGATTAATCTTTTTCTGCTGGCTATTGTTGGGCTCCTGTTCTGTTTAAGATATGTGCACAAACCAGAATGGCCACCCTGCATTATATTAGATCAACGTGAAAGAAGGGAAGTTAATAATACAGTTTACACTTATGTTGGGGTATCTCTGGATGGGGAGGGTGAGTACAGAGGGGGCAGGATAGAGGGCATTCTGGATCAGTAATTATTAAACACTAGGTTCAGGCAAAGAAAACAAAGTTAAATTGTAATCTAGAGGACGTGTGCATTATGGATGAAAATAAAACTGAAGTTTTAGATTCTAAAAGAAAAGATACTGAAACTGTGAGGGAGGGTGGTGGTGAATATCTTGATAGTGTAGCTGTAATACTGGTTTGTTAGTGAGATAGATGAAAAGGTTGAAATTAAGGAAGGGAGACGCCACCTTAACTTAAATAGTCATCTAGGCTATAATACGTTTTTCAATGAATATTCATGAACAGGAATGATACATTTTTTACAAGGATTTATCTTCTACATGGGAACAGGTGGATTGTATGTATTGGGTCTGTGAAGACAGAGACATCATTTTGTGGTCATTATACTTTATTATTAGGGTGGGTAAATAAACTGCAGAATAAGGTGAGGTGCATTTAAACTTGACTGTAAGTGGAGAGTGACACAAAACAGTTTTTACACCAGTTGTGACACATCTACTTACAAGATAGATTTGCCTGTATGAACTGGGTATCTTGGGGAGACAGTTTTAAGAACTAAAATTATATTTGTCTACCAGTTGGGTGTTAGTTCAAAATGAGTTGTTTTAGAGACAGATATAGTGTTGTTGTCTATGAGGAACAGATTTTTGATAAAAATAATTGTTTATGGGTTTCCAGAGTAAGCTTGCAATGTGGTATGAAAAACAGAACTGTCTTACTATATGGAGGAAGTAGTGTGTGTGTAATGTTAGCTGACCATCTAGTTCTACCATCCTGACCACTCATTTAATCCATTTGTTCATCAGAAGTGAGCAAACAATGGCCCTCTCATTTCTTCATGGTAACAGCTATGTTAAATAGGAGTGGGGCCATTGTCCGCATGTCAGTGATCAGGTCTCTGAGCAAGCAATAGCCCTCTCATTTCTCCATGGTAACAGCTAAGTGAAACAGGAGTGGGATCATTATCCACATGTCAGTGATCAGGTCTCCGAGCAACCAATGGCCGTCTCATTTCTCCATGGTAACAGCTAAGTGAAACAGGAGTGGGAAAAAACATGTACCCATGAATTATCACATAGGTGGCAGTACAGTAAACACCGAAAGTGTGATAAGAGACTTAGGGACACAGGTGGACAGTGGTCCCACCTTCAATAACCACATTGCCACAATAGTCAGGAAATCCTTCTATGTGGTACACCTCATCACTAAGGGCTTTTCATCCAGAAAAAAGGAGGTCATTGTCCCACTGTACTCATCCCTCATTAGACCCATTATAGAATACAATGCCCCATTTGGTATGTACCTCTCAAGACATCTGCAACAACTGGAAAGGCCGCAGAAATACCTCAGTAAAAGAATCACAGGCCTAAAGCAGATGCCCTATGCTGACCGCCTTAAAAAACTCCAGCTATACTCAGTCGCATATCGTCTACTCCGAAGTAATCTCTGCTTAACATACAATGCCATGTTAAACCCAGAGCTGTTGGACATGCTACACACGAAGAAATCCCAATCCCTCAGAGCCACATGCTTCAGGGATCTAAATCTTGTCATCACAATAAACAAAACATGCTGGAGGGATAGGTTCCTGACTCAGAGACTCCCCAGACTCTGGAATAGACTGCCCATGCATGTCAAGCAGAGCGCCTCTTTGGCCCTCTTCAAAAGGAACCTTGATGATTGGATGGGAGAAAGGAAATTCACCCCGGGGATCACGTCAGTCGCCCTGCTAGACAGGGGTCCAGGGAAGTAAATAGTGTGGGAAGAAATAGTCAGGGAATTGTTATGGCTAGGCTTGTATAGGCCCTATGGCCGATAGCCTAGTACCAACCTATGACCATTATCCACATGTCAGTGATCAGGTCTCCATTTTCCCATAGCAGTTTGCAAGCTCCAAAACTGATGCTATGACAGATGCTAACCCCCTCACAGGTGATGCATTCCTGTAATGTCAGCTAACTAGGCACATTACTGTGGTCATTTTACCTCTATTCCTGCAGGTAATGATTCTGCAGCAAGCTGAGACAACACCGTCCCCTCAAAATGAATGAGTAGGTACCACCAGCTCACTCCAGTGTCTCCTCCTGCAATGCCACTAATTAAGTACGAGTCACTGGGTTACACTTTGGGCTTTATCCCTCTATGCTACAGGGATGGACAGTGTGTTTTTGCTACTTTATACTATGCTGTTGAGTAGTTACTTAAAGGTAAAACTGTTTTGAAAGAAGGCAAATGTCCTTACTGGGAAAAGTTTCAGTAGTGGGGTTGTTACTAATATCTCAGTATCTGATGTAGAGATACATAAGAAGATTTGCATTAAAGAAACATTGTAGGTACTGTGCCACTAACAGCATTTATACATTCTTTTAGCCCCTCAGGAAGGACACCACCACACTGAGAAAAAAAGAATGGCTACCAGTAAGACAGGTGCACTCTATTAATAGCATGTTTTCAACTCAGACTGTACCATTTGCTGTAAGCAGACTAACCAGAATAACACCCACTTACCCAGTCCCTTTCCACCACCTCTTTACTTACCTCAAGGAACAAACTTCATAGAGTGGATCATAGCTTCTCTACTATAACCCCTCCCCAGTATTTGGGAATACCAAGCCTCAAAACTCAGATCTGTATTCACCTTCATGGATTTCTAGGCACATCTCAAAAAATTTGTAATCAAAGAATCTGTCTGTAAATCCTTCACCAAAGCCATACTATATAATCATAATATTTCCATTTCCTGCTAGACAGGTAGCTCTCTAAGACAAACCAGTTCAACTTATAAGAGGATCTCTCCCTCTCTCTTCCTTCACAACAACCACCACCTTACAAATACCATCTGTTACACATGTAGCCTTCCTCTGCCAAATGCCTTGCCATTTCTATTCTTCTCCCTCTCCCTGCATCACAGCTAATGTACACAGCATATGTATCACATTAGCCAGTCTTACAGTGTACTTAAGTCTGGTTTGAATTACAGTTACAGAGGTCATTACAAATGGTTTCAAATATATATATATATATATATATATATATATATATATATATATATATATATATATATATATATACACACACACACACACACATGTGTGTGTAAACTTTCTACAACAACTAACCATATTGGTTTTTGCATGTAATATTTCATAATTTTTATACTTGTATTTCATTATATTTTATTAATTTGTATGTCCATGTTGTCATTCTTGTGCTGCATCTGAAAATGTTGCATTTGGATAAGTGTTTTACCCCAGTTAACAAAACAAAATAAAATGTATTCTGACAGAAGTGGATATATATATTGCACTCTGAGAATAGATGATTTGTGGTGTGACTTCAAAGGAGCTGCATATGTGACTGCTGTATATAGATAATGGGATTGTTGATGCATGGTTGTACAATGGTCAGTAGTTAATGAGGACTTATATGGTGCTGTGAAATTGATTCATAAGGATACAGGAGAGAGGGGGAAGATTTGGGTAATGGGAGGTTGCTACTACCTTAAAAATCGAGTATACAACTGTGGTCAATATTAAATAAAAGAGATTAGTGTGAGGGTTGAGGGGAAAAAATTTAAAGGTAGTTTAAACCAAAGAGGTTGAGGACACAGGGAAAGAGATGTCAGAAGGACCTGCTGAGATGGTTAAGGAATTCTTGGATAGTAACCAGAAAAAGGTGTGTAGAGCTTAATGGCATTAGATTTATAAAAAACACTTTGGACTTTGGATGTGGTTCTACACACATATTTGGAGGCATGCTTGAGAGAAGTACTATGCAGAGTATTTATAGTAATTGTATTCTAGAAATGTAATTTATCAGATATTAGGTTTATGGATAATGGATTCTAGAAGTGTAATGATCTAGAATCTACCATTAGGCTTATGGTGAATGCATGGCTGGGCAGGGAGATTCAGGTATTTAGAGGCATCAAAATAGCCATCCATTGATCCCTATGTTGTTTGCTATTTGTAACTATACAGTTGTTAGGGTACTGGAGCAAACGGGCCGCATAGTTTATCTACAGTTATACAGATGATTTACTGCTGTTGAGTAGGGATATGAGACAACATAGTAATTACGTGAGGCTTTAGCATTTATTTTATTTTTATTTACTCTTTGATGGCAGGGTTAGTTCCACTAGGCTAACATCCTCTTTTCAGGGGAGGTGTTGGGGGTATTTATACTGTTAGGAGAAATTTGGCCAGGGTACTGAGGAATTTCCCTTGCTCTTTTCTGTGGGTGTGGCCAGATGGATTTGTAAGAGTAAAAATGCTATGGGGGGAGAGAACATGCAGAAAGAAAATAATGTAATATATCCTGTTGGAAACAATGCATATGACTCAAAAGAGAAAAAGTGCTGTTATAGATGCAAATATTGTCAATAGTGGATTATTGCAAACCTCTGTAGTTCTGACTCAAAAGAGAAAAAGTGCTGTTATAGATGCAAATATTGTCAATAGTGAATTATCGCAAACCTCTGTAGTTGTTCTTTAATCCAGAAGGCTGGATGATTAAGTACTACAAAGTTTAATAGTTGAAGTATAACCTAGGGAAGAGGTTGCACTGTCCTGATCAGCAAGTGTTTTTCTAATGATGTCAGCATGGCAGAAATGTTTGGTACTCAGGAGAAGGATAATGACTTTCAAGGAAATCTGAAAGAGAACTGTGGAATTGTTTCTGTAGGGAAAACCCTTGACAAACTAATTTTACGAATGTTGTGTGGCTGTGGTAGCCATTATAATCTAAGCTTCAGCTAAGACACAAAGAAACAATTAAAAAAATAAACAATAATCATGACATTTAAGCAGAGCCTGGTAGTCAGAATTAAAGCTAAGGATGACATGCCTATTGACAGATATTTCATATTGGACAGAATTGTTGCTCCATTTGTTTTTTGTGTGGAAAAGTTTCACACCTTTATACATATTTGAATAGAAGCATGTTGTGAAATAATCTTTGAGACTGTTGTTTTGGCTGAAAGACTTATTTTATTGAATGTAAAATTGTTTTGTGAATGTTTTGTGACTGCCTGCATTTTTAAAAAGTTGTTTTTTGTTTAAATAGCTTGTTTAACTGTTGTAGGCTGCACACTAAAGTGCGATAGCCTTTTCTGATTGTTTGTAGTCGTTTAAAGCTGTTTTAAGTGTATTTTTTTTATGTTTTTGCCTTATCTTTTCAAAAACAAACAAAAAAAAAAGTCCTTTTTTCCCACCTTTCTAAGCTAGTATAGTCCAGTTTTCAGGCTAGTGCTGAATTCAAGGCTGTTGTACTAGTTTCTGAGTTGCCCATACCTTACTTGGATAGAAGGAAGTTTCTCTGTTCACCTGTGAGAGAGGGGAGCTTTGAGCAACCTATCTGTCCCTGGAGGAGTGGTTCCAGCCCAGAAATGAGTAGTTTATTGGCCATTTTGGGCTAATTTCTATCTCTTTCATTTCCCTACTATAAAGACTGCGTTTGCACTGTTTGGCGCACCGGGCAGTGCCGGTTAGCTATGGTTAAATTATTCCCGGCTCCACTAAGTCTCCTCTTCAGTTTTTCCCTTGAAACTAGTCTAAATCTCAACATAAGCACTCAAAAAGCATCTTACAGTTCGGCACTTGCTGAGACCTAATAGCAAGCATTAATATACCCTGACACTGATTGCCCAGCAGGGCAAGGCTCTTTATTCACCCTTCACCAACCAAGCGATTAAGCAGCTCACCCTACTATTTAGACATGACCAAAGGGCAACTTCAGGTGCACTCTCCAGTCCAGCTGGTGAATCTGGGTGTCCTGAGGCAATGTTACAACTGCCTCATGTACACAGACAACCCTCTCCTCCTACCACAAAACAGTAACATATGCGAGAGATGCAATTATACAGCCAAACTGGAAGCTAAGCTGTCTCCACCCAAGACGGGAACAGACAGTGAAGAGGAGAAGGGTAACACTTGCACCACAACTCCAGCCGCACACAGACCTACTAAAACAGCACTGGCAAAAAATACACATAAATACACAAAATCATACTCGGAGGCTCTAAATAAAAATCTGTAAAAGCACCAAAGACCTCCAAAGCAGACACCCAAACAACCTGCACTTCCCGTCACAAACCAGACAACACATAAAACACAAAATCAGTGTGCCACACAATCACAGCCCTTAAGGCGAAATAACATACCTAACACACTAGTAATAGGTGACTCTATAGTCAGGCACACTGACGTCCCACGCACTAGGCTGGACAAGCAGAAGGTTACTGTTAGCTGCCTGTCGGGAGCCAGAATCCGCCATATAACATAAGCACTCAGGTCACTCCAGAACAAGTACAAATATGACTCTGTCATTGTTCATGTTGGTGTGAATGACCTGAGACGTACCTCCCTGGACTACATGAAAAGAGACATGGAAGAGCTCTCTGATCATGTAGCCCAGGCTGGTATGATCCTGACCCTGAGTAGCATCCTGCTCTCACCAAGAATCATACCTCAGTATAAAGAAAAAAATATCAATTTCAACAATTGGCTAAGCTTCTGGTGTCATTCAAAGGGGATCCAGTGTCTGTCAGCCTGGGATGACATGCTTGACAAGCCGCATTGCTTTGCAAGAGACGGCTTCCACCTGTCACCCCTAGGCTTTTGAATACTGGCCAAGGCTCTTGCTGCCCCCATAGTGCCTTTTTTAGGCAAGGCTCAAAAGTCAAACCCACCTCCGTAAACAGCACAATTAACAAAAAACTGAGAGTTATGCTACTCAATGCCAGTCGTTTAAATCTGAAAATGCACGCGCTCGAAGCACTCCTCAGTATGGAGAGCGTCGACATATGTGCAGTAACTGAAACCTGGTTCAAGGCACCAGAGAGCACCCCAGCACTACCGGGCTACAACTCATACTACACGTTTCGGCCACAGAACATGGACCGAAACACAAAAGGAAAGGGTGTATCCATATTCATCAAGGATACCTACACCTCCAGGTTAGTGGTGCAGCATGATACCTCTGAGATCATCCACATGCAACTAACATCGGACAAATCTGCAATGCAAATTGTGGCCTGCTACAGATCACCCTCCATGACCCAGGACCACCAGTCCATCTTTCTTGAGACACTGGAAAACATGAAGGTCCTACCAAACACCCTGATATTGGGCAATTTCAATTACCCTACCATTCACTGGGAAAACTGCTCGAGTACAAATTCCCAGGCCCAGCGCTTTAACTCAAACGCCCTGGATCAGCTGGTAAACTCCCCTACCAGAGGTGAAAACATATTGGACCTGGTCATCACCAGATGTCAACCCCTCACTGGTTAGATCAGACTATAAACTAATCACTCTGGATATCCACACCCCACCACCACCCCCAACTAAGGAAACCACAGTAAAAAACTTTTCTAAAGCAAACTTCACCTTACTTAAGACAGAGGTGGTAAGTTTCACAGCCCCCACGCTAAAGGATAACGCTGTCCAATATGCAGAAACCTTTACAAATGCACTCTATGAGCACCTACATAGATGCATGGATTGTGCCATCCCTAGCAAAACCAAGACTCACTCCTCTAAGAGAAGGAAACCAGTTTGGTGGACCCCTGCAATAAACAGGCTATACAACAGAAGGAGGAAATTAATTCAGGAAAAAAGCAAATCCCAAGAAGGAAAGACACCCCTGATCAGTATCAGTAAGAAACTGAGGTCGCTCATGAAATCATCTAAGGCTAACTTCGAAAGAAAAATAGCCAAGGATTCAAAAGATAACCACAAAGCTTTCTTTAGCTATGTTAAGAATCTAAGTGGCAACTCGCAGATATGCACTGAACTAGTGCAAAATAGCACAAAATATACTGAACCTACTGATATTGCCAACATCCTGGCAGATAGATTCAGTGCAAACTTCACCCCCCTCTCACCTCCAAAGGGGCCCACAACAATAGCGGAAAAGTGTAGTGTCCCAAAAATCACAAACGCACAGGTGAAAACAGCCCTTTCAAAAGCCAAAAACACAGCATCAATGGGACCAGATGGTGTCCCAGGCTGCTTCTTGCATGAACTACAGAATGAACTAACCCCCCCACCTAAACATGCTGTTCAACCTCAGCCTCTCCACAGGCTACGTGCCCATAGAATGGCGCACAGCAACGGTTATTCCTCTCCACAAAGGAGTGGCCACAACTGACCCTGGTAACTATCGCCCCATAAGCCTGACTAGCCTGGTCTGCAAGGCTGTGGAGCGCATCATCATTGAACTCATCAACAAAGACATTGGGAACCTCCAAACACTTGACCCGACCCAGTTCGGCTTTGTTAAGGACAGAGCATGCCTACTAAACCTGGTTGACTTCTTCGAGACAGTCACCAAGGCCATAGACGAGGGAAAGGTGGTTCACACAGACTACCTTGACCTCGCCAAGGCTTTCAAAACCATTCCCCACTTAGGTATTACAGAAAAACTCACCAGCCTGAACATAAACCTCTACGTCACGACATGGGTTGCCAACTGGCTTACAGATGGAACTCACGCGGTAAGAATTGCGGGCTCCAGGTCCGACTCTAAACCAGTCACAAGTGGTGTCCCGCAAGGCTCGGTCCTGGGACCCCTGGGACCCCTACTGTTCAGCATATACTTCTCAGAAGTACAGGCAAACACAGGAAGACTATGGCTAACCAAGTTCGCTGATGACTGCAAACTGGGAGCCACAATTGACTCTCATGCTGACATGGACATCCTCCAAAAGGTCCTTACTGAGACGGACACCTGGTGTCAAAGTCATGGCCTCAAGCTAAATGCCAAAAAATGCATAGTCACCTCGTTTGGGAAAAACAAAACACCCACGAATTACAACATAGGTGGCAACCCCCTTAATACAGAAGAGGTAATAAGAGATGTGGGGACCCAGGTAGATAGTAATCTCTCCTTTGACAGTCATATTGCCAAAGTAGTTAGGAAATCCTTCTATGTGGCCCATCTAATTACTAAAGGGTTCACATCTAGAAATAAAGAGGTTATAGTGCCCCTCTGCTCATCACTCATTAGACCCATCATACAGTGCAATGCCTCATTTGGGATGTACCTCACAAGACACTTCCAACAGCTGGAAAGACCACAAAAGTACCTCACCAAGAGGATTACTGGTCTCAAACATATGTCCTATGCAGCCCGACTGAAAAAACTCCAGCTGTACTTAGTGGCATATAGCTTACTCAAAGGTGATTTCTGCCTGACTTACAAAGCTGTGTCCAACTCAGAATTGATGGACATGCTCCACCTAAAGATATCCAAGTCACTGCGAGCCACACGCTCTCGTGAGCTAAACGTCGCCACAACAGTAAATAGAACATGCTGGAGGGATAGATTCCTGTCACAGAGACTCCCCATGCTTTGGAACAAAATTCCAAATTACATCAGGCAGAGCCCCTCACTAACACTCTTCAAGAGAAACCTTGACGAGTGGATGGGTAACAGAAAATACACCCCTGGGATCACTTCATTGGCTCTGCTTGACAGAGGATCAGTTAATTAATCAATGGGGCGGCGAAAGCCGACACACACTGGCTAGGCTTATAAATGCTCCTCGGGCAGATAGCCTAGTCCCTACCTATAAACCTATGAACAGTGGGACAGATTTATTTTAAATGGAAATGTGATTTTAAAAAGATATATATTCAATCTGAGCATCAGAAATGACCGAAAATGGCATAATAATGTATTTTAACAGTAAATGTATAAAAGTGTTTCTTGTTCAAAAATATATGAATTAAAGAAAATTATGGAATAGTGCATGTGAATTATTTATAAGTTAGGATTGTATTAATAGAAAAATAATAAGTATTATTAATGAAAAAATTAATGCTCACATGCTGGCTATAATTAAAACATGTTTTTACCGTAAGTCTGATGAACATTTAATACATTATCCAAAAAAAGATGTGGATAATGTGATGAAATAAAGCATGCTAGAAATGCTTGGATTGTGGAATGTAAAAAGTGTGGTACAAATATGCACCATTGGTTCTTCTGTGATCAATTAATTGAGATAGAGAAAGCCATTAGGAAGGAAGATATTGAAATTTGAGAACTTTGTGACTGAAGACGTATGTGTGTGTATATATATATATATATATATATATATATATATATATATATATATATATATATATATATATATATATATATATATATATATACACACACACACACACGAAAATATTGAAAAAAATGAAGCTGAAGATATTAATCAAACTGTTCCCTTTTTTACAATATTGATGTAACAGATATGCTTGACAGTTTGAACAAACACGAAGACAATGAAGGTAATAATCAGGTAAGGGGCTAGTTCAATAGGAGATGGACTATGAAGAAAATAGCAACAGCCCAAAACAAAACTGTGAAAAGAAGAAAGGCCTGATTTAAATCGGATTACGATAAATGCGAACAGTATTACTAATAATGAGAGAAGCGTTATTATACTATAATGGTGTCGAGCAAAACATGATCATATGTGTATACATTATATTAGACATTAAAAAAGAATGCAAAGAACAAAGAGAAACAATACTGCAAAAGAAAATGATCTGCAATTTTGGTCATGATACTCATTCTGGTCTTGCAATTTTATATAATAAGGGACCACAGTAATTAGATTTGATTGTTATCGGACTAGGTTGATCTATTGTTTATAGTATTATGGATTACCAATAAGTGTAGTTATTGATAACAGTGTATGCTCTCATTATCAGAAGTAAAAAGAAAAAAAAAATGAAGATATAAAAAGGTATATGCTGGTGAAATGGACTTTATAAATGTAGGTGACTTTAATTGCATTTTAAGAAAAGTCAGGGTCAAAGGAGATAAAAATATAGATAAATGCAGCCATGTGTGGGTAGTTGCAGCATGGACAATCAGGGAACTGCATTTAAAAAGAGGAAAACTAAAACAGAAAATAGATGATGTATTATTATGTGAATGCATTTTAAATCTTGACTCATCATTATACTTTAATATCCATATAGACAAGATGTCCAAGAAGGTAATATCACAATTAAAACTCTGTTACAGACTCTCACATCTACTCTCCTCACATGTATGGTACTAGCTATAAATGGCTTAATTCCCAAAATTGAATATGCCTGCTCCTTCATTGCCATTCACTCTGTCAAAGACACACAAATAATGCAACTAGCAGAACATAAAATACTGAGGGTTGTTCTTGCTGGCTGAACAGATACCACTTTAACTTATATGAAAAGGTTCACTGGCTGCCAATGATATATAGAGGTACTTATCTAGCAAAGTCTTATATATATATATATATATATATATATATATATATATATAAAATTATTATGCGAGGCTACTGCCCTCCACTCAAAAGATTACTCCAAATGAGATACCAAATCTACTTTCTTAGGAGCAGCCAGGAAAGCACAATAACTTTGGCCAAACGCAAATTCAAACTGGCAATTGGAGGAAAAACTTTTTCAAGAATGGGACCAGGTATATAGAATGAGCTACCAAATTAAATAAAAAAAAATAATGAAACACTTCTAACCTTCAATGAAACCTTAGACTTCACTTACAAAATGAATCAAAGTACAACTGCTTTTGTGACACTGGATAATTTTGGTAAAATTCATTCCATGCACTTACTTGACTTGGGATTGATATCAGTATATTGTAAATTTGCTACACCTAATGTTGATTTATAATCTGTGCAATCCTGATTGTATTTCTGTTAAAATGATACTTTCTGTCCAGGATTATTTGCACTGATTTTATTAGCCATGTAAACTGATACTTTGTATACAAAATTGTATTACTGTAATCTGATCTTCAAATATAGTTATACCCATGTTGTGAGCTGAAAATGGTCAATACACCAGTTCACCAACCTGGTTATCAAGTTGTAAAATAAAATAAATGAATGAATAAATAAATAAATAAATCTTTAGCAGAAGTTTTAATTGAAATGAAGAAGCATATTTTTCTGATCATCGGTCAATTCAGATTGTGAAAAGTAAAACTTACAAAATAAATCAATAAATACAGGTAAAGCATCTGGATATGGGAAATTTTACAATACAAAAAATAAAACAAGGGGGAAGTAGAAAAGAGGATTAGTAATGGATAAGTTAAAAAATGAAAACTGAAGTTATGGATTACCTTCAAAGTGAAGGATTTAGTGTAGAAAATCCAAGTATGGTAACATCACAGCATGACAGAACAACGAGTCCCCAAATTAGGGAGAAACCGATGAAATGGGAAGCATCTGATCAGTTGCCATATGAAAATACTTTGGAGCCTTCAGTAGGAAACCTGTATAAAGGTCATCTCGAGTTGCACAGCAAGGAAGGGACCAGGAAACAGATGCAGTCAGTCTTGTGGAGTGATAGGCCAGTGAGTTCCCATATGAAACAGCAGTGAATAACAAAGGATGAAACTGAAAAGAATATGTAATAGGAAGATGTTCTGGAACTTTCTGTAAAGTGCCCTCAGAAAATGGAGAATAAAGAGTGTGCCCACAGTTTGGAAGCAAAAGATCTAAGGGAAGTGTTGCTTGATTTAATAAAGATGAATAGACATATTAAGAGTGATGAAAGAAACAGATTACCGGAAGTGAATAAAACCCAAAATGTTAGAAGTCATGATAAAACAACTAAACATAGCAATCAAGACTGTTAACACAAATTCATGTGATATAACTGAATTAAACAGAATATATTAATGTGCAGCTAAATTAATAACAGATAAAGTCTTACCACAAAAATACAGAGTAATAAGGGAAAGGAAGGGAAGAAATCAAATACCATTATGAAAGTATCGAATAGAGAAAACTATAAATCATTTAAGACAGGAAGTGTCGCTGTTAGAAGAGTATAGGCAAGGGAACAGAGCAACAAAAATACTTAGAAAAATAGATGTGATAAAATCAGAGTGCAGTATTAGAACAATATGCTTCTCCATTTCATTTAAAACTTCTGCTAAAGATTTATTTAATCATTCATTTATTTTATTTTACAATTACTATTACAAATAATAAACTAAAGATATCAGTACAGCTAGAATACTTTGAAGATATGCAGATAAATATAAAGGAAAAGTACAAAATAAGCAATTCACTGATGACCCAAAAAAAGTTTTGTAGAGAATTGGGAAACAAAGCAAAAGGAATAGAAACAGCACCAAAAAAGAATAAATAAACACATTTTTGGGAAATATCTATGAAGACCCTGTGGAACATAATAAAGATGCTAAATGGATAGAAGACGTAAAAGAAACAGTAAGAAGTTAATATGTACAGGATATGAAATAATGGCCAGAGAAATTGGAACAACATTAAGAAAAGCTCCTAATTGGAAAACCCGAGGGCCAGATGCGGTACCTAGCTTCTGGCTAAAAGTCTTAACATCTTTACATGAAGATTTAACCCTGAATAAGAACTATTTATATCTACACCCCAAACTTTTACCAACTTCGTTAACAACAAGAAAAACAATACTCATCCTTAAGAGCGAATCGGCACGCTATCCTAAAAACAGCAGACCAATAACTTGCTTTCCGATGATGTATAAACTATACACTGGAAGTGATGTTGACAGAGTTTATAGTCATTAAGAAGAAAACTCAATCATGGCAATAGAACAAAGGGAATAAAAGAAAGTCATATGGAACAAAGGATCATTCATTGTTAAATACAGTCATAATGTAGAATTGTTAAAAGTGGAAGAATCTAAATATGACATGGATAGATTACAAAAAAAGCATTTAACAGCATCCCACATTCATGGATAAAGCAGTACTTACAGATTTAAATAGAGCCTGTATACTGAAAGGCATAATAATGTGGCAAGACTGTTGCACTGGGGATTGTGCAAATGTTACAACACTGAAGTAGCTTAGAAGCATTGTAAAAATGATCCTCAAAACATTATAGAGAATGATGAAGTTTATATTACATAGGATCACCCATTACCAACAGTTAAAATAATATATACAAGAAAACCAGATATAGTAGTTCATGAAAAGAAGACAAAAGTAGTATTGAGCATTGAAATTGCTACACCCAGTGATTACAGTGTCTTACTTACAGAGAGACCCAAAGTCATAAAATACCAGCATTTGCAGGGACAAATGAGGGCAGTGTGGAAGAAGGATAGCTAGACAGCTCTTTTAGTAATAGTAGTAGTTGGAACAATGGGGTCTACTTATACATGTAACTCTTTATGAATTGCAGAGGGAGTCAGTTCTGGGTATGTTGTGGGTGCTGCGAAGATCACTTTTGGCTAACATCAACAGAGTGAAACAATACTAATTTCACAAACTTTAATCATACTTTGACTTAGGAATGGGGTCCATTCCCATCGTGGTATTACAAACCCAAAAGAGTTGGAGCAATTAATAAAAAGTACTAGTTACATGTATTTTATGAAAGAAAAGGTGTACAATGGCTTATGAGAGGAATTAGTAAAATCAATTTTTATGGAAAGCTCATTGTACAATGACACCTTTGTATACTTCTTGGGAGCCCTGGCTGATCATATACAAGGAAAATATCAAAAAGAGTGTTTGAGTCTAAAGAGACAGTATTGTAAAGATGTCCATCAAAGCCTAATAATGAATATAATGCATGTTTACAAAGGAACAATGAAAGAAATGGAGATGTGTGATGAAAATATAAAAATGTTCAAAGTATGTTATAAAAGAACAATATCTTTTAAGGCAAACTTGAAGAAATATCTCCTTTTTGAGAAAATAGATTAAATATGAAAGTAAAATTAATTATCTAATGGAAAAAATAGGAATATTGCTTGCGATCAGCAAAATATAATAAGGATGGTTGAGAAATACATTGCTGAATAATATCAAAAGAAAGAAATTCTAAGCAATACAAATATAGTAAAGAAAATGATAAGCAAAATTATAAAAAAAAGAACTGGAAGTTTTTTTGAAAGAAATCAATGAGATGATTGTGCCAGGACCTGATAAATGTCATTATACTTTTTATGCAATATGGATGAGGGTCACAACATGGCATTTTAGAAGCAATGAATGAAGAGTTGATTTATTGTATAAAAGATGAAATAATATGTGATGGAATAGTTTTATATATATATATATATATATATATATATATATATATAGGGTTCCTATTACACAAACAAACTTTTCAAAGTTTGAATGTCATATGGTCGACACTATATGATCGAACTTTGAAAAGTTCGAAGGTTAAATGTAATGGTGCCATATGGTGCAGAATGAGAGAATTTCCCTTTTCTGCACTGAAGTGCGATCTTGGAGTTGGTATATTTAAGTAGGGGGGTGTGGGGGGTGCAGGGGGGCTTGCCGCCCTGCTCGGAGCGTTAAGGTAAGTTTTATTTTTTTTTATGTTTTATTATATATTCGAAGTTTTAAACTTCGATCGTATGTTGCCGAACATATGGGATTCGAAGTTTTGAAACTTTGAATATATAATATAGACCCTATATATATATATAAACAGGAGATAAAATAGTAATGAAAAAATGGAGACTGTTAACTCTGAACAATTTTGATTATAGAATCTTTATCAAAATCCTGTAAAGATGCACAAGTAAAATTTTAAAACTAGTGAAGGATGGATTAATTTTTGGTGCAGAAGATATTCATGCTAATGACTTAATGATATTGACAAAGGAAATAGTGGGCAGTATTTTAAGAGAAAAAAATAGAAGATAAAAAGTGGTAATTTGTGATGTCAAAAAAGTCTACTATAGCAAATGTAATACCCGCTGTGGTGGTGCTGCGATAGCGTGGTCGCCTCACAGTAAGACGCTGTCCCATTCGATTCTCAGCTAGACCGTCTTCTGCATGGAGACATGCATGAATGGGCGTACCTTCGTTGAAGGTTGTGCGTCAGGGCTGATAACTTGGCACGTAAAAATCAACTACCAATCATTAGCAGACCGGAGTTCCGCTGTGGCGACCCCTAACTGGGAAAAGCCGAAAGACACAACAACAACAACAACAATGATAGTATGTAGAACATATTTAGAAGTCAAGGACATCGATAACTGTGCAGTGACTGAGACCGGGTTCAAGGCTCCAGGGAGCACCCCTGCACTATCAGGCTATAACTCATACCACACTTTTCGGCCATGTAACCTGCACCGAAATACCAAATGTGGAGGTGTGTCCATATTCATTAAGGATATCCACACCTCCAGGCTAATTGCTCAGCATAATGCATCCGGGATTATCCAAGTGCAACTAACTCTGGGCAAAACTGCAATCCAAATTGTAGCTTGCTGCAGATCCCCCACCATGCCCCAGGATTCCCACTCCTCTTTTCTTGATGTACTGGAAAATATTAGGGTTCAACCAAACACGCTAATAATGGGCGACTTCAACTACCCCACCATTAACTGGGAAAACTACTCGTGTACCAACTCCTTAGCTCAATTCTTTCTGGAATTCATAAACTCCAGTGCCCTGGATCAACTTATCCACACCCCCACCAGGGGCAACAATATCCTAGACATAGTCATTACGAGCATGAGTGACCGGTGTTCCACACCTAAAGTCAACTTCTCGTTGGTCTGATCCGACCATAAGCTAATCACTCTTGATATCCACATCCTGCCCCCAGCCCCCTTTAAGGAAACCATGGTAAAAAATTTCTCCAAAGCCAACTTCATGCTTCTTAAGACAGAAGTGGTGAACTTCATGACACCCATGCAGATGGACAATACACTTACAACTGCTGAATCCTACACAAATGCACTCTATAAGAACTTACACGAGTGCATGGATCGTGCTATCCCAAACAGAACCAAGACACTATCCTCCAAAAAAAGAAAGACAATCTGGTGGTCTCCTGCCATAAACAAACTGTACAACAGAAGGAAGAAAATGTTGCAAAAGAGAGTAAAATCCCATGAGTGGAGGAGCTCCCTGGTCAGCCTCAGTAAAAGCTGAGATCCCTTATAAGATCCTCCAAAGCTAGCTACGAAAACAAAATCGCCACTAATTCTAAGGACAACCACAAAGCATTCTATAGCTATGTTAAGAATCTCGATGGTAACACCCAGATCTGCTCTGAGTTACAGCACAAAGGCATGAAAATTACAGAACCAACTGATATTGCCAACATCCTGCCAGACTGGTTCAGTGCTAACTTTACCCCCCCACCCCCTAAAGGGCCCATATCTATACAGGAAGAATGCAGAGTCCCTGTAATCACAACTACGCAGGTAAAAGCTGCACTCTCTAAAGCCAAAAACACAGCATCCATGGAACCAGACAACATCCCAGGTTGCGTTTTACACAAACTTACTTAAGCACCATATTCAGTAATAGCCTTGCATCAGGCTTTGTGCCCACTGAATGGCGCAGAGCAACATTTATCCCACTCCACAAAGGGTGAGCCACCACTGATCCCGGGAACTATCAACCTATTAGCCTGATCTGCAAGGCCATGGAACGTATCATCGTGAAACTCATAAACAAAGACATTGGTAACCTCTAAACTCTGGATCCCACCCAGTTCGGGTTTGTGAAAGGCAGATCATGCCTCCTGAACCTGATTGACTTCTTTGAGGCAGTCACCAAAGCCGTAGATGAGGGTAAGGGGGTTCACATAGCCTATCTTGACCTCGCAAGGCTTTCGACACCATCCCCCATTCTGGAATTATAGCTAAACTAACTAAATTGGGTATAAATCCCTAAGTCACAAGATGGGTTGCCAACTGGCTCACTGACAGTTTTGTATCTACTTCTCTGAAGTACAGGCTAACACAGAATGCCTCTGGCTAACGAAGTTCGCAGATGACTGCAAACTAGGAGCCATAGTGAAGTCCCCAAATGATGTGGACATCCTACAGAAGGGCCTCACTGAGACAGATGCCTGGTGTCAGAGCCATGGCCTCAAGCTGAATGCCAAAAAGTGCAGTGTCATCCCCTTTGGTAAAAACTCTTTACCCATGAACTACCACATAGGCAGCAATCTACTTAACACCGAATGTGTGGTAAGCGACCTTGGGACCCAGGTGGACAGTAGTCTCTCCTTTGATAGTCACATTGCCACAGTAGTCAGGAAGTCCTTCTACATGGCACACCTCATCATAAAAGGGTTCTCATCCAGGAAAAAAGAGGTAATTGTTCCCCTCTACTCAACACTCATTAGACCCATTATAGAGTACAAAGCCCCTTTTGGAATGTACCTCACAAGACATCTGCAGCAGCTGGAAAGGCCACAGAAGTACTTCACAAAGAGGATTACTGGCCTCAAACAAATGCCCTACACTGACCACCTCAAAAAACTCCAGCTTTGCTTCGTAGCATATCGCATACTCTGAGGTGATCTCTGCCTAACATATAAATCTATGTCAAACCCAGAGCTGCTGGACATGCTACACTTAAAGAAATCCCAATCCCTCTGAGCTACACGCTCTAGGGACCTAAACCTTGTCACCACAATAAACAGGGCATGCTGGAGGGATAGATTCATGTCCCAGAGACTTCCCATACTCTGGATCAGGCTACCCATCTATGTCAAGCAAAGTTCTTCATTAGCACTCTTCAAGAAAAATCTTGATGAGTGGATGGGAAATAGGAAATACACCCCAGGGATCATTTCTATGTCTCTGTTTGACAGTGGCACAGGAAAATAACTTTCTTGGGTGGCGTAAGCCAGGGAACCTTGTTGGCTGGGCTTACATAGGCCCTTGGACCGATAGCCTAGTAACTACCTATGAACCTATGATTTAAAAAGGAGACTAAATTGGGTAATTGTCACTTTTAATAGAATATTGACTGATGATTAGTTTGTCAAAGGAATGCAAATATAAAGTGCTGTTAAACAAACATATTCATTGAGTGGAATGTTGTTTGCCATTTTTATGAATGTGATTATATGAAAGAGTAAAACATTGCAAAAAAGGGAATTGTAAACAGAAATCATCTTCATGTTTCTGTTTTCACGGCATATGTTAATTTGATAATTATGACGAGAAACAAAGGATATAGTGCAGAAGTAGAGACGCAGTTAACTACTGTAAGGTTGAAACTGAATAAAACAAAATATAAAACATTTTGAGATAAAATTAGTATTGCAGGAATATATTTTTGTATGAGTTAATGGGTTTAAAATTTGTAAGGAAGAATTAATAAGAGAACGATGATACGCGCAGATGAATGTATGACAATAATGAATGTGTGAAGGGTGCTTCAACTGACATTTAGAAAAATGTATAGCTCATTCACTCCTATTTATTTGGAAAGTTAAGGTTTATGGAAGGGATATGCAATTTTCCTATTACATTACACAAGGTATTATTAGAGATTTTTTAATTTGTCTTGGGAGCTAAGCTTAAGACTATTAAAAGAGGTGGTTTAGGATTAAAAAGTGGTGGTTTAGTATTTAAATTTTGGTTTAGAATTTAAAAAATCCAGTAGTATTTCTTGCATGTCTACATTTATGTTAGATACTGATGAAAATAAAAGAACATAAATCTGTTATGGAATTTATTGTGGGAAAAGTTTAACGGATTATAGATGATATGAGATAAGAGAAGAAAACAGTTTTATTATCAAGGGATGGATAAATATTTTGAAAAAAAAAATGAAAATTAAGGAATATTGCACAAATGAGGTTAGCAAGTTGTAGGCAAATGTTGTTGTTGTCTTTCGGCTTTTCCCGGTTAGGGGTCGCAACAGCGGAACTCCGGTCCGTTAATGATTGGCAGTAGATTTTCACGAACGCCGAGGTGCCAGCTCGACGTTCAACCTTCAATGAAGGCATGCCCATTTACGCATGTCTTTCGAGCACCCACCCATCCGCGGAGAGGACATGCAGACTCCACACAGAAGGCACTCCAGCTGAGAATCGAACGGGAGAACCTCTTGCTGTGAGGCAACAACGCTACCGCTGCACCACTGCGGAAGTAGCTATATTGTAAAAAATAATGGATACATTTTTACTATATGAAACTATAGGAAATGAATAACAATACATTAAAATGCCTTTAAGCCTAGAAGACAAAGATTTAAATAAAGTAAGGAAATGAGTAATTTATTTGGAGTGTGATACTAGAAAAACTAGCTGTAAAAGGACCAATGAAATATGAACAGATAGGAGAGAGAGGCAATCCTTCATATACAATACTAAAAAGTCAATGGAACATCCTTTGTTGGGATGTAATAGGAATTCCAAGATAAGCATTTTCACAATATAAGTATAAATATGATAATAGGTCGTATTTATGATAAGGATGTGCATATAAAATTGACTATAATGACAGAATGCTACTCAGAGCCATATGGATTATGTGTAACATATGTTGACAAGAGTTATTATATAATCAATTATGGGATGCGAATGGAGTCCATTGACAAAAATAGCTATGGCAAAAGGGGAGGAGAAATTGAAATAAGAAAAAATATATTTTGATGTCATTCTTTGCTAGTGTTTATGAAAGTGTAAATATACAGCATGTGCAAACTTACTAATATAGTATATATACTTTGTATATATGCTATACATAAGTTGTAGATAAACTAAGCCCCTGCTGTTTTCATTAAGTGTAGTATGTTTTATAACAATCTGAGCTATCACCATCTCATGCAAGCTGGAAATATTTGAAGTACTAGGAAGTTTGCTTGTTGCTGAAACTGCTTTTGACAATAAATAAGGAAAGGCTGTTGAAAGAACAGAAAGTTGTGTGATGTTATGGATCAGATTTCAGATGTCTTAAAGAAAAAAGTTCATATTTTATTTATTTATTTATTTTATTTTCCATTTGTTTACCGGGTTAGTCCGACTGGACACAAGGTGACCATTTTCAGCAGAGGCCCGGGGAGAAAAGCTCCAATTACATATAACAAATTATAAAAAATAATAAAAATAATGAAAAAAAATGATATAAACATAGCTATTTTGTACAAAGACCGTAGAACATATAAAAGGAGTAAAAATCAGAGTTTTGCAATTGATGCAACATACAGTGGTTAGAATATTGAGCAACAATTAAACACGATATTATGCAACAAATATAGAATTGTTTGAACATAAATTAAAAAAAGAAGTTTCCATAGACAAACAGGGTCATAAACTATAAATCATAACTATAAAGGTGGCCTAAATACCTGGTTCACAGTACTATTCACTAAGTGAAATAGCACAGTACACCTGTGATCTAGGGATGTTGAAAGTCAGGAACAGGTGAAATGAGTCTGATTCTGTACAGGAACATATCCAAGTTTTGAATAGGAGATCTTTTAGTAGGGATTTGAAAGTATGTTTACTATTTAGACATCTAATGTCAGGGGTAGAGAGTTCCAGGCCTTAGCAAACTGCATAGGACTAAAGAGATTGGCCTAAGCTATGCAAGCGTTTGGTAACAGGCCGCAGGACGGTATTGGAAGATCTTAGTTGATGTGCAGTATTATGGAAGGTGAGCAGACCAAAGAGACAGGTATTTTATTTGGTTGGTATAGCAGTTGATGGGTCAGGAAAAGTTGATTGTATTTTAGTAGGTTAGGGAGTTCTAACCATTCTAGTTGTCTTAGGGAGAGGCAGTGATGAGAACGAAACTTAGCACTGGTTGTAAATTTTGAGATTTTATTGTAGCAGGTAGATAGTTTCAGAAGGTCAGATTTGTTTAGGTTAGTTAGAACTGGGGAAGTGTATAGTAAGGTGGAGAGTAGATGGGTACAAGAGATAGTGATTCAGGATTCCTGTGTGAGGAAGCTCTTGCAGCGATAGAGTGAACCTAGTTTTTTATGAACTTTGGCAATTGTTAGTGCTATATGTTTGTCGAATTTTAGGTTTTGGTCAATAGTTACACCTAGTAGCTTGGCTTGGGTTACTGGTGTGATAAGGGTATTGTTGGGGGATGTTATTGAGAATGGTGAGGTAGGGGTGAAAGTTTTGGATGTGTGGAAGATCATGAGTTGGGTCTTAGACGGGTTTAGTATGATTTGGGAGGAATGTAGCTATTTTTCTGTAGTAGTGAAGGCTTCCTGGGTTCTGTCTTGGAGTAATTGTAGAGAGGGAGCTGAGGAAATAAGGGTGGTGTCATCAGCATACTGTACTATATTAGTTTGTTGGTAGCCGAGGGGAGGTTATTGGTAAAGATGGAAAATAGTAAGAGACCAAGAATGGATCCTTGCAGAACACCTTGTCCCACTGGGAGGAGAGGGGAGAGAGAATTATGCCATTTAACAGCTTGTTGCTGGAGGGACATATAATTTTTAAACCACAGTAGAGAGGAGTTATCCAGACTGAGCTCAGAGAGTCGATAGTAATTTGCAGTGGGATACCGTGTCAAAGGCCTTTGACAGCTCTAGGAAGACAACAGATACTAAGTTACAGAGATTTCTTTGTTGGTTGACGTGGTCAGTAAAAGATATAAGGGCAGAGGTGGTACTATTGTTTGGCTGAAATTCATATTGGGAATTTGCTAGCAGGTTATATTGAAGAAGATGATTCAGTAGTTGGGTGTGTGCACATTTTTCCTAAGATTTGTGATAGCGGAGATAGTATAGCTATGGGGCGATAATTACTAAGTTCTGTCGAAGATCCACCTTTGTGTAGGTGGTTATGTATGGTTAAGTATCATTAGGTGTAATATTCTATAGATTTAATATTTGCAAGGTATGTGGAAAGGAGGCAAATAATGTTTTTAAACAATATGGAGAAACAAGTTAAATCCCATGTGGAGGGATGTTTTTCATAAAAAGTGGAAGTATAAGGAGGTGGTAACATGATTGCGTATTCTTTAATTTTTGGGGATTCATGTTGATAGATTGACAGTAGTTCTGCTAATTGCAAATCTGTCAAATTTATTTAACTGAAAGCACTTTTAGCAAAAATCTAAAAATATATATTTTTTTGCATGGGGAAGCCCCCCCGACACTGAATACACCTACTCCAAGGTTGCATGACAGTGGAGAAAAGGGAATCCTTGACTATCGCTGAAAGTTCTTTTGGCTAAACTTTTTTGGACTGTTTGCATATGCCTGAGCTACCTTTGCTATAATGACACACTCCTTTTATTTTTGGCTTTAGGAGTAACATTTTGAGGCCTAGTCTAACAGAGGAGTAATGATGAGTTTCCAAGTATATTATGTGCCAAATATTTTAAGAGTTGGAACCTACAAGGCACTAGAAAGAGGTTAAGAAGGAGCAAAGTGGTGGTTTGGCAGAATGGTCTGACAGTTTTTAGTGTGAAACATGGCTAGTGTTTTGGGTTGAAAAGGAAAAAAGAGGGTGGTGGCATGCTATTTGAGAGGTTAATAGAAATAGCACTATTTGAAGACTGAACACAAACTCAGAAGGCACAGCATTTTATCTGATGACTGGTTCAACAAAAGCTTCCTGTAAAAGTCATGTTGCTTTACAAGGTGGATTGTGAAAGAAGGTGTTTACTGATAGAATGCGAGGGAGTGTCAGAAATCTGGCAACATGTATTCACATTGGAAAAGAAGGAGTGGAAGATTTATGCAGTAGGTATGAAGAGGTACTGAGGATATCTGTGTAGGAGAATGTTACAGAAAAAGCTATAGCTTGTGGACTGCATGAGGAATGCATACAGGATAATCGGAGTAACTCTTTAATTATTAAACTTATAGAATATTTGAGTTGCAAGACATGTTCATGTGCTGTTTAATGAAGATGTAAAGAAATGTGACTATTGAAGATGTATAAATATCAAGTAATGGTTGAAATTGTCGTTTTGGTGTGAATTTCCCTGTTGATTTTTTGTCATTTTATTTTGTATAGTTGCATTCTGAAACTGCTTTTAATATTTTTTCAGTTTAACATGTTAATTACTGTACAATAATTTCAGTAATGAAATATGAATCAAGCACCTGCTATAGGAACAGAACGCCTAGCATTTTGATCAAAGGTGGGTGTGTTACCTACTGAATCACTGCAACTGCTGAATTAGTAAATTACTGGTGTACTATTTAGGTTCGACTCTTACTTCCCTGGTTGTCCTTAACTGCTTATTCATCAGGAAGCTATAAATGTCCTTAACTGCTTATTCCTTTCTCACTTGGTGACAACTGTCTTTTATTGATATCAGTGAGTTATGCCTTCCTCTGTCATGACTTAGCATTGTAAGGAGTAGGACCTTACAGTCATTTTAACAACACTTAAGACTTGAACTTTGTTCTTTGGGTACCACATAATAAGCATTTGACACCAGCAAAATACAAAATATTAACTGGGCCCTACACGAATAGCCTCATTCCTAGAGTATTTCCCACTCACGGACACAGAAGATGCTGCTGTACGTCAAGACACCATTACTAAAATTTCAGTGTCACTGGTTTAAGGAACTGAGAAAAGCTCTTAAGAGGTGAAGACCAGGACACACAGCTGTGCAATGAGAAATTGGATTACTTAACCAGGCTGGTATTTTCCCAAGTAAACAAGCAGTTTGTTTACGACTGTTTGTGCATTTGTTGTGTTGCCTTTCCATAACTATGTTACTTACAAAAAAATAGATATAATATATTCAGATATATATATACATATATATGTAGCAATCTATATTTATCTATCTATATGGTAGACTATGTACATGTCGATTTACAAAGTCCATTGAGCATGCAGGAGAAACAGACAAATGCACCTTTTGTAAAACAAAAATGGAAGTAGTCACACATCTTGCTGCTGGATGTGACGCATGAATAGCAGAAGGCCTGTCTACTGAAAGGCATAATAATGTGGCAAGACTGTTGCATTGGGGATTGGACAAATATTATAATATTGAAGTAGCTGAGAAGCACTGGAAACATGAGCCACAACGCATTATGCAAAGTGATGAAGTTTGTCACATGGAATCACCTATTACCATCAGTTCAAAAAATCGATGCAAGAAAAACAGATATAGTTAGTAGTCCATGAAAAGAAAACAAAAGTAACATTGATCATTGAAATTGCTACACAGAGTGATTACAGTGTCTTACGTACACAAAGTGATAAATTACCAGGATATGCAGGCAGAAATGAGGACAATGTGGAAGCAAGATACCCAGACAGTTCCAATAGTAGTAGGAGCAATGAGTCTCATAAAAAAAGAATTTACAGTCATATTTAAATATGTTACCAATACATGCAACTTAATATGAAGTGGAGCAGGAGCCAGTTCATGGCATATTGTGGGTGCTGTGAAGAGTACTTTTGGATAACACCTAAGACTGAAACAATACTAATTTCATGAATTTTAATTATACTTTGACTTAAGAATGGGGTCCATTCCCAGCATGGCATTAGAAACCCAAAAGACTTGGAGAAATTAAACCAGATAGATAGATAAATATATATATATATATATATATATATATATATATATATATATATATATATATATTTATTTTATTTATTTATTTAACATTTGTTGACCGGGAATGTCCGACTAGGTTCCACAGATCCTGTTTTCAGCGAAGGCCCGGGGAGAAATGCTCCAAATGCATGTGTTTGGAATGTGGGAGGAAACCAGAGTACCCAGAGGAAACCCACGCGAACACAGGGAGAACATGCAAACTCCACACAGAAGGCACCCCAGCCGAGAATCGAACCGGAGAACCTCTTGCTGTGAGGCGACAACGTTAACCGCTGCACCACTGTGCCACCCAAATACACATATATTTATATTTGCATTTATATTAATAAAATCGGGAAAACTAGTTATACAGGAATGATATTGGCATACAAATTGCTAAAACAGACTGTTGTCATAAATTCTAATATAAGATCTGTGTTAGGAATCATTTTTCATTCTTATTAAAAACCAGAAAACAGGATTTAAGCTGGTATTGATTATTAAAACTGCACAGACCTTACATTAGAATTCATGACAACAGTCTATTTTAGCAATTTGTATGCTAATATTATTCCTACTAGTTTTCCCTTTTTTATTTTTTTCTTCCTTAAGGAAAGTGTTTACTAGCTTTAAGGCTGGAACACTACAGTTCCTCAGTACTAGGTTTCATTGTTTGGTTTTATATATATATATATATATATATATATATATATATATATATATATCTCTATCTGTATATATATATATATATATATATATATATATATATATATATATATATATGTATGTATATATATATATATATATATATATATATATATATATATATAATTTTATTTTTTTTTTTTACATACACAGACACACACACATATATATACCACCTATTCTGAGTTTTCCAAGGCCTTTGACACAATCCCCCATTCAGGTGTCATAGGAAAAATCTCCCAACTGAGAATTAACCAATACATTACTAGATGGATAGCCAGCTGCCTCACCAATAGAACATACTATTTCCACCTAATACGCGGCTTCTCAGCGCTTCTGTGGATCACTAGTGATATCTGCATTGCTTACTGTACTTATTTCCTTGTTTCACTTGAAAGAAAGTTACTGTTTGTCGTTTTTGCATTTAAGTTACCTGTAACACATTGCACTTAAGTTACCTGGCACTTGCTCACTAAAGCAATTATATAAGTCAGCACTAAAAATTAAAAGCACTACACCCTCACTCCCCACTGGCCCTGGTTTCAATTATTAAGGAATTCCCAATATTATTCTAGCATGTCCAAAGGTGAGTTGTCAATCTCCTCTCTGGTCCAGCTGGTGAATCTGGGAATCTTGAGGCAATGTTACAACTGCCTCATGTACACAGACAACCCTCTCCTCCTCCCAACAAATTCCAACACATGTGAGAGATGCAACCATATAGCCAAACTGGAGGCTAAGCTCTCTCAACTCAGTACTGGCATAACCAGTCAGGAGGAGAAGGAAACCACACTCACTACAATTCCAGTCTCACATAGACCTACCACGACAGCAAACCAAACACATAATCACACAAAAACATACTCGGAGGCTGTAAATAAAGATCTGCCGAAGCAGCAGAGACCTCAAAGAAGACACCCAAGCAGCCGCTACCCCAAAACAAAACACGTGCAACACATATCTCACAAAGCCAGTGTGCCGAACAGTCACAGCCCTTAAGACTAAACAACACACCTGATACACTTGTAATAGGTGACTCTATAGTCAGGCACACTGACGTCCCGCTCACCAGGCTGAACAAGGAGAGGGTCATGGTGAGCAGCCTGTCGGGCCCTAGGATCCGCCACATAACACAAGCACTCAGGTCACTCCAAGGCAAGTACAAATATGACTCAGTCATTGTCCATGCTGGTGTGAATGACCTGAGATGTACCTCCCTGGACTACATGAAAAGAGACATAAAGGAGCTCTCTGAGCATGTAGCCCAGGCCGGTATGACCCTGACCTTGAGTAGCATCTTACCCTCACCAAGAATGATGCCACAGTATGAAGACAAGATGATCAATTTCAACAATTGGCTTAAGTACTGGTGTCATTCAAAGGGGATCAATGCCTGTCAGCTTGGGGTGATATGCTCGACAAGCCCCGATGCTTCGCTAGGGGCGGCTTGCACCTGTCACCCCTGGGCTTTCGGATATTGGCAAAGTCTCTTGCTACCCCCATAGTGCCTTTTTTAGGCAAGGCTCAAAAGACAAACCCACCTCCATAGGTATCACAAGGGATAAGAAACTAAGAGTAATGCTTCTCAACGCCAGAAGTCTAAACCTCAAGATGCACACACTCGAAACTCTCCTTAGCATGGAGAACATCGATATCTGTGCAGTAACAGAAACCTGGTTCAGGGCTCCCGAGAGTACCCCAGCACTACCAGGTTATACCTCATACCATGCTTTTCGGCCCCAAAACTAACTTGGACCGAACCACAAAAGGAGGGGGAGCATCGATATTCATCAAAGATACCCACACCTCCAGGTTGGTGGCAAAGCACGAAGCATCAGAGACTATCCATGTGCAACTAACAGTGGGTAAAACTGCCTTCCAGTTTATAGCCTGCTACAGACCACCCTCCCAAACCCAAGAACCCCACTTGGCCTTCCTGAGAACACTGGAAAATATGAAGGTCTCTCCAAACACCATTATATTGGGCGACTTCAACTACTCAAACATAGACTGGGAGCATTACTCTAGCTCCAACACCCTAGCCCAAAGGTTCCTAGAATTTATAAACTCAAATGCTATGGAAGAACTTGTTACCACTCCCACAAGAGGGGAAAACATACTGGACCTGATCATCACCAACATGGGGACTCTAGAAGTGTATCCCTCACTGGTAAGATCAGACCATAAACTAATCTCACTGGATATTCACATCCCGATCCCACCCCCTGCCCAGAAAACCACAGTGAAAAACTTCTCTAAAGCAAATTTCACACTCCTCAAAACTGAGGTGGAATCCTTCAAAGCCCCCGAGCCTGTGGAAAATATGGCCTAGACCGCAGAATCCTTTATAAACGCATTCTATGAACACCTTCAGGAATGCATGGATCATGCGATCCCAAATAAAACCAAGACCCAATCCTCCAAAGGCAGACGTCCTGTCTGGTGGCCCCCAGCCATAAAGAAACTATACAATAGAAGGAGGAAGCTACTAAATGATAGAGCAAAATCCCAAAAAGGGAAGGCATCACTGATCAGTATTAGCAAAAACTACGGGCACACATAAAATTGTCTAAGGCCAGCTTCGAGAGAAAAATTGCACAGGACACTAAGGATAATCACAAGGCTTTCTTTAGTTATGTTAGGAACCTGGGTGGTAATTCCCAGATATGCTCAGAATTAGTCCAAAATGACAAGAAATACACCGAACCCACAGACATTGCCAACATCCTAGCTGACAGGTTCAGCGCAAACTCCCCCACCAAAGGGCAAATATCTATCCCAGCAGAGTGCTGCCCCCCTGACATCTCAGATGCTCAGGTAAGAGCTGCCCTCTCCAAAGCAAAAAACACAGCATCAATGGGACCAGACGGTGTCCCAGGCAGCGTCCTACATGAACTCCAAGAACAGCTAAACCCAAACATAAAACTACTGTTCAATCTCAGCCTTACTACAGGATATGTGCCCAAAGAGTGGCATACAGCAACAGTGGTCCCTCTCCATAAAGGTGGTGTCTTAACGGATCCTGGAAACTATCGCCCCATAAGCTTGACTAGCTTGGTCTGCAAAGCTATGGAAAGGATCATCATGGAACTCATAAATAAAGATATTGGGGACCTACAAACACTGGATCCTACCCAGTTCGGCTTTGTTAAGGGCAGATCCTGCCTCTTAAACCTGGTTGATTTCTTTGAAACAGTCACCAAGGCCATTAACGAGGGGAAGGTGGTCCACACAGCCTACCTGGACCTCGCAAAAGCCTTCGATACAATACCCCACTCGGGCATTATAGATAAGCTCACCAGCTTAAATATAAACCCCTATGTCACTAGATGGATTGCAAATTGGCTCAAGGACAGAACCCACATGGTTAGAATTGCTGGAGCCATGTCAGACTCCAAACCAGTTACAAGTGGTGTCCCACAAGGCTCAGTCCTGGGACCTCTCTTGTTCGGTATATATTTCTCGGAGGTACAGGCCAACATGGAAGGACTGTGGCTGACCAAGTTCGCAGATGACTGCAAACTGGGCGCCATAATCGACTCTCCAGCCGACACAAGCTTCCTCCAAAAGGGCCTCATAGAAACAGACAACTGGTGCCAGAGCCATGGCCTCAAGCTAAATGACAAAAAGTGTATAGTCATCCCCTTTGGCAAAAACAAAGTGCCCACAAATTACCACATAGGTGGTAATCCATTAAGTACAGAAGAAGTAATTAGGGACCTGGGGACCCAAGTTGATAGCAATCTCTCATTTGACAACCACGTGGCCAAAGTGGTTAGAAAAACATTTTATATAGCCCACCTAATCATGAAGGGATTCACATCTAGATCAGGGGCGTCATCATGCCTCTTTACTCATCCCTCATCAGGCCCATAATTGAGTACAATGCCCCTTTTGGGATGTACCTTACCAGACACCTGCAGCAACTGGAAAGACCCCAAAAGTACCTCACCAAGAGGATCAAAGGGCTCAAACAGATGCCATATGCTGCCCGGTTAAAGAAACTCCAGCTCTACTCAGTAGCATACCGCCTGTTCAGAGGCGATCTGTGCCTGACGTATAAAGCCATGTCCAACCCCGAATTAATGTACATGCTGCACCTCAGAAAATCCAAATCCCATTGAGCTACACGCTCGAGACTTGAACCTCAGCACTGAAATAAATAGGACATGCTGGAGGGACATATTCATAACCCAGAGGCTCCCTTCACTCTGGAATAAAATCCCAGTCCAGGTTAGGCAGAGTCCCTCATTGACTCTCTTCAAGAGGAATCTTGATGAGTGGATGGGAGATCGTAGGTTTACCCCGGGTATCACTTCTGTGTCACTGTTAGACAGAGGCACAGTATACTAACCTCGAAAAAGGGCATAGCAAAATAAATTTAAAATGGGTGGCGAAAGCCAAACACATTCTGGTTAGGCTTATAAATGCCCTAGGGCAGATAGCCTAGTATGAACCTATGAACCTATACTCTGGCAAAGTTGGGGACTACACCTCCGCCGCTCTGTGCTGGGCCCTCAACCATTTGGAAAATATTTCCCTGAAGTCCAGCAAAGGTACATGGCCTGTGGCCTACCAAGTTTGCAGATGACTGTCAACTGGATGCAGTCATATAGAGTTTCCAACTATGTTAACATAGTACAGAAGGTGCCAACAATGACAAATTATTGGTGCCAAACACAGACTGAACCTTACAGCAAAAAAATGCCTCATTATCCCCTTTGGCAATGAAGTACTCATGCTAATTATGATATACATAGCACCCCTTTAAGCGCAAACACAGTGTTGCAAGACTTGGGAACAGATGTTGATAACAATCTACACTTCAGTCAGTATGTGTCCATAGTGTTGAGACACACATTCTACAGTGTGCACCCTTTAAATAAGGCAATCACATCTAAGACCAGGGAGGTCATAGCTTTGCTGTACTCTACCCTTATCAGACCACTAATTGAGTACAATGCTCCCTTCTGTCTGTACTTCACCAGACACCTGCAGCAACTTGAAAAGACCCAGAGGTTTGCTACTGCGAAAATCCAGGGCCTCCAAAACATGACATACATGGAAAGACTGAACTACCTGTCACTGTACTCAGTATCATGCAGGTTGCTGAGAGGTGACCTATGCCTGGGCTACAGAACAGTCTCAGACTCTGCCTACTGGAAATGCTGGACATCTGCAAATCAAATGGGCCAAGAATAACTTGCTCCAGGGATCTCAACCTAGCCTGTGACATAAAAAGAACATACTGGGAAGAGATATATCTCCCTCCACTTGCCAGTCCTCTGTAATAGGCTACCACTGCATGTGAAGCTGTACTGCTCAGTGATCCTATTCAAGCACAATCTTGACAACTGTATAGGTGATTGTAAATTCATCCCTGGGGCACCTATGTCCCACAGGGACAGTCAGCGCTGATCCCAAAATCATTTGCTAACAATGACCATTTAACTATGCTCAATAAGGGTACTTGTTTTTACATGGCTAGACTCTGGGGTCATTCGGCTAATAACCTCCTATGAAGCTGTGAAGCTATGAACCTATGCAGGCCTCACAACAACATCTCTACAACATACCGTGCTGATGCCATACACAATAAGTTGACCTGCAGTCTTGTAAAAGTCAGACTTGTGCCATGGCGCGTGCATAAAGTACCGAGTTCCATAGTCTGTGTACTTAGGTAGAGGTTCTGTTTTCACTGCAGTCAACTGAGTGTGTGTGTGTGTGTGTGTGTGTGTGTGTGTGTGTGTGTGTGTGTGTGCGTGTGTGTGTGTGTGTAGTTGCTTGACATTACAGAGAGGCTTTTACATCATCATGTGGGACACTGTTATTGCCATATTGTCCTCACCATTCACTGCTGATGTCATCAGCTATAAAGTGTTGTCTGAGACATCATTTCAAGTTATACCTGATCTGTGGTACTTGCTTTCAGTACAGAGTTCTATAGTCTGTTTACTTAGATAGGTAGGGTTCTATTTTTACTACAGTCAACTGGGGTGCGTGTGTGTGTGTTATGTCATCATCTGTAAAGTGTTGTCTGAGATACTCCAAGTCAGACTTGAGCTGTGGCTCTTGCATTAAATACAGAGTTCTGTAGTCTGTGTACTTAGGTAGGGGTTCTATTCTCGTTGCAGTCAACATGTGTGTGTGTACATGCTTGACATTGCAGCGAGCCTTTTACACCAGCATGAGGGACACTGTTATAGCCATATTTTCCTCACCAGACACTGCTAATGTCATCAGCTATATGTGATATGTGGATGTTCACTATTCCCATGAGGGCAGGGTCAGAGACTGGTCTGGAGGCCAGGCAGAAATTACTTCATCCTATATGAGAAAGATTACAGTGACATGGATTTTAGTCTATCCAACTACATCATGGGGTTTTATGTTCAGTCATTGAATGAGAAATCCATTGAACCTCTGTTCATCAAACTTAAAACATCATCATTAGCTATATGTGATTTGTGAATGTGCAGTATTATCACCAGGGCAAGGTCAGAGACTGGCCTGAAGGCCAGGCAGAAGTCACTTCATCCTATACGATACAGAATACTCTTACATGGATTTCAGTCTATCCGCATACATCATAGCGGGTTTATGTTCAGTCATGGAATGAGAAATACATCAAACTTAAAACATTGAATGTTCACCTCAGCGAACATTCAATCGTTGAATATTTTACCAATGGAAAAGAAACTGGAACAACATTCATACCGAAACACATACCACAATATATCAAACCCACCCAGGTGGGGGCCATGCCACCCATACCCCCCAATTATATTTACCAACTCCAAGATCACACTACAGTGGGGAAAAGGGCAAATTTCCTAATGCTGGCCAACCAACTCCATTCTTTGGGTAAAAGATTCGATGATTGAACATTCGCTGAAGTGAACTTTCAATGTTTAAGTTCTATGAACAGAAGTTTGATGGATTTCGCATTTAATGACTGAACAAAGACCCCATCATGGCATAGTTTGTGTGCACTGTGTTTTCTTGGTGAGTAACCCATGTGGTCTGTCCAGCTGCTGCATGTGTCTGGTGAGGTACATGCAAAAGAGAGCATTATACTCTATATTAGTGTTCTGAAGATGTTCGAGTACAGTGTTGTAGTATAATCTTGAGATCTGAATACAATGGTGTGATTTATGATCTGCACAACATAGGCTTTTAATCCAGTGTGGACACTTGGTGGTCGAAGTTCAGAGTGCTATGTATGTGAGTTCCCAGTGCTTGCATCACTGGATTTCCGCATAGAGGGACTGTCAATGTTGTAATTAGCTGGGAATTCCACTTTGCAGAAGGCCAAAATAAAGGCACATTTTCGTATTTATTTGTAGAATGTATGGCTTTGTCACCAATCATTTGTCTGTGTTAGCCCCTCCTGTATTATGTTATCATCATAGGTGGACTCAATGATTGCACCCAGTATGCAAGAATCAGCAAACATGGTAAGCCAGAGGATGTGTACTTTAGCATGAACTGTCGAGAAATAGATTCCAAACAGTAAAGGGCCAAGCGCAGATCCCTGGGATACACTAATGGTGACAGCTCTACTTGTACAGGTTGATTCACCAACTTTCACAGTATGTGTTCTGTCAGTGAGCCAACTGGTTACCTATCTAGGGACATGAGTTTTATTCCCCAGCTGGGAGAGTTTCTCAATGATCTTTGTGTGGGGGATTGTATTCAAACACTAGGCCAGTTGAGGATAGCCAGTATGCACTGTCTTATCTACATGCAGGCCTATCACACAGAATCACTGGGCTCTGACAACATCACAGATCACCTATCATATGACTCATCACATACACCTTCCTGACATGGTTGAATACACACTTCAACACACCCTACACACAGACTATGTTGCTGTAATAGGGTGTTTTCAACATGCATCCATGTATGTTGGGGTGGAGGAACAGCATTCGATGCATGCATGTAAAGACACATCCTGACTCTCCTCTTTTGTGAAGTAGACCAACATGCTACATCATGTCTGTTACATCTGTTAGATGTTTTCAAAGAGCTCATAGAGGGCATGCATGACAACACTGTCAGCCTTTTGAACTGGACAAGCCCAAGGCATTTGACACAAGTCCACAGTGAGGTATTCACTCAACACTGTCAGATGTGGCCATATACACCTATATCACCAAGTGGGTAGACCAGTGTATCACATACACGGCACCTATATACGTTGACATATGTGAAGTGACCTATATCTCAGGTCCATTAGTATAATGCAGACAGTATCAACACACACCAGAGATTGCTGCCACAGTCATGACAACACCTGCAATGACAAGAAAACAAGGGGGATTTTTAATGTCAGGAAAACAAACAAACACCCCAAGTATTATGTGGACATCACATAATAATCAGACCAATTGGTATGTGACCTGTGTTCTGGGGTAGATGGTAAGTAGAATGTCCACCAACATGTGGTTATACTCCCTATATGTAACATATATGAAGGACATCCACATCAGAGACCATAATACCTCTATAGTTCCCAGCCTGCATTACACCAATAACTATGTACAGTGCACCCTTCTTCATGTACCTCCCTACACATCTTCCAGTGATGTGTAACTGAAGTGTACCACCGTTGTTGCGGTGAGCTGTCACACATCTTATTGGCTATACCTAGGTTTACTGGTGCTATTATTCTGATATTGTCCATGATTGTGCTTGCTTCTTTTAATGTTGTTTATGAGCCTTTACCCATGTCTCACTTGTGGAGAGCTCTGCTGAGATTACACTCATATTCAAACAAATCAGTTTGCACAGCTCACAATATGCACTCTACTCCAATTGTATGTAACATCCCTGATAGATGTCCTCCACATTATTCATGTAAGGATGCTTATCTGACACAGAGATCCTCCCCATTGTTATGTCACCTTGTGTGACAGTCACATAATACACATTTTCACTGTGTGTAGTCCCTACTGTACCAGACTGATATGTGACTGGTTTTGCTGCTACAACTGTCTTTCATTGACATGCTCTCATCTGCTGTACATTAGCTTGTATCACCTGTCCTCTTTCCCTGTGTTCATTCCTACAATTCATCTTGTATGCCCTTATTCATCACACACACTTCCCCTGAGTGTTTATTTTACTTGACAGTCCATGTACCCTTGCAGATCATTTGCAGAACTTCAGTACAGAATGCCAGGAATGGGATTTCACAAGTCCTGTACTGTGTTTGGACCATATACTTAACAATCAAACCTCACAACTGTCCAGATTTTCACAGAATGTCCAGATTTTTGTCTTTATATCTTTTGGTGTGTTCCTTATTAAATTTGTGGTTTTCTGACATATCACTGGGATGATCTGAGGACTGATGTGACTCAATAATTACATACATTTGAGTTTCAGACTTCAAGTCCTTCACAACATATATCTTAACACAAACCCCCGGTTATTCTAGCACATTTCTAATGAGCAAATATGTCCCTATTTCTGGGTCATTGTCTCCCCATTATGTTGGCCTTTGTCCAATTGTCTTGCACTAAGGGATTAAGAGCTATCTGCTAAGCTCTGGTGAACATTGTGACATTCCTTGGAAAACCACAGACCTTCAGTGCTCTAATTTAAACAAGATTGCTATCTTTGTTCACTTACACAGTTTTCTGACTAGCAACACTATTGCCAGCCATGAAAACTCACTTATTTATTAAACATGGTGCGCAGCATGAATATGCAATGAGCGCTGCTGCTGTCCTCCCATCACACATGTAAACTCCAAGTAGTCTTTGCACGAAGTCTACACGGAGTTTATTGAATACCAGGGACAGTCTATCCTGAGAAAAATGAATGTAGTATATTATTTCAGGTCTATATTATATGCTCAAAAAACCTTTTCTTCATCATCAGCACCTAAATAGCGAATGCTCTAAAGTGCGAATGGCCATGTCCTTGAATTTTTTCCTTGGGAAAAGAATTCAGTTGTCCGTTATCGGGAGTTGCCCTTTTCCCCAACGTAGAGCCATCTCAAAGTTGGTATATTTAGTTTGGGGGGTGTGGGGGTCACAGCCCCCCTCATCAGAGCCCCCACTTGATTAGGGTTTTGAAGTTTGTGTTTTTTGTGTATGACCCTTGAATTTTTTCCCGAGGAAAAAATTCACAGATGTGGCCATTCGTACTCTAGAGCATTCGCTCTTTAGGTGTCGATTATATGTTTGAAGAAAAGTCTCTTTGAGCATATAATATAGACCCTATTATTTCATATTGTATGTCCTTATTTGATACCAGTTTAAGCATCGTTAATGTTTTAAAAATTTGTCCAATTATTCTTGTTTAGAAAATGATGTTTGTAAGAAATTTTCTCATTTCAGTTTCCCTGGATACATTTTATTTTTATTCCACTGAATTTTATAAATCAGTAAAATTAGTTTTTTTCTTATTAAACTCCCTTTCAAATAAGCACATTTACTTAGATATCAAAAAATGTTAATATATTTTGCAATGAGAATAAAATAGTAGGGAGTGTTGAGATTGTAATAATATTAAATTCCCCTGTCAAGGAGAATAATTTATTTTGAATTTCCATTAATTGTTGACATTTTAATAATATTAATTATCCATAACATAATGAAGAATTTATTTTGAATTTCAATCGTTTCTCACTATTATTTAAGTATACAGTACCTTACATGTTCTGTGTTGAATGTTACGTTGCTTGCAATAAATTTTGAATGTCTATACAACTGGGAAATTTTATGGTGTTCATTATCATTAGGGACACTATCATCCACCTGAAATATTTCTGATTTCTCATAATTTGTAACATAGCCAATAATGTTATAGTTATGGCCTTGCTAATATCATTTTTAAAACGTGAAGATATTAATGCTAAATCATCCACATATGCTATTTATGAATATTTCTCTCAGAGTAACTGATAAAGGACACCTCTGTTCTATACCTGTTGTTACTGAAAATGTAGGTAGGACTGAATTATTAAGTTGAATACAGGCTTCTAAATTGGCTTATAGATTTTGTATCATGGTTATTATTGAGTTTGGGAAAGAATAATATTTTAGTACTTGCCAAGTACATTTTCTGTAGGTAAATTCAAAAGCCCTGGATGTATCAACGTTAATCAAGTTGAATAAATATTTAGGTTGCATTCTACATGTACATTTACATATACTAGCTTGAAGAAGTTTATTAACTTCCGTTATTGTTCTTTTGTGACAGAAGCCTAATTGTGCATTACATATTATCTTGTCTAAATGAGTAAGAAGTTTTGTTAAAATTGTTTGGATATTATCTTATAATTCAGATTAAAAAAAAAATATTAACAAAGATGTCCAAAATAAATGTCCACATTGATGAGACTAGCAAGAAAAAATGGTTCCAGCTTGGAAGAAGTCTTCATAATAGTCCAAGAACTGTCGATTCATATTTACCTTCACATTCCTTTATTAAAAAAACTGGAAAGAGAACAATGGCTTTATATTCTTTTCCAGAGGCCTTTTCTAACCTCAGCAAAGGATTTTCTACTTTATATGGCAAATCTGCAAATATAGTACTTATGGCAGCTGTTATGATCCTTTCATGGGCTTTGCTTTAACAGAATTTTCCAACTGATACAGGATCTGGTCATACATCTGTCAATATCAAAAGGTGTGTTTTCTAAATCCAACAATTTATTAAACATTATCTGTAGTTCTTCACAGAGATTTCACATACCCAGAATATACACAGATTTGTTCCTCCTTAGATGAGTTTCAGTGTCCAGTATTTAATATTTTATTTAAACATTTGTATCATCTGCATTTGGCAATTTTTTCTTTACCTTCCTTTATGTCCTCAAAATTAAGATTAGCCCTTTTTTTCTTCTAACACTTGAATTTATTTTGATTAGAATGTATTTTCTAATAAATGCATAATGTACTTCTGTGTTTGAAATATAATGTTAACTGAAGATTCCAGTTTATTTTGTTTGTTGCATATTGTTGTAAGCTTTTCTGTTAACCTTTCCAAGGCTGGAGATGACATTTCTAACATAGATGAATTACTCACTGTCATGACATCTGATTTTTATTGCCAGTATCTTGGATAGCAGTGCTTTTCGATTTGGTTTTAAGACTTTCATTTTCTGAAGCTAAACTTTTATTTGAAAAAAGCCCATCTGTATTCTTTAACAAACTATTCTGATAACTGCTCTCCTTAATTTATAAAACATTAGCTGAAGCTGAAGCAGCTTCAAGGGTTTATTTCAGAATCTGTCAGAAAAATAAGCAAATTGGCTTTTTGTGTTTCAGGTGTTAGCATGCTCATTTTTCAATTACTTTTCAAGATAGAGTTTGCCGCACATTAGGAGTGTCTCTAGCTGCATCAGCAGATATAGACTTTAACAGTGTCTGTATACTGGGGCTGGTATCCTACTGACTTTTGAGTCAAGCTTCTGTTTTTATATTTTTTTACTCATGATGAGTATTTTTTCATCCTTCAGCATCTGCTTGTTGGATTTTCAAAGTTTGTGTGTGTTACGTCACACACATTCTTGACACCACCTCCAGACTCCTTTAAACTTCATTTATTGCTAGTCTATTAATAACATTTATCAGAGGCATAGCTAGGGTGGGGGAGAAAGGGGCAGCCTTAGCTCCCCATGGTGGGTGATATCAGGTGGAGCAATAGTCATTACTGTCATTCTGCAGAAGCTATAGCAAGTCACTTGCAACACTTCTAGGAAGTAGTTTGTTATAGTTTAAACTAGAGAAAGGACATTTTTTAAGGTTGTGTCAGATCAGGGAATTGCCCTGGCTAGGTACAGCTCTTATATTTTTAGAGATAGAGTAAAGAAGTTGCTGGTGTTCTGGAATTCTGCTTTCATCAGTGTTACTTTACAGTTGTTTTTTTATGACTGGCTTTTAAAGTATTCTGACTAGAAGAAGTTACTGATCTATTTGTCTTGCTTGCCTTATGCTACATTTTAATGCTGCACACTGCTACTGCATTGACCAGTTCTAACAATATTTGACCTTGCTATCAATCCCAAAGAATATCAGGGAAGTACTTTCATTTAATCCAATTGCATCTATATGCTCATAAAGTGCCTTTACTGCTATTCTATTAATACTGTTTATTGTGCCAGAATATGGTTCATTTTGGAAACTTTTTTTCTGGTGTGAGTAGAAAATTTGCTGGTGCTCTGGGAATCCAGCTTCTTCAAAGATGAATTTTACAGTTTTTTTCTGTTTGGCTGTGCATTTAAAGTGTTGCTTTTTAAATTGGGTTATTTCACAGGAATTGATTCTGTATTGGGTTGGGCTGCTCTGTGCTGCATTTCCTTGCTGCACACAGATTCTACATTAACTGGTCAATGTAGTTGGTTTGTTTTAATGTTGTTGTCGCTGTTGTTATAATAGCGCTGTGCTGCTTCTAGACCAGTTCATAGCTATTGTCAACTGGTATTGATATCTACATTTCCCTTTCTATTTAGGCTAGGCGGTCACAGTGGTACAGTGGTTAGCTTTGCCACCTCACAGCAAGAGGTTCTCTGGTTCGATCCTCGGCTGGGGTGCCTTCTGTGCGGAGTCTGCATGTCCTCCCTGTGGTCATGTGGGTTTCCTCCGGGTGCTCCGGTTTCCTTCCACATCCCAAAGACATGCAGTAGGTGGATTGGACACTCTAAATTGGTCTTAGGTGTGAGTGCGTGCGTGTGCGTGCCTTCTGTGGAAGGTTGGGCTAGCAACTCGACACTGTAAAACTCCACTGCCAATCATGAGCGGACAGATGATCTGCTGTGGCGACCCCTAACCGGGAAAAGCCGAAAGAAGAAGAAGATCAACAGTGACTATATTTGGCAGCATCCAAGCATATGGCAAGCCTAAAAAAATCATTATGTAAAGCATGTGTATTGTGGCATCTAAGTTAAACTTGCTTCATTAATTTGGTGACAGTCGAGCCTTGAATGCACTGTGTGAGCATCCCAGCCAACCTCAGATAATACTATTGCTGGAATTTGATCCTGCTGTTCTAGAACACCTGTTCAGCTCTCATTCTATCATTATAAGTGTGTGTGTGTGTGTGTGTGTGTGATACTGTAACTGTTTACTGTACACAACTATAGTTGTGTACCACTCTCAAATCTTTCTGTTTTTAATTAAAATTACCTGTGAATATTTACTTATTTGGCAAATGAGTCCTTCCAGGGAGCTTGATGCATTCCTGCGTATTAGGGGAGGAGTGTGAACACTGTTGAGCTAAGGGTGGGTGTCAGCAAGGTGTAATGGTAGTGAGTCTCCGATGCCTTTCATTTTTCTGATTCCTATGATCTCATACTTACTTGACAGTAAAATATATTTTCTGCAGTTCTTCATAAATTAACAATCTTGTCTCTTTCCATTAGTATTTACGTTAGCTGAAACTGATATTTGCATGTTTCACGTCTCTTTATAATCTGAGCA
This sequence comes from Protopterus annectens, assembly GCF_019279795.1. Lineage (NCBI taxonomy): Eukaryota > Metazoa > Chordata > Ceratodontiformes > Protopteridae > Protopterus > Protopterus annectens. The sequence continues at coordinate 141,895,834 of NC_056747.1, forward strand.
CCAGTGGTTCTTAGGGTTTTTTTATTTGCATTGCATTAGTAACACATATACATTTTTCCATTTTAATGTTACATCCTTCTGCTTTCCTCTCTTTATCTTTTAAAGTTAAGGCTTTTGGAATTGCATGCTGGTTATCATATTTATATAGTTCCTGTTCTTTATTTTTCTCAACATTTACTGCCGAAACAATAAGACGATATGATCGGTCACTAATGTTTTCCTTTCTCTTTTTGTATTGTCCTTCAGATTGATACAGCTGTATCATTACTGATCATCTTTCTGTCCCATCTGACAGTTTTGACTTGAGAATGTTTATAATCAGCGATTAAGGTAAACTCCTTATTAAACACGTATGAAAATGCTGATTCACCTGTATCACTGCTAATGATTCTGTCTCAGTTTGTATCTTTTTTTCTACATCTGATAAAGACTTACTGGCATAAGCCAATAACATTTACTTGCCATCTCGCATTTGAATCAGGATTGCCCCCAGCTCAGGTGAATTGGCATCTGCTGCTTCTACTTCTGGCATGACTGACTCTGAATGCAGACTTTCTTTCATTTTGTAGGGCTTCGTAAACCTGCAGCTGATAATTTGTCATATGTAGCTTGGTTACTAATATGATAATGTGTCACCTGTAGGTTGTTTACTAATATGATCATATGTTATATGTATCTTGGTGTCTAATATGATAACGTTATATGTAGCTTGGCTACTAATAGGATAGTTTGTCATATGTAACTTGGTTACTAATATATGTGTCATATGTAGCTTGTTTACAAATAGGATAATGTGTCATATGTAGCTTGGTTACTAATATATGTGTCATATGTAGCTTGTTTACTAATATGATAATGTGCCACATGTAGCTTGTTTACTAATATGATCACATGTATCTTGGTTACTAGTATAATAATGTGTCATATGTAGCTTGGTTACTAATATGATAATGTGACATATGTAGCTTGTTCAATAATAAGATAACATTTATATGCAGCTTGTTTACTAATATGATAACATGTCATTTGTAGCTTGCTTACTAATACCAGTATGCGTACTAGGGTGGGATGTCTTGGTGAGGTCAACAAAAAACACATATACAATATATTGTATGTATTTAGGGAAAGAAGGAATGAGCATTGATTGATTGAATGCTATGGTGATTATTTTTTTATGTGCCCAAATAAGTGTATATAAAGAAAGCCAACATACACTGCAATAGTGCATTAGATGCAAATCTGCATTATCAAAGCTACAGTTCACCTGCATATCACACAAGAATATGCAGGTGACATGCATGCATATCGCACAAAAATATTGTTTGATGTATCATCCTAGAAAGTTAAGGCTTATGGATGACAGGTACAAGTGCAAATGCCTTTATTAAATCTAGCATATCCCTTTAATTACTCCAAATGTTGGAGTAGGCAGTGCAATATTTTTTTTTTGGAATTTCAAAGTAGTTATACTTTCTGGAATATCCTAATCGATTAGACAGTCTGATTTCTGTTTCAGTGGTGGATGACTTTAGGATTAAAAACATTTAAGCCATAAAGAACAAAGCCTTGTTTTACCGTAATATGAAATTAATGACACATACAACATTTTCACTTGAATGAAAAATCCAAATTGCTTCTTATAATAAAGTTAGAAAAAAACAGAAACAAATGCAGAACCCTGATCACTCCCATTTTTTTTACCTTTTCCAGGATGTTTGTAAAGAAATTCCTGATCTTACAAGGGAAACACTCAGAACATCCTCTTAAATTAAAATGAGTGACTCACTGAATATGCCCCAGTGGCTCTTCATACTTCATGAATTTGGATTCCAAGAAACTGACTCTTCTCTGCTCTTAACAACATCTTCTCAGATGAATTACAGGATATATCATATTCTCACTATAGTTTTTACTTCCAAGAATTATGTATTAAGTTCACGTAGAAGCACCTTAACAAACTGCAAGTTAAAAGACACTATACAGACAGTGAAATCCACCTCACAGGATACTGCCTGATATAGAAAGCCCTTACAATGTATCAGTCATCTCATAATTACCTCTAGCAAGCTAAAACCTCCAGCACCCTCTCTGTCCAAACAGTGCTTCGTGTCCCTGCCCAAGTAGCTGACACACACACACTTTGAGATAAGAGTTTATACAACCACAGAGACACTCCTGGGGAAGGCTAGCACAGGTTCTGCAGCTGTGCCCCTTTTAACCAGACTATACAGTAGAAATCACTGCCACCACCCAGCTAGTATTTATCAGCTACTCAAAGGCCCTTAAAAGGGTGTCCAATTATTACTGTGAAATATTATTAACCAATTGGTAGTATAACTAAACAGTCAAGGCTTATTAGAGTGACTTGGTACAGGATCGCTATATACATGCAGAGTACTCTAGAGCTTAAATTATCTTTACAAAAAACAGCAACTGTTAAAAGAGTTTAAAAATATTTAATAATAAATACTAAAAACACAAGACAATACTTCTTACTACACAGTGCTAGTCAAGAGTTCAGAGATCACAGAGAACTACTTAAAATAATTCAGTAGTACAGTTCTGACATCACAGAAAAACACTTAGTCTAATATTTCTAGTTTCTAGCTATTTCTAAGAGAAAACACAAGTCTAAGATAAACTTACATATAGAGCAAAGGCAGAGTGCTGATGAGTTGGATGGTTAAGAAAATGCTTTTTGCTCTCTGATTCTCTCTGTTTTTAAAATCACATTACGTCATTCTTCACACTTTCCTGGGTTCCCATGCTAACAGAAATTACATTTACATTCTTAACATCTCCTTTTGTTATCTTGCAGCTGGTCAGGAAGCAGAGCAATAAAAATACATTTGCATGTTTAAATCTAGCAATTTAACTCTTGGTTAAAACAATAGAAGAATGTCTTCATTTAGACATTTCGGCATCATGTAAAGGGTCACAACATACTTGGTCAGCTTTCTGCCAGCAGAGTGCACTGTTGTTACATTTTTTCAGTTCCGCATGTAACACTATTTTTACCATTTAAGACACAAGCCTGTGGTATACATTAACATTTACAGATGACAGACTTATCCAAAATCTAGCTAGGCTGGCAGCCTTCATCTATCTTCACCCTATCTTCACAATACACACACACACATACATACATACATATATATATATATATATATATATATATATATAAAACATCTCTAAACCAGCTTAAGCCAGCATCCTTGGGTATGAGGGTGACAGTATCCTTTACATCGTCTGTAACCAACAACACTTACCAAATCTCTGATTTTATCTAAAAAAATCCCAAGAGCCTTTTAAAGTACACAGAAACAATATAGAAAAGGGCTTCCGTTCTGAATAATAAAAATAGCTAGAGGTTCCATTTTGGGACCACCTGTTGCAATGACAGGATGTGAAGGTGGATTCTGGATATTGTTCAGAATTTTTGGTATTCCAAATGTAGCTGGAAAATGTGGCTTTTTTGCTTTCAAAAAATAATTTAATGCAAGGTCAATTGTCATATAAGCCTGGTGTATCTCATTCATGGAACCCACTTGATAAAAACTACCGTCCATAATCTAAATGAGCATTGCGCCAGTATAGTGTGTTGTTTTCATGTGTACCATAACTCTGAATTCTTTGTTTGCAAACACATATTTTAGTATTTTTATTTTCTTTGTTGTTAAATTATAAAACTTGTTATTGTGGGGGATATTCCTAATATCATGAATATACAGATTTTCAAACAAAACAAATGTTGATGTAAATGGGGGGTTCCAGTGTGAACATCTATGCAGACAATTTGGCCTAAGAACATTATCATTATTTGGGTAAAACAACAAGGAAAAAGTTAATTTATTTAAAAAAATTAAGTTTAAAAATAATGTCCAGAAAATAGTCTCGTGGTTGGAATGAAACAGACTGACATGTCAGCCTGTATCATCCACAAAACTAAAATTAAAAATGTGAAAATCAGAATCTAAAATAGACAGTAAAATCATTGAGGTATATCGAACAGCATCAGTACCATGGGAACATGCAGGTTCATTATCACAAAGCGATTTCTGTTCTTGTGACAGTTGTTTTTGGAGCACTTCCATTTGCTGTACCCCAGAATCTGTGTTGTTTGCTGCTTGAGAAGCTACCCAATGATTTGCAGTCCTTTCAAGCCATGTTAGGGGCTGAGGTTCTAAAAAAGAAGAAATATCATACAAGTCAAACTGCTTTTCGTTCTCCATATTGGACGTGGATGAACTAGTAATACTGTCTTTGCTTTTACTAACAGAGTAAACGTTCCCATCCTGGTACTGTTCCCTCTCTCTTTCAATTTCTTCCCTCCTTTCTTACTCTTGCAACCTCTACATTACCTTGGACAAGGTTATTGATTACATAGTACATCAATGATCTAATTCTTCTAATGGCTGACAAACCTGCCGTTGAAATGTAAACTGAAATTCAAAAGGGCTTTGCAGTCTCCAGAGATTGCTGAACGTCAATGAACTAATAATCAATTGTAACAAATTATGTACTGCACAATTCTCTCAGAGATCTAAAAAAGCTTGAGAACTCAAAATAATTGACCCCGTTGGGAACTCTTTGCCTCATAGACACAAGGTACATGGTTTGATTCTGATCTTGGGTTATTGGCTAGGCTTAAAATGGCTTTTTAGGGCAGTTAGCTTAGTATTCAGCTATGAACATCCTTAACCTGGTCATTACTAACATAGGCAACCATTGCTCTGCAACATTAGTCAACTCAACCCTGGTTAGATCTGACCACAAACTAATCACCTTGGAAATCCACATCCCTCCTACCCCCTCCCCCCCCGCAAAGGTAACCACCATGAAAAACTTCTCCAAAGCTAACTTTGGGCACCTAAAAACAAAGGTGGCTAACTTCACAGCACCCATGCAAATGGAGAATAGTTGCATGGCTGATGAATCAAATACCAATGCACTGTACGGACACGTGCACAAATGCATGTATCTTGCCATACCCATAGAACAAAGACACTGTCTTCCAAAAAAAGGAAGCCAATCTGGTGGTCCACTGCCATAAACAAACTCTACAACAGAAGGAGGAAACTGACGCGGAATAAGGTGAAGTCCCAAGACTGGAAAAACTCCCTTATCAGCCTCAACAAAAAGTTAAGATCCCTCATCAAACCTTCTAAAGCTAGCTATGAAAACAGAATTGCAGCAGATAGTAAAGACAACCACAAGGGCTTCTATTGTTATGTAAAGAATCTCCACGGCAAAACCCAGATTTCCTCTGAGCTACTGCACAGTGGTACCTCATATACCAAGCCAACAGATATTGCCAATATACTGGCCGACAGATTCAGTGCCAATTTTACCCCCCCCCCAAAGGACCATAAACAATACCGGTAGATTGCCAGGCACCCAGTATTACTGCTGCACAGGTTAAAACAGCACTGTCCAAGGCCAAGAATACACCTTCTATGGGACAAGACAATATCCCTGGCTGCATTCTACATGAACTACAGAGTGAACTGGCGCCTCATCTGTGTGCCCTGTTCAATCACAGGCTCACCTCAGGCTTTGTCCGTATTGAATGGTGCACTGTTATAGTCATCCCTCTCCACAAAGGAGGAGCAACTACAGACCCTAGGAACTATCGTCCCATTAGCCTGATGAGTCTGATATGCAAAGCTATGGAACACATCATCATGGACCTAATAAACAAGGATATAGGGAATCTCCAAACTCTGGATCCCACACAGTTTGGTTTTGTGAAGGCTAGATCATGCCTGCTCAACTTGGTTGACTTCTTTGAGTCAGTCACCAGAGCTGTGGATGAAGGCAAGGTGGTTCATAGGTAGGTACTAGGCTATCTGCCCGAAGGCATTTATAAGCCTAGCCAGAATGTGTTGGCTTTCACCATCCCCTTAGATTAGTTCCCTGTGCCTCTGTCCAGCAGAGCCATTGAAGTGATCCCTGGGGTAAACTTTGTTTCCCATCCACTTGTCAGTGTTTCTCTTGAAGTGGGTTAGCGAGGAGCTCTGCCTAATGTAGATTGGAATCTTGTTCTAGAGCATGAGAAGTCTCTGGGACAGGAATCTATCCCTCCAGCACGTCTTATTTATTGTTGTGGTGAGGTTTAGATCACTGGAGTGTGTAGCTCAAGGGGATATGGTTTTCTTTAGGTGGAGCATGTCCATCAATTCTGGGTTGGATATGGCCTTGTATGTCAGGCAAAGATCCCCTCTGAGTAGGCGGTATGCAACCGAGTACAGCTGGAGTTTCTTTAGTCGAGCTGCATAGGGCATCTGCTTGAGGCCAGTGATCCTCTTGGTGAGGTACTTCTGTGGTCTTTCCAGTTGTTGCAGGTGTCTTGTAAGGTACATCCCAAATGGGGCATTGTACTCTGTGATGGGTCTGATGATTGATGCGTAGAGGATGCCAATGACCTCTTTCAATCTGGATGCAAACCCTTTTGTGATTAGGTGGGCCATATAGAAGGATTTTCTAATCACTTTGGCAATGTGATTATCAGTGTAGAGGTTACTATCTACTTGGGTCCCCAGATCCCTTATTACGTCTTCCATATTTAGGGGCTACCACCTATGTGATAGTTTGTGGGTACTTTGTTTTTTCCAAAGGGGATGACTATGCACTTTTTGGCATTTAGCTTGAGGCCATGGTTTTGACAAATGGTATCTGTTTCAGTGAGACCCTTTTGGAGGATGTCTGTGTCAGCCTGAGAGTCATTTATAGCCCCTAGTTTGCAGTCATCTACGAACTTGGTCAGCCATAGTCCTCCTGTGCTTGCCTGTACCTCTGAGAAGTAAATGTCGAACAGGAGGGGTACTAGGACTGAGCCCTGGGGAATGCCACTTGTAATCGGTTTAGAGTCAGACATAGCTCCCGCAACTCTTACCATTTGGGTTCTGTCCGTGAGCCAGTTGGCAACCCATCTCATGACGTAGGGGTTTATGTTCAGGCTGGTGAGCTTGTATATAATACCTGAGTGGGGAATGATGTCGAAGGCCTTTGCGAGGTCTAGGTAGGCTGTGTGGACCACCTTTCCCTCGTCTATAGCCTTGGTAACTGTCTCAAAGAAGTCCACCAGGTTTAGGAGGCATGATCTGCCCTTATCAAATCCAATCTGGGTAGAGTCCAGTGTTTGGAGGTTCCCAATGCCTCTGTTAATGAGATCCATCATGATGCGCTCCTTAGCTTTGCAGACCAAGCTAGTCAGGCTTATAGGGCGATAGTTCTGGGGTCTGTTGTGGCTCCACCATTGTGGAGCAGAATAACCGTTGCTGTGAGACACTCTGTGGACACATAGCCTGTGGAGAGGCTGAGTTTAAACAGTGTGTTTAGTTGAGGGGTTAGTTCATCTTTGAGCTCATGTAGGATGCAGCCTGGGGCACTGTCCAGTCCCATTGATGCTGTGTTTTTGGCTTTGTAGAGGGCTGTTTTAACCTTACTGTCTGTGATTTCAGGGGCACTACATTCTTTTGGTATAGTTATGGGCCCTTTTGGGGGTGAGAGGGGGGTAAAGTTTGCACTGAACCTGTCTGCCAGGATATTGGCTAAGTTCAGTGTATTTTGTGCCATTCTGCACTAACTCCAAGCGGATCTGAGAATTGCCACTTAGATTCTTTACATAGCTAAAGAATGCCTTGTGGTTATCTTTGGAATCCATGGCAATTTTTCTTTCAAAGGTTGCCTTGGATGATTGTATGAGGGAATGTAGTTTCTTGCTGATACTGATCAGGGACGTCTTCCTTTCTTGGGATTTTACTGTTTTCTGTACTACTTTCCTCCTTCTATTGTACAGCTTGTTTATGGCAGGGATCCACCAGACTGGTTTCCTTTTCTTGGAGGAGTGAGTCTTGGTTTTGTTTGGGATAGCACGATCCATGCATTCTTGTAGGTGCCCATAGAGTGCATTAGTAAAGGATTTTGCAGCTTGGACAGCATTATCCTTTAGCATGGGGGCTTTGAAACTTCCCACCTCGGTCTTAAGTAACGCAAAGTTTGCTTTTGAAAAGTTTTTCATGGTGGTTTCTTTGACCGGGGGCGGTGGCGGAATGTGGCTATCCAAAGTGATTAGTTTATGGTCAAATCTAACCAACGAGGGGTTGACGTCTGGTGTGGAACACTGGTCGCCCATGTTGGTGATGACCGGGTCCAATATGTTGTCACCTCTGGTGGGGATGTTGACAGCCTACCTTGATCTGGCCAAGGCCTTTGATACCATTCCCCACTCAGGAATCATAGAAAAACTCACTAAGCTAGGCATCAACCCCTATATCACTAGGTGGGTTGCAAACTGGCTTACAGATAGAACCCACAGTGTGAAAGTAGCTGACTCCAATTCAGACTGCCAACCAGTTACAAGTGGAGTCCCACAGGGTTCGGTCCTGGGTCCTCTCCTGTTTGGTATCTACTTCTCTGAAGTCCAGGCCAACATGAAGGGACTCTGGATGACAAAGTTCACAGATGATTGCAAGTTGGGAGCTATTATTAACTCCCCAAGTTATGTTGACATCCTACAGAGAAGCCTCACTGAGACCAATGACTGGTGTCAGAACCATGGCCTTAAGCTCAATGCCAAAAAATGTGTCATCATCCCCTTTGGGAAAAACCCAGTTCCCATGAATTACCACATCGATGGTAGTCCACTGAACATAGAAGGCGTTATAAGAGATCTGGGAACACAGCTTGACAGCAACCTCTGTTTTGACCACCACATTGCCACTGTGGTCAGAAAGTCCTTCTATGTGGCACATCTCATTACTAAGGGTTTTGCATCCAGGAAGAAAGAGGTCATTGTCTCCCTCTACTCTTCCCTCATTAGGCTAGTCATCGAGTACAATGCCCCATTTGGCATGTACCTCACTAAACACCTGCAACAACTGGAGAGGCCACAAAAGTACCTGACAAAGAGGATCCGAGGCCTTAAACACTTGCCCTTTATGGACAGACAAAAAAACTCCAACTATTCTGTGTCTCATATTGCCTACTTAGAGGTGATCTCTGTTTGACTTACAAAGTCATGTCTGACCTAGATCTGTTAGAAATGCTACATCTAAAGAAATCCCAATCCCTCCACACCACACGATCCAGAGACCTCAACCTCATTACCACAATCAACAGAACATGCTGGAGGGACAGGTTCATAACCCAGAGACTGCCCATGCTATGAAATAGACTTCCCATACATGTCAAACAGAGCACCTCAATGGCCCTCTTCAAGAGAAATCTTGATGAGTGGATGGGAAATAGAAAGTTCACCCCGGGGATCACTCCAGTATCTCTACCCGACAGAGGCACTGGGAACTAAAGTCGGGTGGCACGAAGCCAGGGTAATCCTATGGGCTAGGTTTGCAAAGGCTCCAGGCCCATTAGCCTAGTACACACCTGTGAACCTATGAAACTATGTGTCCAGCTAGAAACTTCCCTTGCATTTAAATTGCATGCAACATTTACAGCTGATAAATTACAAAAATAGTAAATGCTGAGGTACAGGTTTTGAAGCTTTCTTTTTCTTGAAGTGAGAAAATTAAAATGCCATTCTTATCAGAAACCTAGAATATGTCTTGCTAATAATATGCTTGACCTCATAGAGTAACATTATTTTACTTCAAGCCTTGAAACATAAAGCTTGCAGGTTTATCTCAACGCTGAGCACAGTAACTATCTGTCTTTGCTTCTACACAAGGCGAAACACCTTCCCATTTGAGTAAGGGCTACCCTGCTAATCTCCTAGTTAATATTTAGTCGCCTGCATCTGAAATACTGCCCTGGCACAGAGGATGGGATCACTTAATTAAGTACACATGATTAAGAAATGATTAGAGAGACCTCAATTTGTTTGGGTATAGTTGCAACAGTAGTACTTAATTGCTGGAGTAGTTTGCCTCCCTCTTTGAGAAACAGAACTTCTTTGAGTTTAAGGTTAAAATTGTTGGCCACCTAATATAAATGTTAGTGTTTCAGAGATCTGGAGCAATTGCTTCATTTTATTTTGCTTAAAGTGAAGAATTTGATTTTTGTGATTACATATTGTCTTACTATCTGAATGAGTACTGTAATCTATTTAAGTATATACCTTGCATGCCTCTGCAAAGTACCAATTGCTTGTATGCATATTTTGTTGTGCCTTTGGGCTTACATTGTGGTTGAAAAGGGTTCATTTACCAAACAAACCAAAAACAGACAAATAAATATAAAAAAATAGTTAAAGAAATAGATAACAGCAGACCTACACATATACATGTATGCATACTTATAAGTTAATAAGCAAAGGGACTATATATGCACTAAAATGCATTCACAGGAACTGAGATACACAGAAGGCATGTATACATGTGGGCTGCAAAGAAAAAGCATACACAGGAATGGATATTCGTAGAGAAGGTACACATGAAGATGATGCTGCACAGAAGGTGCACACAACTGTGGAGTTGCAAAGAGATGGTGTACGTAGAAATGGATGTGCACAGTGAAGTTATGCAGTGGTGGTGCTGTACAGACAAGATGTACACAGGGGTAGATCTACACAGAGCAGGTATACACATGAGTAGTTGTGTACAGAGAAGGTGTATGCATTGGTAATGATGCATAAAGATGGTTACATTGAGCTGGAGCTGTGCAGGGATGGTGCAAATTTTATTTATTTATTTATTTATTTGTAGTTTGTTTGCCAGGATAGTCCATTGGGCCACTGGGGCCCGTTTTCAATGGAGTCCTGGGGAGAAAAGCTCAAGAAAGAAAAATACAAATAGATAATGAAAGGAAATACAAATACAATAAAAGGAAACCAAATACATGAAATACATTTCAGATAAGACAGTTATACATAGTTGTGTATATATATATATATATATATATATATATATATATATATATATATATACATACAATGTATACAGTACATTTTGGATAGGTCATTTTCAGATAAGACAATTCAGTTAAGACGTACATAATAATTTGGTCATTTCATGGTATGTCACATTGCTTAACATGTTAAAATAAAATGTATATATATTTTTTATATACACAATAGTATTTACAATTGGGATAGGTTTGTAGTAGTTAATGGATTCAGTGCGACATTTGGCAAAACGTAAATGTAATAGGTAGTAAACAGGTGGTGAATGAGTATAAACACAATTAAGAAGTGTGTACAGTCAGTGTTAGGTGGGATGGGAGCAAGAACATATCCATCTTGAAGCAAGGTGGGAGTGCAGTGAGGTTTTGAACAGGGGGAGACCATTGGTGGTGCGAATAGAGGGAGGGAGAGAGTTCCAGAGGCGAGCAAGAGAGAAGGACATTAGTTGATTCCCTGCTGGACGTGCTGGCTTGTGCATTTTAATTAGGTTTTGGGAGTTGGCTCTTAAGAGTCTTCCTGGTTTGTGCATTACGAATGTATTTGCAAGGGAGGGACAAAGGGATGGGTTTTGTATGAGCTTATGCACTTGAATGAGTTGGGTATATGTGAGGAGGTTTGGTACTTCTAGCCAATTCAGTTGGTGAAGGGAATTGCAGTGATGTGTAGCAGCTCTATGTCCTGCTGCAGATTTGGATATCTTATTGTAGCGGGATGAGAGGTTTGATTTGAGGGATGCTTAAAGGTTGGTAGGGATGGATGCGCTATATAAGAGGGATGGGATAGGGTATGTGTTGGCTAATGTTAACCATGGTGGTGGGTGAGAGAAAGTGTTTGCTGCAGTATAGCATGCCTAATTTTTGGTGGGTCTTTTTAATATTTGATTGCAGATGTTTGTCAATTTTTAGTTGATTATCGATAATAACACCAAGAAGTTTGGTTTCTGAGACAAGTTCTAGGGTAGTGTTATTTTTGCTAGTTATTATGAAGGGTTGTGTGTTTAGGGGAGAGGTTTTGGAGGTGTAGAATAATATGAGTTTTGTTTTGGTAGTTAAAATAAAAATGTAGTACAGTACTCTCAAAAGGAGCAAATGCCTCTCCACACAAGAAATATATATAAAAAATGATGAGTAATGAACCAGCGAAAGAGGCAACCATGCAGCAAACATAGAAACTGTCAGCGATAAAATAAACTTGTTACTTTAATGGTGTACACAGGTAAGCGCTTTCACATTCGCTTCATCAGGTCTGATGAAGCAAATGTGAAAGTGCTTACCTGTGTACACCATTAAAGTAACAAGTTTATTGCTGACAGTTTCTATGTTTGCTGCATGGTTGCCTCTTTTGCTGGTTCATTATTCGTTTGTTTTGGTAGTATTGAGGGCTAGATGGTTATCGAGCATCCACTGTTCGGTGGCAGAGAAAGCGGCTTGAATTAATCTATTAAGAGTTGTAAGGGAAGGGGAGAGGCAGATTATTGTAGAGTCGTCGGCATATTGTACAAGGCTGGAGTGAGGGATGGCATGATGGAAATCATTTATGAATATATCAAACAGTAGGGGGCCTAGAATAGATCCCTGGGGGACACCCGTGGATGTATTAAGGAAGGGTGATATAGCTTTTTTCCATTTAACTGCTTGATGCCTCTTAGTGAGGTAGCTTGAGAACCACTGGGTAGAGGTAGGGCTTATGTTAAGTTTTGAGAGCTTGGTGAGAAGCAGGTTGTGCAAAATGGTGTTGAATGCCTTAGAGAGGTCAAGGAAAAGAGTGGATACAATTGGCCAGAGTCACGGGCTGTGTTGATTATTTCGAGGAAGGAGAATAGGGCTGTGAAGGTACTATGGCCTGGTCTAAAGCCGTGTTGTGTGGGGGTAAGAAGCTGGTTGTTGATCAGGTAGGGTAAGAGTTGTTGGTGGACACACTTTTCAAGTAGTTTGCAGATATGGGACAGAATAGCAACAGGGCGAAAATTTGGGATGTCATTGTTTTTGCCACCTTTATGGAGAGGGATGATAAAGGCTTTCTTCCAAAGTTGGGGGACATGGCTTTCTAGGATAGATTGATTTATTAGTATGGTGATAGGCAGGGCAGTGACATCAGCAGCAAGTTTTAAGAAGTCGGATGGGATTTCATCAGGGGCATTGGAGCTAGGTTTTAGTTTTGGTAAGAGTTTCTTTATGGTGGATGGGGAGATGGGATTAATCGGTAAACGGGGGGCTGGGGGCATGGTTTGCTGGATGGGAATGGGTTGTTGGTGAAGGACGTAGAGTGGGAAGGAATTACAGATTTACTGGTGAAGGATTGTGTTAGTTTGTTTATTGAGTCAATAAAGAAGGAGTTAAATTGGGTTGCTAAGTCAAGGTCAGTTGCATCTGGGTTTGGGCAGGGGTTTTATGGGATTTTGGGATGTAGGAGAGACGAATACCTTTCCACAATCATTTGGGATTGGTATTGTGGTTGGCATGGAGGGTAGAGAAGTAAGTTTTGTGATCACAGGTAATAAGGTTTTGACTTTATTAAGTAATGTTTTGTATTCAGTAAGGGTGTTAGGGGTTCTTTGTTTCTGGTATCGTGCCCATGCTTTATCTCAAAGTCTCATAGTAGCTAAAGTGTTTTTAATTAACCAGGGAACAGGGTTGCTTTTTATGCGTTTAGTCTTTAGGGGTGCTAGGGCGTTGAGTAAGTCTAAGAAAGAGGAGTTAAAATAGGATAGAGCATTGTCTAGGGTTAGGATTTTTAATGGTGTCCAGTTAGTGTATTTAAGTGTGTTTATGAAAAGTTGTTTAGACTTCTAGAGGATATGTAATTGTGGGTTTGTTGTAGTGAAGAAGGAAGGCAATGGGCAAAGGTAGGGAAATGGTCAGCTAATGGGTCTGAGAGAGTGCCACTATCTGAGATATATTGAGGATGTGACACGAGTATCCAGTCTATTATACTTCTGGTAGAAGGGGTCTTTGAGGGTCTGGTGATGGTATTAATTAGTTGTGTAAGGTTATACAAGTTGATGTTACGTAAGTTATTGGGTGATTGAATTGGGGCCCAGTTTATGTTACAGTCACCTAGGATTATTGTTTCATGAGTAATGTTGGAGGAGACCCATGACAGAATATTTTCAAGGCATGGGACATTATCGCCAGGGGGGATGTAGAGGGAGAGAATGAATATGAGTTTTTGGTAGTTTAGATGAAGTAGGGCTGGTATCATTTCTTCAAAAAAGTGGAAAAAGGTTTGGTATAAGGGTGAAGGGGGGGATGCAGAGTATAGGAGTGCTACCCCACCTCCTTTCTTTTTTACTGTGTCATTACGTAGGATTCAAATATTGGAATGGAAATGCACAGTCAAGGTGTACACATGGATGATGATGTGCAGAGAAGTTGAACATGGGGGGGGTGGAGCTTCACAGACCCAATGTACACAGGGGCAGTTGTGCACAGAGAAGGTATTTGCAGGGGTTAAGATACACAGTGAATGTTACACTGGGATGGAGCTGTACTGAGACAGTGTACCTAGGACCAGAAATGCACAGACAAGGTGTACATAGAAATGGTAGAGTACAGAGAAGGTGTACACAGGAATTGTAGTGTACAGTCAAGGTGTAGACAGGACTGGTAGCATACAGCGAAGGTATATGCAGGAATAGTAGTGCACAGACAAGGTGTGCGCAGGAATGGTAATGTACAGAGAATGTGTACATAGGAATGGTAGTGTACAGAGAAGGTGTACATAGGAATGGTAGTGCACAGACAAGGTATACACAGGAATTGTAATAAACAGATAAGACATACACAGTAATAGTGCACAGACAAGGTATACACAGGAATGGTAGTTCACAGGCAAGATGCACATAGGAATGGTAGTGCACAGGCAAGAAGTACACAGGAATGGTAGTGCACAGACAAGGTGTACAAAGGAATAGTAGTGCACAGACAAGGTGTACACAAGAATGGTGTGCACAGAAAGGTGTTCATAGGAATGGTAGTGCACAGATAAGGTGTACACAGGAATGGTGTATGCAGACAAGGTGTACATAGGAATGGTCTGCACAGACAAAGTGTACATGGGAATGGTAGTGCACAGTCAAGGTGTACACAGGAATGGTAGTGTACAGAGAATGTGTACATAGGAATGGTAGTGTATAAACAAGTAGACAGTAGCAGTACTATGCATTTATTATCATTTTATATATATATATATATATATATATATATATATATATATATATATTTATATTTATGGGTTCACTTTATAATCCCGAAATCCTGAAATATCGAATTTCAGAATCTTGAGATCATAAAGCTGAAACCTTAAAATCCCAAAACTCCAGAAGCGTGAATTTCAAAATCGCAACTCCTACACTAACCATACACCACACACACACAGACCTTCCCCCATGCACACAAACACACAAACCTACACTACATACAACCAGGGGGGCAAGCCCCCCTGCACCCCCCCCCATGTGGGGGGCTGCTCCCCCACACCCCCTCCTACTTAAATATACTAACTCCAAGGTCGCACTACACAGACAAACACACAAAAACACCACCATACAAGCTACATTCCCCTCGCACACACACATCACAGTAACAAAACACAGTGACACACACTAAAGCCCCAAACCAAAACCCTTAAACATAAATACTTACCTGAACTTCCAGCTATCCATTCACACAGCCCAACACCAGAAGCACTAATTCAACATCTCCGGACTTTGGGATTTTGAAATTTGTGCTTCTGGGGTTTCAGAGTTTTAAGCTTTTGGCTTTATTATCTCGGGATTCGGAAATTCAATTCTTCTTCTTCTACTATCAGCTTTTCCCGGTTAGGGGTCGCCACAGCAGATCACCTGTCTGCTCATGATTGGCAGTGGAGTTTTTTTTACAGTGTTGAGTTGCCAACCCAGTGCCCAACCTTCCACAGAACGCACACACATGCACTCACACCTAGGGACAATTTAGTGTGTCCAATCCATCTACAGCATGTCTTTGGGATGTGGGAGGAAACCCACACGACCACAGGGAGGACATGCAGACTCCACACAGAAGGCACCCAGCTGAGGATCGAACCAGATAACCTCTTGCTGTGAGGCAGCAACACTAACCGCTGCACCACTGCAGCCTATATATATATATATATATATATATATATATATATATATAGTCCCCCTTCACAAGATTGAATGGATGGAAGCTCGAAATTCATAATCTCGAGACCAGAATCTCGAACATCCATTTACTCGAAATTGTGAATGGGAGCCTTAGGTTTAAAAAAATAAAAAGTTAACTTACTTTATTGCAGGGGGCCAGGTCCCCCTGTACCCTAGCAGTTTAAATGTGAATGTTCTGTGACTGCACTATAGCGGAGGAATGGAAAATCTTCTGTTTTGCGCTTATGTGTATAGCGCGGAATGTGAGATTTCCCTTTCCTTCACTATAGTGCAATCTCAGAGTAGGTATATTTACGTAGGGGGGGTGTGGGGGGTGCAGGGGGCAAAAATCATTTGAAAGGTGTTAATTTTTTTTTGTCCCTTTCATGTGTTCATGTTTCTCTAAATTTGAGATTCTGGTTTCGAGTTTATGACTTTGGAGTTTAGAGAAATTCGATCATATGAAGGGGAACTGTATATATATATATATATATATATATATATATATATAAATCATTTGAAAGGTGTTAATTTTTTTTGTCCCTTTCATGTGTTCATGTTTCTCTAAATTTGAGATTCTGGTTTCGAGTTTATGACTTTGGAGTTTAGAGAAATTTGATCATATGAAGGGGAACTGTATATATATATAGGTTCATAGGTATGTACTAGGCTGTCGGCCCTGGGGCCTATACAAGCCCAGCCAAAAAGGTACCCTGGCTTTTGCCACCCAAGAAAATTATTTTCCTGAGCCACAGAGGTGATCCCCAGGGTGAATTTCCTATTTCCCATCCAATCATCAAGATTTTTCTTGAAGAGTGCTAATGAGGAGCTTTGTTTGATATAGATAGGTAGTTTATTCCAGAGTATGGGAAGTCTCTGGGACAGGAATCTATCCCTCCGGCATGTTCTGTTTATTGTGGTGACAAGGTTTAGGTCCCTAGAGCGTGTAGCTCGGAGGGATTGTGATTTCTTTAAGTGGAGCATGTCCAACAGCTCTGGGTTTGACATAGCTTTGTATGTTAGGCAGATATCACCTCTGAGTAGGCGATATGCAACGGAGTAAAGCTGGAGTTGTTTGAGACAGTCTGCGTAGGGCATCTGTTTGAGGCCGATAATCTTCTTTGTGAGGTATTTTTGCGGCCTTTCCAGTTGTTGTAGATGTCTTGTGAGGTACATACCAAAAGGGGCATTGTACTCTATAATGGGTCTAATGAGTGATGAGTAGAGGGGAACAATGACCTCTTTTTTTCTGGATGAGAAACCTTTTGTGATGAGGTGTGCCATGTAGAAGGATTTCCTGACTACTGTGGTGATGTGATTATCAAAGGAGATACTACTGTCCAACTGTGTCCCAAGGTCTCTTATCACACTTTCGGTGTTAAGTATACTACCGCCTATGTTGTAGTTCATGGGTACAGAGTTTTTTCCAAAGGGGATGACAATGCACTTTTTGGCATTGAGCTTGAGGCCATGGCTTTGACACCTGACATCTGTCTCAGTGAGGCCCTTTTGTAGGATGCCCACATCATTAGGAGTTTTGATTATGGCTCCTAGTTTGCGTTCATCTGCGAACTTCATTAGCCAAAGACCTTCTGTGTTAGCCTGTACTTCAGCGAAGTAGATACCAAACAGGAGAGGACCCAGGACTGAACCCTGTGGTACTCCACTTGTCACTGGTCTGAAGTCGGATTTGGAGTCTGCTATTTTCACAGTGTGGGTTCTATCAGTGAGCCAGTTGGCAACCCATCTTGTGACATAGGGATTTATACCTAGTTTAGTGAGTTTATCTATAATTCCAGAGTGAGGGATGGTGTTGAAAGCCTTGGCAAGATCTAGATAGGCTGTGTGAACCACCTTACCCTTGTCTACGGCTTTGGTGACTGCTTCAAAGAAATCTATCAGGTTTAGGAGACATGATCTGCCTTTTACAAACACGAACTGGGTGGGGTCTAGAGTTTGGAGATTACCAATGTCTTTGTTTATAAGTTCCATGATGGTACGTTCCATGGCCTTGCAGACCAGGCTCGTCAGGCTAATGGGGCGGTAGTTCCCGGGGTGGCTCCGCCCTTGTGGAGTGGGATAACCGTCGCTGTGTGCCATTCAGCAGGCACAAAGCCTGAGGTGAGGCTATGATTGAATATGGTACTTAGGTTGGGTGCCAGTTCGTTCTGTAGTTCATGTAGAACGCAGCCTGGGATGTTGTCTGGTCCCATGGATGCTGTGTTCTTTGCTTTGGAGAGTGTAGTTTTTACCTGTGCAGCCATGATTACAGGAACTTTGCATTCTTCTGGTATAGAGATGGGCTCTTTAGGGGTTGAGAAGGGAGTAAAGTTAGCACTGAACCTATCTGCCAGGATGTTGGCAATATCAGTTGGTTCTGTAAGTTTCTCAACAGGAATTTCATTGCTTCAAATACAAAAAAAGTAGCTTTAAACAATTGTACTCAACACAGATATTTTATGATCTTAGAAGTGACATAATACATTTCAGCCATGAATACAACACTCCAATAAGTAACAAAAACAATAACACCACGATCAAATAATACTTTGAACCAACTTACCCAAATAAAGAATAAACTATCAAACCCATATTGAGCAAATCAAAGTAAACTGCTAAAACAACATTCACACATTAAAGTACTTTAAGGATAAATGGCTGGTCTTATTTTCCAATAAAGCAACAGAACTTTTTTATTGGTTGCAGCATTCATGATTAAGAGAATCTGATGAACTTTAAAATGCAAGCCACATTTGCTGTTGCTAGCCAGTTCATACAAACAAATGCTTCAAAACCATTGAATCAAAGTTACTTAAGAGATAGAAGATGTCAGCTTAGGGGCATAGGCTTCAGTTCCCCATGACTCCTGAATAGGCTAGGCACTGGGAAATATAATAATGACTAGAAGATGGTAGACATCTGCCTCTAGCTTATATTAAATCAGAGGTCTTTGATTTATCTTCTCAAGATGACTTAGGATTGGAATAAGAACAATAAACTTTAGTAAGTGAATGAAGGTGAAACAGCTGAGAAACCCATGGTAGATGAAAAATACTATACATGTAAACTTGAAATATATACACACACATATAAAATATCTGTGCACTCTTGGGATAAGCTTTTGCGGATTTTTTACTGCAGTCTCTCTGCATTTAGAATGAACCAGTAAAAGGCATGACTAAGGAGAAAATGGTAAGGTAAGAAACCAAAGGCATGTCTGCAGTAATGATACATACTGGCATGTTTCGTGCAGAGAATCGGAAAGTATACTGAAGGAATTCACTGAGGAAGGGAGTTTCTCCTGTTTATGATGTCTCACGTTTCTTATGATCTGATTTAATACAGGAGTAGAATGGTGTTGATCCTGGTGCTTTAAACTGTTCAGACACTAGAAAAATGAAAATTATTTGTGATTTCCACCATTATACATACAATATTTACACTTTTGTTTAAGTGAATTCATTTCTTTGGCCAGATTACAGGAACCCTGAAGCCTGTTACATCTGGGATCACATATGTTGTGCTTTTGTTTGGAAGGAGGTTTGCTAGACTTGGAGAGTTAGATTTCAACAGCTATTACAGATGTTTTTATGTAACCTTCAGGTTGCCAGTTTTAATTGTTTTTTTAAATAAATGGGATCA